>NC_072020.1:32137159-32447159 GCF_027791375.1 Indicator indicator
GGTCCTTCTTAAACTGAGGGACCCAGAACTGGACACAATGTTCCAGATGTGGCCTCACCAGGGCAGAGTAGAGGGGCAGGAGAACCTCTCTCAAACTACTAACCGCAGTCCTTCTAATCCACCCCAGGATGCCTTTGGCCTTCTTGGCCACCAGAGCACATTGCTGGCTCATGGTCAGCCTCCCATCCACCAGGACCCCCAGGGCCTTTTCCCCTTCACTGCTCTCCAACAGGTCAGCCTCCATCCATAGGGTTGTGGTTTCCCAGGTGCAAGACTCCACACTTGCCCCTGTGGAATTTCATTGCATTTCTCCCTGCCCAACTCTTCAGCTCTCCATACATGTGGCATTACAAGTGAACTAAATAAGGAGAAGAAGGCAGAGAAAAGAAAAAAAAAACAAAACATTGGATGTAAACCCCAAAGACGTTTTCAAGAAATACTGCATTATATCTATGGTCTGCTGCTCTTATCTGGAACAAAATAGTAGACTGAAATTTGAATAGTACTTTGGTAGTCTCTATAAGGGTGAATCTAACCAGAGTGTTAATAATCTCCCTTGCTAGCCTGCTATTTATATCATATCCTATCCACTAGGATCTCCATGTCCTTTTCCCCTTCACTGATCTCCAACAAGTCTGTCCCCAACCTATATTGATCCCTGGAGTTGTTCTTTCCCAGGTGCAAGACTCAACCCTTGCCCTTGTTGAATTTCATTAATTTCCCCCTGCCCAAGCCTCACATTCTTAGCCCATTTGCAGACTTTATCAAGTAACACACCAAAAAAGGTGTGGTTGTAACCTACCTGCCAGATTTATAGCTTTACAGACTATTTGATAAATAATCTCAGCATTTATTTAAATTTTCTGTCTTTGCAAACATGGCAAAACAAAACAAAGGTTTCATGGGTATGTACACCAGTAAAACATTTACTCTTGCATCTGAGAATCACTTCACAAAGGGATTTTCTGTGCAGCCAATTTTCAGCAGGTTTTCACCTTTGGGTTGAAGTATGATAGGCCAAAGGTTGCACAAAGCTTTCTTTTATTTCCCAGTTAGCTCTGAGGACTTTTGCAAAACCAGCCCCAGATATTGAAGTCAAACCTGTGGGAAATAAGGGCTACAGACAGAATCAATGAAAGCATTATTTTTATCATATGGCTTGGCAAGGTAGAACTGGAGTTTAGAAAACCAAGAAAGGATAGGATAGGTCTGGAGCCCCTACTACAAAAAGGATCTGGAGGTGCTGGAAGATGTCCAGAGAAGGGCCATGAGGATGAGCAGAGGGCTGGAGCTGCTCTGCTATGGAGACAGACTGAGAGAGTTGGGGTTGTTCAGGCTGGAGAAGAGAAGGCTCCCAGGAGACCTTCTTGTGGCCTTCCAGTATCTGAAGGGGGCTACAAGAAAGCTGGGGAGGGACTTTTGAGGGTGTCAGGGAGTGATAGGACTGGGGGGAATGGAGCAAAACTAGGAATGGGGAGATTCAGATTGGATGTTAGGAAGAAGCTTTACACCATGAGGGTGGTGAGACACTGGAAGAGGTTGCGCAGGGAGGTGGTGGAAGCCTCATCCCTGGAGGTTTTTGCAGCCAGGCTGGATGTGGCTGTGAGCAACCTGCTGTAGTGTGAGGTGTCCCTGCCCATGGCAGGGGGGTTGGAACTGGCTGAGCCTTGAGGTCCCTTCCACCCCTGACAATTCTATGATTATAATTTTCCACATGTCATTCACGACTTTTTCTTTCCTATTCGTTCATCCACTTCATTCACTACTCCCCTTGGTAGCCCCTGCTATGCATCCCCAGTGCCTCACTGCACAGGAGATGTGTAGTTCTACATATAAAGATAGATATTTTGGAACCTGGTTGTATATACATTTACATATATACATGTAAACTTTAGAGCCTGTCAAGGCATCTTTTCCAACATTCTTGTTCCAAAGGTAACATTTTATTCTACTTTTTAGTTTGGTTTACAAAACTAGAATTACAATGTCTGAGTGGCTCCCTGAATGCATGTTGTGCTCCACAGTCTGAGTGGCTTGCCTAGACTAGGGCTCACAGATTACACTAGCTTGTGCAATTGTGACTGTGCTGCTTGCAAGTGGGATTGCCAGGGATGCCCATCAGCATAATGCCCAAGAGGGGCTGTGGGGCAACCCCACCCTTAGATAAAAGCAGTAGTTTAGATTACCATGGTGTGTTTCTAGCAACAGTTATTACCCTGAACATTCACAGAATCACAGAATCAACCAGGTTGGAAAAGACCTCAGAGATCATCAAGCCCAACCTATCACCTAATACCTAACACCTCCTGACAACTAAACCCTGGCTCCAAGTGGCACAGCCAAGCTTTTTTTGAACACCTCCAGGGATGGTGACTCCACCACCTCCCTGGGCAGCACATCCCAATGACCAATTACTCTTTCTGGGAAGAACTTTCTCCTCACCTCCAGCCTAAACTTCCCCTGGTGCAGCTTGAGACTGTGTCCTCTTGTTCTGGTGCTGGTTGCCTGGGAGAAGAGACCAACCCCCACCTGGCTACAACCTCCCTTCAGGGAGTTGTAGACAGCAATGAGGTCTCCCCTGAGCCTCCTCTTCTCCAGGCTAAACACCCCCAGCTCCCTCAACCTCTCCTCACAGGGCTGTGCTCCAGACCCCTCCCCAGCCTCGTTGCCCTTCTCTGGACATGTTCAAGTATCTCAATGTCCTTCTGAAATTGAGGAGCCCAGAACTGGACACAGCACTCAAGGTGTGGTCTAACCAGTGCTGAGCACAGGGCAGAATGACTTCCCTGCTCCTGCTGGCCACACTATTCCTGCTGCAGGCCAGGATGCCATTGGCCTTCTTGGCCACCTGGGCACACTGCTGGCTCATGTTCAGCTGCTGTCCACCAGTACCCCCAGGTCCCTCTCTGCCTGGCTGCTCTCCAGCCACTCTGTCCCCAGCCTGTAGCACTCCATGGGGTTGGTGTGGCCAAAGTGCAGAACCTGGCACTTGGACTTGTTGGCCTCTGCCCATCTGTCCAGCCTGTCAAGGTCCCTCTGCAGAGCCCTCCTAGTCTCCAACACATCAACTCCTGCTCCCAAGTTGGTGCCATCTGCAGACTTACTGATGATGGACTCAATCCCCTCATCCAGGTCATCAGTAAAGATCTTGAACAGGACTGGGCCCAACACTGATCCCTGGGGAACACCACTAGTGCCTGGCTGCCAGCTGGATGTGGCACCATTCACCACCACTCTCCGGGCACTGCCATCAGCCAGTTCCTAACCCAGCACAGAGTGCTCCTGTCCAAGCCACAGGCTGACAGCTTATGATGGGATGTGGATAACTCACAGCTCCCACCATCACGTTAAACACCTTGTTGACTAACATTGCCACAGGCAGTTATTGAATTTTATTATAGAACTGCTCAGCCCCTTCAACCCCACTGGCAGAAATATTTCTGGGGAAATGCTGCCCAAGCAGAGAAAGAAGTTAAAAAGTCTTTCAAAGTGATCACAGCCATCTGCCTTGGTCTCAAGGATTTTAAAGCTAAGGACACAGACTCTCTTGTCTGACCTTCCTACTCCAGGGGTTAAGAAACACTATGTTTTTTGAAGGTCATTGGTATCAAATAACCCTCATGCCTCTTTTCATTTCAACCTTACTGATAGGAGGAGTCAAGCATAGGCCATCCATGGCCCACAGAAAGAAAAGAATGTGGAATGGTTTGGTTTTAGTTATAGCAGACTTGTTTCTGTTCTGCCTAAGTAGTAATGAGCAAATACTGCAGTGAAGGCAGTTCTGCTATCACTGAGAGCAAGTCCAACAAGAGAAAATAAATACATAAATACAAATCCACCTATCAAATCATGATTCTAGCCATGCCCCAAAATATTCTCTCTTCAAATCCCTGGCCTTTTTATTACCTTCCACTCCACCAGATGTAGCAATGTCGTGCTCAGCTCCCTCTCTCCCCTGGGATTTAAATAAGCACACCCTCCCAATTTGCTATGCCCACTGACAGCCAATTCAAGTGGAGTGTAGGTGGCAGCAGCATTTGCTTTATTCTGCAGCTGTCTTGCAGATATTTTGGTGAGCTTATGGACTGTGGAATCTTACAAACATGTGAAAGACTGAGGGAAGTGATACAGCTTAATAAACCAAACCAAGGCTTAGGAGAACAGGACAGAAAAGAATTACACCACTACTTTAAAAAAGGCAGTGGTGGATATTCTTTGTAATCTTTGCTCTGAACAAATTATCTTTAGGGCTACATTTTACCCTCCACATGGTCAACGTTTTACCCTCCACAGTAAGTACACACAGAATCACAGCATCACAGAAACATTCAGGTTGGAGAAGAGCCTCAGGATCACCAAGTCCAACTCAGAACCCTACTCTACAAGGCTCACCCCTAAACCAGAGCCCCAAGCACCACATCCAAATCACCTTGAAACACATCCAGGCTTGGGGACTCCACCACCTCCCTGCCCAGCACATTCCAATCCCTGACCACTCTTGCCAGGAAAAAATGTTTCCTAATGTCCAGTCTAAGTCTACCCAGTCACAGCTTGAGGCCATTCCCTCTTGTTCTATCACTAATTACCTGTGAAAAGAGACCAGCACCAACCTCTCCACAACCTCCTTTTAGGGAGTTGTAGACAGCAATGAGGTCTCTCCTCAGCCTCCTCTGTTTCACACTAACCAGCCCCAGCTCCTTCAGTCACTCTTCATCACATTTATTCTCCAGGCCCTTCCTTGCCCTCCTCTGCCCTGGCTCCAGCACCTCCACATCTCTCTTGCATTCAGCTGCCCAAAACTGGACACAACACTCCAGGTGTGGCCTCCCCAGAGCTGAGTGCCAGGGGACAATCCCCTCCCTGCTCCTGCTGGACACAGCATTGCTGATCCCAGCCAGGATGCCTTTGGCTTTCTTGGCCACCTGGGCACACTGCTGGCTCCTCTTCAGCTGCTTGGCCATCAGCACCCCCAGGTCCCTTTCTGCCAGCAGCTTTCCAGCCACACTGCCCCAAGCCCAGAGCATTGCTTGGGGTTGTTGTGCCCCAAGTGCAGGACCTGGCACTTGGCCTTATTGCAGCTCCTCCTGTTAACGTTGGCCATGGATCCAATCTATCCAAGTCCCTCTGCAGAGCCTCCCTGCCCTGGTGCAGATCAACACTGACACCTGACTTGGTGTCATCTGTGAGCTCACTGCTGACACACTCTGTGTCTTCGTCAACATGCCTTAACAAGAGCTGCTCTGACTTCAAAAGCTATATTCCCCTGAGGATCTTGCTTTCAAAAAAAATGAAACTATTTTATTTTCCATTCACAGCATGGTGCAGCTCCTTGGTGTCATCTACTAGGGAGGTGAGGTGAGTGACCTGCTCTCTTAGACTACCCACCATGAATCAATTTCAGCCCCACTGATCTGCTTCACCTCCAACTTCTCTTTACACAAACACATCAACAGCAGCTTTCAATGAGAGGTTTTGTACCAAACTCTGCAGGCAATTCAAAGTAAGAAAACAAATGTAAATATCCCAGTATTGAAAACTCATTCAGATGCTAAGGTCTGTGGTCATGCAAGTAGTGGAACAGAGCATTATTTACAAACTCATAAAGCACAGCACTTCATATATGAAGCACACAAACCCCTCAACAAATTACATCCCTCTCTATCTTCCATCTGCATAAGCTACAAAGCAATGCACATTTCCATTTGCTCAATGAATCTGGCTGTGTGAATCCCTCTGAAAATGGCACATGGTTTGTTTTTATGTTATCAACGTGAGAAGGAGGTGGAATTTACTTGAAATTAAAACAGCAGTGACTTGCTGTCTAGCAAAACAAATTGTGCAGCTCGTTCCTTGCACACTGCTTATTAGTTTCCTTGGTAACTTGCAATCATTTGCCTTCCTAAAACAGATGAGATGTCAACAAATATGTTCTGTAGTAGTTGCTTGATGCATCAGACTGAAAAGTGCTCTAATGACAGCATAATAAATCTTAACATGAAAGCTTAATGGCCACAGTAGTGACACATTAACTATACTCCCAGGTTTGTGCTACTCCCCATTATATACTTTTATTTCATAGGATGGTTGTGACATGCAGTTGTATGTGAAGCACTTACAGCACCCACACCAAAATCAACCCCACACTAAACATTTAACAGCAATTAGTTTCTCTAATAACAAAACCCTAACAACTAAATGATGGCAGCTCTTCCTAGAGTGATGCTACTAAGCAGGGAAATCTCATTCTGATTTATTTTAGTTGTATATGTTATGTCAACCAAGACAAGATCTTCATATGCTGACACAGATGCATTCCCAAATACCTGCAACAGATTTATTAATGCCTCTACTCATTTTTGACATGATTTCAAGGAATCACAGAATCACAGAATGGTCTGGGCCAGAAGGGAGCTCCAAAGCTCATCCAGTCTGACCTCCCCGCACTCAGCAGGGACATCCCCAACTAGATCAGGCTGCCCAGGGCCTCCTCCAGCCTCACCTTGAAGATCTCCAGGGAAGGAGCCTCAGCCACCTCCCTGGGAAACCTCTTTCAGTGTTCCACCACCCTCAGAGTAAAGAACTTCTTGCTAACTTCCAATCTAAATGAGAAGAGGATTGCATGACTGAAGTTTTTTATTGACAGTAGCTAGACATTGAAGAAGAGAACAAGTGGAAATAGCAATGTTCATGAAAACTTTTCCCAGCTGTGGCTTCTGATAAGACAGAAGGTATTAAGCACAGAACATAAACATTTTTAACATGTGTCACCTCCCTGATTATGGTTTGACACTCACAATTCTGTTTCAAATTACATAGAATCAGAGAATTGTCAGGGTTGGAAGGGACCACAAGGATCATCCAGTTCCAACCCCCCTGACATGGGCAGGGACACCTCACACTACATCAGGTTGCTCAGAACCACATCCAGACTGGCTGCAAAAACCTCCAGGGATGAGGCTTCCACCACCTCCCTGGGCAACCTGTTCCGGTGTCTCACCACTCTCATGGGGAAGAATTTCTTCCTAACATCCAATCTGAATCTCCCCACTTCTAGTTTTGCTCCATTTCCTCTACTCCTATCACTCCCTGACATCCTAGAAGTCCCTCCCCAGCTTTCTTGTAGCCCCATTCAGATCCTGGAAGGCCACAAGAAGGTCTGCTTGGAGCCTTCTCTTCTCCAGACTGAACAACCCCAACTCTCTCAGTCTGGCTCCAGAGCAGAGCAGCTCCAGCCCTCTGCTCATCCTCATGGCCCTTCTCTGGACACCTTCCAGCACCTCCAGATTCTTCTTGTAATAGAGGCTCCAGAACTGGACACAGTACTCCAGGTAGGGTCTCACCACAGTGGAGTCCACATGTTAGGTAATAATTCAGTAAATAAATTGTCACTTAACATCTGCCCATTCACAGAATCTCACACTGACAATAGCCCCCTTCAGATACTGGAAGGCCACAAGAAGGTCTCCTGGGAGCCTTCTCTTCTCCAGACTGAACAGCCCCAACTCTCCAGACCTTGAAACACAATGAGGCTATGTCAGTTTAGACCAAGAAGCCAGCTCTGAACTGCCAAATCAAAGCCTCACCCTTCACAGACTGAATGTCCCCCCTTGTGTAAAATAAACACTTCATATCTCCATCCACCAAGCAGCTCTGTGCACTGAAAGCAAACTCCTGACCTCTTGTGAAGTGCTAAGCAATTGTGATTTCTCAACTCCAGAATTTTTTTTCTAAGCAGCTAACAAATGGAGTGGATTCCATTTCCTAAAGTGAATTGGGTCATGTTGAAAGCAAAGCAAGGTGTGCCACTGCTCTCAGAAAACTTTTATATGCCCAAGAATATTTACACTTGTGGCAGTTTTAGGCTGATGCCTAGGAAAATGTTCTACAGATTTGATTAGAAAGTGGCAGAATGTAAATAAAATTACTATTAGATGCCAATGAAAAATGATGGTAAAATCTAACTAGTCCAACTGGTCTGGTAACCTACATAAAGTTAGTTGTATAAACCAACTCTTTTCATCTTTTTTTGGCTTCCCTGCTCTAGCAGATACCAGCTGGTGGCTTTTGCTTGGCTGCTGCTGACCTTGGCTGTGTTCTTGTTGTGGCTAAGTACTAACAGCTACTCTCTACTTTTCTCTTCTTTCTTTTTCCCTTGTCCAGGAAGGGGAGAGGGGGAAGCTGTTGGTAATCCCTTGCTTTTGTCCAAGGGGGCTTCTTGTGTTGTTTATAAATTGTAAGTACCTGTAAAGATTGTCTATTTTGTACATATTTATTGCATTCCATATTTCTGGATTGTAGCTTGGCTTCTAAAGAGAGCTTCATTAGCTTTCAACTGGGCTGGGCTGGCAGTTTTGCTTTGGGGGTAATTTCAACCCACCACAACACTTAAAAGATTTGTTCCAGCTGTCCTCAGTGAGCTTTTGCATGTATAGCAGGATTCAGCTTTGATTTAGCACCCTGAGCACACTGTGACCACCAGTGTTTCACTGAGGTTGGTAGCAAAAGGAGAAAGGCTCAACTGTGCTCTGTCCTTCTCTGTGGTCATGCATAAATTTCAGTGGCTCTTTTTTTGTTTCCTTCTCTTTGACTCTGCGAATTCTAGAGTCACAACAAAGCATGTGAGAACGTTTCCTGGGTCTTGTGCATACCCACAGGCTCTGCAATCTCCCTCCAGCTGCTTGGGCTGAAGAGCAGACCTGGCCCTGCACCATCCCCTTTGTAACATGATATCAGACTACTGGGGAGCAGCTAAGGTGAGAGAAGGAGCTGAAAGACACCTTGTCTGGGTCCTCTGCTCCTTACCTTGAGAGAGAAATTGAAACCAGGGCTCATCCTTCTTGGAGGATGCCTGAGCTACATTGTAGGTCTGCCTGTGCCTGGCATTGCACCTTGTTCATCCTCAATCCCTCTGGACAACTCTGGCCTGATACCTGCCCCATTGTTACAGACTGACCTGGATACTCCTTTACTCTGAGATTACTGTCACCAGACCTGCTCTGCTCACCTTGCTGTGGGACTAACCCCTTGTTGGTGAGGCCTGTGGCTGGCTGCCTTGCTGTGCTGCTACCCTTGGCTCTCAGGCTTGCTGCTCCCCAAGGCTCTCAGGCTTGCTGCTACCCTTAGCTCTCAGGCTTGCTGCTCCCCAAGGCTCTCAGGCTTGCTGCTACCCTTGGCTCTCAGGCTTGTTGCTCCCCTTAGCTCTCAGGCTTGCTGCTCCCCTTAGCTCTCAGGCTTGCTGCTCCCCTTAGCTCTCAGGCTTGCTGCTACCCTTGGCTCTCAGGCTTGCTGCTCCCCTTAGCTCTCAGGCTTGCTGCTCCCCTTAGCTCTCAGGCTTGCTGCTACCCTTGGCTCTCAGGCTTGCTGCTCTCTGAAAAGCGTATTTATTTCCTGGAGAGCTTCCAAAATGTTAATTTCTGCTTTAAAAAGCACAACCCAAACCCCTATAAAACCCTTTCTAATTCAAATCTCTTCCATTAATGCTTTTGATGTAGTAAAAGCTTAACTTGAAACAAATTCTTCACTTCTAAGAATGAAACCATAATTATTAACAAGGATTTTTTTCTTTAACACTTACGGGAGATTCAGTTTTGTCAGCATGCTCCACCACATGTTGGACTTCACTTTGGCTGTCCAACATCCTGAACTAAAGTCTAACTTCCTTGGATTGGATTCATTTTTGACATCTCATATTTGCCCATTTTTTTTATCAATTTCAGACATGCAGCACAGATATCTAACTCCCAGCTATCACCCAATGCTTTCTTTGCAGTCTGTGAAGAAAGCAAGGACTTCCAGGGCACAAGTCATCTCATCCTACTGTGAGCTTTTAATAGAGTGCAGCTATATCAAGTCTTCAACTCTGCATTCAGTGAAAGGCAACAGCTGAGGTAGAGACACCTATACCATTGTGGATAAGGAATTAGTCACATAATAGAGTCCAAAGAGTGGTGGTCAAGAGTTGTAACCTGTGGAGTCCCCCAGGGATCAGTGCTGTGTCCAGTCCTGTTCAGCATCTGCATCAATGACATTGATAAGGGGACAGGCAGACTGAGTCTGCTCAGCAAGTTTGCTGATGACACCAAACTGGGAGGCTTGGCTGAGACACCTGAAGGCTGTGCAGCCATTCAGTGAGACTTGGACAGACTGAGAGCTGGGCAGAGAGGAACCTAAGGAGGCTCAACAAGGAGAAGTGCAGAGTCCTGCACCTGGGAAGGAAGAATAAACTGCAGCAGGACAGGTTGGGAGGGGATCTGCTGGAGAGCAGCCCCAAGGAGATGGACCTGGGAGTGCTGGTGGACAACAAGTTCTGCATGGGACAGCAATGTGCCCTGGGGGCCAAGGCGGCCAGTGGGATCCTGGGGTGCATTGAGAGGAGTGTGTCCAGCAGATCCAGGGAGGTTCTCCTTCCCCTCTCCTCTGCCCTGCTGAGATCTCACCTGGAATATTGCATCCAGTTCTGGGCTCCCCAGTTCAAGAGGGACAGGGATCTGCTGGAGAGAGTCCAAGGGAGGGCTACAAGGATGCTGAAGGGACTGGAGCACTGCTTGATGAGGAGAGGCTGAGAGCCCTGGGGCTGTTTGGTTTGGAGAAGAGAAGACTGAGAAGACTGAGAGGGGATTTAATCAATGTTTATAAATATCTGAGGGCTGGGTGTCAAGAGCTGGTGAGGGGTCTGGAGCACAAACCCTGTGAGGAGAGGCTGAGGGAGCTGGGGGTGGTTAGCCTGGAGAAGAAGAGGCTCAGGGGAGACCTCATTGCTGTCTACAACTACCTGAAGGGAGGTTGTAGCCAGGAGGGGGTTGGTCTCTTCTCCCAGGCAACCATCACCAGAACAAGAGGACACAGTCTCAAGCTGTGCCAGGGGAGGCACAGGCTGGGTGTTAGGAGGAAGTTCTTCACAGAGAGAGAGATTTGCCATTGGAATGTGCTGCCCAGGGAGGTGGTGGAGTCACCATCCCTGGAGATGTTCAAGAGCAGCCTGGCTGAGGCAGTTGGTGCCATGGTCTGGTTGATTGAATAGGGCTGGGTGATAGGTTGGACTGGATGAGCTTGGAGGTCTCTTCCGACCTGGTTGTTCTATGATTCTAAGAGGGAGGGGACAGGCTCTGCTCAGTTGCACCCTGGGATAGGACAAGGGGCAGTGGATATAAACTCCAGCACAGGAGGTTCCACCTCAACATGAGGAGGAACTTCTTCACTGTGAGGGTCCCAGAGCACTGGAACAGGCTGCCCAGAGAGGTTGTGGAGTCTCCTTCTCTGGGGACTTTCCTGCCCCATCTGGATGCATTCCTGTGTGACCTGTGCTGGATTCTCTGGTCCTGCTCTGGCAGGGGGGTTGGACTCAATGATCTTTGGAGTTCCCTTCCAACCCCTAACATCCATCCTGTGGTCCTGTGATAGTGATGAAGGAATCAATGAACTCAAAGGCTAAGCAGAGTTTTGGAGGACTCACTTCAGTGCTTAGGAGCCTTACCTTGGTCTATATACAAGTTCAGGTCTCCAGGCAGAAGCAGAACAAAGAGATGAACTTGGATCTCTTACCCCAGACTATCAACCTTTCTTTTCTCAGGAAAAAAAAAGTTGCAAAACCTTCACAGTCAATGTCAGGGTGTAATGAAAACAATTTTAAAGGCCTCTATTTTTATCATAAAATTAAATCCTTATTTTATGACAATAATCAAAGTCTTTAGGCACCAGCACAGCAAAAATGAATTAAAAAAAATATGAAAACGACTGAGGTATAGTAAAATGACAAAACTATCAGCTATGCTCTGCAGAGTTCTGGAATAGAGATTTCCATTAACAGATGGCATAATCTAGGAGGATTTTGAATTTAACTGCTCTCAGACTCAGGATGCTCAACTGAGGGCAAAACAATGGACTAAAGAACAGCAGCTCTTCAGATGCTGCAATATTTGTTTGATGAGAAACTCAGTCTAAACTGTACTTAACGTTAATTAAGAAGCCAGAAATTGAAATTGGTTTGGCCTCAGTTGTAAGAAAAACAGAAGGCTTCCCTTTTTTAGCCAAATCATTCTGGATTATGTTTTTGTGCTGTGCCTGACACAGAGCTTTTTATTCTGCAAACTGTTTTGGAAGAGATTTTGGTATGGGAGACTGTTCCAAAGAAACTAAAAACATACTGAGAGACTAACGGAGGGCTATGAGGATGATGGACTGGAGCCCTGCCTGGTGTGGAGAGGCTGAGAGCCCTGGGTCTGGAGAGAAGACTGAGAGGGCATTTAATCAAAGTTTCTAAATATCTGAGGGCTGGGGGTCAAGAGGGAGGGGACAGACTCTGCTCATTGCACCCTGGGATAGGACAAGGGGCAATGGATAGAAACTCCAGCACAGGAGGTTCCACCTCAACATGAGGAGAAACTTCTTCACTGGGAGGGTCCCAGAGCACTGGAAGAGCAACAGTAATGTGACACTTATTTTCCCAATGGAATAATAATCCTTTCAGAGAGCCTTTAGTGAGTCCATATCTTAGGGGACTTGAGCATCTCCCTTATGTAGAGAGCCCTGGGGCTGTCTCAGAAGGAACTTCTCCATCATCCATAAATTAAAATAAGTTCTTCAGTGATACCAGAAACTTCTCCTGTTGGGGTTAAAATAATGTTCATTTTTTGTCTCTGAAGTAACTTCTCCATCATCCACAAATGAAAATAAGTTCTTCAGTGATACCAGAAACTTCTCCAGTTGGGGTTAAAATAATGTTCACTTTTTGTCTCAGAAGGAACTTCTCTGCATTCAATTGCCAGAACCATTACCCTCTATTCCCCTAATGTATTACAGCTCTTGGACTTCCCTGGATGCCCACCTGACAGCTCTTTGACACCACATCATGTAATATGTGCACTTCATTCCCAGTGCTTTCTGGGGGTCCTGGTAGGTTTTGAGTCTTTTCTACTGAAGTGTGAGGTGTTCAGTGAGTTGGTGACATAAACCAAGTGATTTGCACACTGCTCTGGATGAAATACCTTTTGCATGGGATAAATATCCACCACATCCTCTCTCATGCAGCAGAAGTGAGGAGCTTCTAAAGTATCTGTTGCAGCTGTGAAGTCCCTGACAGAGATAGCTGGAATGTAGCTATCAATAAAACATGAAAGGACTGTTAGCTTTTTTTTTTTTTTTTTTTTCTCCCTACTGCTTTTCATAGGAAAGGAAATGAAAATAGCTCTAGCTTTTCTTCTTCTTTCTTCACTTGACCTGCAAAATACCCCAGAGGAGAAAAGACAATCTTATACAGACAGGGAGAAGGTCTAACTGCAGCACAGCAAACAAGACTGGTTTCAATAGAGACCATTTCAAACAGTCAACACTGTAGTGAAAAGCTCAGTGCAAAACTCCAGTCACCTGCTTGGTTAGATTATACCACTGCAGACAGTAAAGGGGAATAATCCTTGCTATCAATACAGACTGGAGGATGAGGTGTTAGAAAGCAGCCCTGAAGAAGAGGACTTGGGGGTGCTGCTGGATGAGAAGCTGGACAGGAGCAGGCAGTGTGAGCTTGCAGCACAGAAGGCAAATCCCAGCCTGGGCTGCATCCAAAGCAGCATTGCCAGCAGAGCCAGAGAGGTGATTCTGCCACTTTGCTCTGCTCTGGGGAGACCTCACCTGGAGTGCTGTGTACAGCTCTGGAGCCCTCAATAGAGGAAGGACATGGAGCTGATGGAGAGGGTCCAGAGGAGGCCATGAGAATGCTCAGGGGGTTGGAGCAGCTCTGCTCTGAGGACAGGCTGAGGGAGCTGGAGGTGTTCAGCCTGGAGCAGAGGAGGCTCTGGGCAGACCTAATAGCAGCCTGGCAGTACCTGAAGGGGCTCCAGGAAGGCTGGAGAGAGACTGTTTGCAAAGGCCTGCAGGGACAGGATGAGGGACAATGGCTTCAAACTAGAGCAGAGCAGATTGAGATTGGATGTGAGGAACAAGTTCTTCACTGTGAGGGTGCCGGAACACTGGAAGAGGTTGCCCAGGGAGGTGTTTGGGGCTGTACAGAGCTCTGGGCAGCCTGATCTAGTTGGGGATGTCCCTGCTGAGTGCAGGGAGGTCAGACTGGATGAGCTTTGGAGGTCTCTTCTGGGCCAGACCATTCTATGATTGTATGATACTTCATACCCACATTGGGAGCTTTATCATATATCCATATTACACACTCATATATATGCCCATATACCACATTACATACCCTCTAAGTGTTTCAGGTTTTGCTTTTTCCTTTTCAGTGCTATTTGTGGTGTCCCATCCTTCTGTGGGAGTCATGAAACATGATTCAGGAGTGGCATGGGAGGGAAATCAGAGCTGTGTATGTACAGAGAGGTGATATGTGTGCAGACTTTCCTCTTAACAGCTACTTGGAGGTTGGTGTGTGATCAAGAGGCAATGGATAGAAACTCCAGCACAGGAGGTTCCACCTCAACATGAGGAGGAACTTCTTCACTGTGAGAGTCACAGAGCACTGGAACAGGCTGCCCAGAGAGGTTGTGGAGTCTCCTTCTCTGGAGACTTTCCAGCCCCATCTGGATGCATTCCTGTGTGACCTGTGGTGGATTCTATGGTCCTAGTCTGGCAGGGGGGTTGGACTTGATGATCTCTGAAGGTCCCTTCCAACCCCTAATATACTGTGATCCTGTGAATCATTTGATAAAGAGCTACAGTTACTTCCACCTTCTTTTTTAAACTATCCAAAGCATAAAAGAAATCCATAGGCTTTTCAATGAACACCTACTGTTCAGCAAGATGGTAGGGCTTAGGCAACTGCAGGAAGTTAAAATTAAAAAAAAAAAGAAAGAAAAGAAAATAAAATACTGTCATAAAGGAGAGTCTCAAGGCATTTTTATTTTTTGTTCTTGGGTGCTTGTTCTGGGTACCAAAACTTACCTCCATGGTTTTATTCTGATGGGCAAAAAAAGTTCAGGCAGCAGTTTGACTGGCAATAACATCATGGACAAGAGCAAATTGAAAATAGATGTGAATGAAAGATTACACTTTCAGGAGGGGGGAAACATCCCCCAAACTGGAGCACTTCTAGAGAAACTTCAGATCAGGATTTTTGTCCGACTTCAACATCCTCTGTGTTATAAATATGACAGAATAACCACATTAGGAACCTGTGCAGGAGCTGTCTCTCCCCATTGAGTCACCAGGCAGTTCTACCACACTGAGCTTTGCCCATATGCTATAATCCTCCACCTTGTGGCCTCCCAAAAGAATGTGTGCACTTGGCAGACTGTGCTTGGAGCAGGCAATGTTCACCTGATACACCTCAATGAGAACTGTTCCCATGGCAAAAGCCAGCCACCAGCCACAAGCAGAGAAAGGACTGAAGGGATCAACAAATGCTGCAGGCATTTGTAGTGAGGAGATGGCTTAGGACTTTTATCCTTTTTTTCCTATTGCTTTTGCACTCAGAAATACATAGCTATTGTAACTGGGCATAAGAAACAGCATTTACATTTAATTCAAACTTTGGAAGTATCCCAAAAGATGAACATTTCAGGAAACTGTGAAAAACTAAAGAGCTGTCAGTGTCTTAAAGCTCTGGCTAGATTAGGTAAAGAGCAGCACCTTACACATATGCTCTCTATTCATAATGGATTATTACTGCTACAGCACTGCTAGCATAAATTTTTTATTCAATTTCTTGTCTCTGATCAAATGTTCCAGCAGGGTGCTTGATGAATACCAGCTTCTTAAGTGTATATTTACACTTAGGGACTCTGTTCATTCACACGAGAGATGAAACTATGAATAAAGAAATATAGGGGGGGGGGGGGGGGGAATAAATTAATAATGAAAACAAATTAAAACAAATGGACATCCTTTCTGGAGAGCCAGGTGTTGACAAGATGCAGTGACATCTTGGCTGGTGTGGCCAGACAAGAATGCAAGGATTTCCATGGAAAATTATAGACTCATAGAATTGAATCACAGAATTGTTAGGGTTGGAAGGGACCTCAAGGATCATCCAGTTCCAACCCCCCTGCCATGGGCAGGGACACCTCACACCACAGCAGGTTGCTCACAGCCACATCCAGCCTGGCTGCAAAAACCTCCAGGCATGAGGCATCCACCACCTCCCTGGGCAAGCTGTCTTCTGTTTGTAAAATGAGATTTAGTTTTGCAAAACATAAGACAGACCTAGATAGAAATTGTCCAAGATGCTTTGAAGAAAGTCTAAAAACTATGCATTTACTGGGAGCAAGAAAACAGAAGCAGGGGGCTCCTAAGGTGCTTGACTTCAGCTTCCAGAGAATAGTGGGTGGATATTCTACTGTATCTTTGGGGATTAGGATAGAAGTAGCTAAGGACAGGTCCACTCAGTCATGGTGTTGCTGGTATAACTGGGAGATAATGAGTGTGAGACATTCAATTTACCCTTAGCATTCTTGCTCTGACTTAACATCTAAAACCTCTTTTCATCTTTTAACATACAATGCCAATTGTACCATTTCAGTACTAAAAGGACAGCTGTGATTCTTCTAGTTATATTAACTTTATTTGGCTATTCTTAATTTTATATCATTTTTTATCTTAAAATAAAGATGTATACCTTTCAAATACAATATTCCTTGACATGATTGGTTCAGGTTTTGTTTTGTTTGTTTTTTTTTTTTTTTTCTCTTCCAGTTCATTTTAGATCACCATATTTATACCATTTGTTAACTGACCTCTCACATCAGCTTTTACAGCAGCTTCCAAAGGTTAACTGATTTCATGGTTCAGAGTAATGATGATCCTTCAGAACAAGTTTTGAAGCCAGAGGGAGTTGGAAAAATGCAGATAGCATAAAAATATAAATATAGATATCCCTTGCACAAAATAAAATACCATCTCTTTGATGGTATAGAATAGTCATTCTTTAACACTTTGTACAGAATTTAAGCAAACATCCCTGAATCTATTTATTTTCCCAAGTTTTTAACCAGCCCTTTTTCCTTGCAGGCTGATTTCATAATGTTATCCCAGTGAGTGACTGTGTCTTCATCTCTTTCCTTGTGCTTTAGGCTTCCTCTTGGCCCTGGAGTGTTACTGTGATATGAAATATGATGACCCATTTTTCTTTTCTAGGGCTTTCCACATTGTATGTATTGACAAGGCAGTGTAAAGTGTCCTCTGTTTGCTAGCTCCTTTGTCAGTTACTGTGGGCATCCCCTTGGCTGGAAGCTCCCCTTGCCCCTCCAGATTGCTGTGCCAGTACTTCCCTTCACATATATATATATATATGTGTATATATATATATATATACACAAAACATAAACCAGTTGCACTGGCATGCCAGGTGTGTTGATTTCCTAGTGATCAAGAAGGGGCAGGACAGCAAGGCACAGAAAATCCACTATAACATTCTAACATTTAGGCTTTATCCTTTATTAGGTAGTGAGTAAGAGACATAAAAAGAATTGAGTTTGTTGTTTACAGCTGAAGTTTTGAAAGAGACTTGTGTGAACAAAAACTTGTTCCATAGAGCACTGTGACAAAAGAGGTCCAAGAAATTGAAGTTGCCATTGCGAATTAGCTGATGTAAGGAGTTGGAATGACACTCTCGTTATTCTGGCAAAACTCATATTGATTCTGCCCTTAGTACTGTGCCTCCATACATGCCACAGGCCACATTTTGGCAAGGAACAGCCTGTTGGCTTTGATGGCATCACAACAACGTGGCAGGATGTACAGCAGGTGTCCACGCACCAGAAGACTGTGCAGAAGAGCCTACAGCACATTTGTGGGTGTCCTCTTTACCCATCTGTGTGTATTTTCATTCAGCCCTCTTCCCTTCCCAAAACACCAGTCCCCCTCTGCTCATTTAGCAAGCTCTTACATGGCTATTACAAAAGGCTTTGGAGGTACATGATGGTTCGTAGAGCAGAGCTTGAAACCAGCATCCCGTGGAAAACAGAATCTGAACACAGCTGGCAATGACACTACAACTTCTGTGAAATGATGGAAGGTGACAAACAAAGCTTGAAAGGCCAAGGCCAGGAGTTTGCAAAGACAAGTTGAACTTTACTACCTCCTATTTCTGCATTCAAATAAAAGCAAACCTTCTCTAAGTTGAGTGTTAGGCACAGGTGTTGAAGGACTGGCCTGCTGACTGCCTCTTTGCTGTGAGCTGGGGAATAGGGAGCCCTTTTAAATGTCAGTCCCAAGGGACACAGGTGCCTAAACCTCACTGCAGGAACTTACTCAGGCTCGTTCTGGGAACCTGGGTGAAAGCCATTTGGCTGTTAGGGAAATCACTGCCCCATCTTTCTCATGGCTACATTGGAGTCAATGAAACAGCAACAACAAACAAAACAACAACCCTCAGTTGGATTCAAGGCACAAACGTTTGCAAAGGAAACGGATGGAGTACAAACACAACAACAGGAGAACTGATTTTCACACTTTAGATAAATAAATGCGTCTCTCTTTGGAATTCTTTGGACACCGACATCCATGGAACTTCTGATTTCTTTCTTTATATATATATATTTTTATATATATTTATATTTATATTTTTTTAATTTCTTTTTTTATTATAAAATCTAAATGCAGAGAGGTGTAAAAAAAATGGCAAATAGCAATGTACATATGGAAGGCTCACTGATGAACTGCAAGTCAAAAGTGCTGTAGATTCCCACCCTTTCTCTCCTCACTGCCCATATTGACCACCAGCAGCATTACACAGCAACCCCGTGGTCAATATTTTGCATTCCCACCTCTTTAATAAAAGCCTTTCCAATAATCTCTCCATCTAAACTGGAATTCTGGGTTTTAAGTTGTGTTCCTCCTAAATGTATGGTAGGCATTTCACTCAGCTACACGTCAGAGTGGTCGCATGTGACTCAGCAGCACACTCCATAATATTAATAGGTACTTTTCAGCTCCCTATGGGAAAAAAAAAAAAAAAAAAAAGCAGGCAGCAAGAATCAGGTTCAAGGAGTCTATTTTTTTTTCTCTGCTATTTGTTACTTACCACTTAATGACCCACATATGAAACTCAATGGTTATATAATCATTTTATATAGTAGATTTTCTGTTTATAAGTTATTTTTCTTTTGTCTTACTCTAACATATATACAATATATCTATATATACCCCTGATAAATCTTACTTTAAAGGGACAGAGTCAACCTCTTTGAGCCTCACAGTAAATATATAGGGCTTTAAACTCTCCATACATAAAGGTCAGCTACAGAATTCAAAGGTCCCTTCAGATCCTAAAGGTTGTATTTGTTCCAAACCCACAATGTGCAGTTATCTTGTAATGTGTATCTCGTGTGTTGCTGTTTACAGGTCTTAGGTACATTGTTTTGTATCACACCAGCAGGAAACAAAACAGGAGAATTGATCTGTTTCGAAGACTAAGCCTATTGCAAAATATGTTACCTGTGTCTACAAGACACTCCCACTGGTGTGATAGAAAAAGAACATGTGCCGTTCCCAGGTTGAAATTCTAGCTACATTGCAGTCAGGAAGGATTTCCTGCTGAAATAAATGAGGCCAGAATTTCTCTCTTGCTTTTCATTTGCTCATTATGACTATGTGTAACTCCACTGTGTCTTCTCTCTAATTAATACTTAATCATCAGACTTTTTTCATGACAAGAGTGTATTTTTTTTGTGTCCACTGGCATGCCTTAAGCATTGGTCTACCATGTATATATTTCACTTTTTGCTTAGAGATACACTGTACACATGCATTCCCAGTTAAAATCAAAGTTTGACCTATTTGGTGTACAGCATCTTGGATTATTTTTTTTTTCCCTCCCCTAAAAATTCTTCATCATTTACTTTGCCCTAACCATAGATTATCTTCATGCTCATTCCACTACAGGTAAGGAAAACAACTTTTGCTCACCAGGAACAGCTCCACATCCTTGTCATCATTTTTTGACTACTTCCCACAGTGACAGAATTTGTTCAGTTTATCTTTTGCAATTCAGTTAGAAACCTAGTGGCATAGATAGAGACACAATACTACTGTTTTACAAGACATCTATTGTATCTACTTTTGTTCAGATAAATACTCAGTAACTGCTGATTTGGCAGGAGGACTGGTAAGGGTACTACTATTCACAGTGTTTCTTTTTTTGTTTTGTTTTGTTTTTGTTCCTTCTTCTTTAATCTACAAAGTACTTTATGTACATTGGAACCTGTTAATGCCCTTTAGACAATTTGTAAGTTGTTTCATAAAGCAGGAAAGACATTGCAGGGAAATATGTGCCAAAAAAAGCACAGTCAAAAGGCTTCATAAGTTTTGTATGTCACTAACAAGTCAATGCTGGAGATCAGTTCTAAAACAACCAATACAGAAGAGGAATGTTCTCATCTGAAGAAAATACTGCCCATTCCCCTTCTTAGATTTTGTTCAATTCTCTATCAAAAGTCCTGGCTCTTCATATATACTTTAATCTATAAATAAACACTGCATAGTTCAATGTTCTTCATTTTCTTTTTTTTCTTTTGTTTTTTTTTTTTTTTTTAAATTTTTGGTTTTTTTTGTTTTTTTTTTTTTTTTTTGTTTGTTTTTTTTTTGTTTTGCTTTGCTTTGTTTGTTTGCTTGTTTGGATTCGATTTGAAAAATTATTGCAGTACAATTAACTCCTGGTTGGAGTTCAGTAAGGAGCAAAGAGCACGGGAGTGTGGGTGGTCCGTATTGGCCCTGGAGCTGGTCGTAGGAGTGCTGGAGGAAGTGCTGAAGTCTGGAACAGGGTGGCTGCTGGGGCTGTGCGAAGACTGAAAGGGGAATTCACAGCCACGGCAGCAGCTGCTGCTGCAGCTGCCAGTGGATTTGGTAAGATTCGGGGAGCCATCGGCTTCGAAGGTTCCTTTGAAAATACTAATTTTACCTGTGGGGAAGAGAGAAAACAAACAAACAGAGAGACATCATTTGTTTGCAGCAGGTACACGGCAGGGAGTGTGACTTCAGGTTACAAGCACGAAATCAATCACAGAATCACAGAAAGTCAGGGGCTGGAAGGGACCTCCAGAGCTCATCCAGTCCAACCCTCTGCCTCAAATTCCACCACTGCCCCTTGTGCTGTCATTGGGCATCACCCAGCAGAGCCTGGCTCCAGCCTCCGGGCACTCACCCTGCACATCTTTAGCAACATGAAGGAGGTGACCCTCAGGCTCGTCCTCTCCAAGCTCCAGAGCCCTCAGCTCCCTCAGGCTCTCCTCAGAAGGAAGATGTTCCACTCCCTTCAGCATTTTTGTGGCTCTGTGGTCTGTGCTCTACAAGATATTGGTTCATTTATTGCAAACTGCTCCTTTGTTTCTTTGCTAACCTCTGGCCTGACTTGTATATTGTGAGCAAGTGGGAGTGAGGGAGCAGGAGAAAGACACACAGCCATTATTTGTCTATACAGCAACTTACAGGACTTGACCCTTGGCTGGAGTTCTCAGGAATCACCATTACAGAAATTGGCAGAGAACTGTGCGCTACAGTAACAGTAATGTAACACTTATTTTCCTAATGGAATAGTAATCCTGTCAGAGGGCCTTTAGTGAGTCCATATCTTAAGGGGACTTGAGTATCTCCCCTCTGAAAAGAGACTGAGAGCCCTGGGGCTGTTTAGTCTGGAGAAGAGAAGGCTGAGAGGGGATCTGATCAATGTCTATCAATAGCTGAGGGGTGGGTGTCAAGTGGAGGGGGCCAGGCTCTTTTTGGTGGTTCACAGTGATAAGCCAAGGAACAATGGGTTCAAACTTGAACAGAGAAGATTTCACCTCAACATGAGAATCTTCTTTACAGTGAGGATGACAGAGCCCTGGAGCAGGCTGCCCAGAGAAGTTGTGGAGTCTCCTTCTCTGGAGACTTTCCAAACCCATGTGGCTGCATTCCTGTGCAGACTCCCCTGGGTGATGCTGCTCTGGCAGGGGGGTTGAACCTGATGATCTCTTGAGGTCCCTTCCAATCTCTGATATACTCTGATACTGTGATATCGTACTTACCTCATTACATATTTTTTGC
Source organism: Indicator indicator (assembly GCF_027791375.1). Taxonomy (NCBI): domain Eukaryota; kingdom Metazoa; phylum Chordata; class Aves; order Piciformes; family Indicatoridae; genus Indicator; species Indicator indicator. The sequence continues at coordinate 32,159,120 of NC_072020.1, forward strand.
TCCTTTCAGTATAGCTTATATGTATTGGAGACCTTCCTGGTTGGAGAGCTGAAAACCCCTAGGGGTCCTATTTCCCTACTAGTGGATCTACTAGAACGATGAACTGCATTACACCACAGCATCTGGGAAAGCTCACACTCAGCTGAATCATGCAAGAATATATCACTCACAAGGACTGCCCCAACAAGGACACAGCTTTTGTTGCCAAGAAAAAAAAATGCTTTCATACAGCTTAAAGAGAGCTGAGGTTTCACAGGGAAAAGCTCCACATTCTGCCTGCATTAGAGAAGGCAGCCAAGGATCTAATCTCTAAGAGGCTAATGAATCAACATCCTCCCTTTGCCAAAACTATTTAGAAACCTTTACAAAACACCAGATGACATAAAACAATTATGCAGTGTGTCTGATAGAGATAAATCTTAAATGCTTTGCAGGATCACAGGACTCTAGGGATTGGAAGGGACCTCTGAGGGCCATTGAGTTCAACGCCCCTGCCAGAGCAGGACCAGAGAATCCAGCACAGGTCACACAGGATTGCATACAGATGGGGCTGGAAAGTCTCCAGAGAAGGAGATTCCACAACCTCTCTGGGCAGCCTGTTCCAGTGCTCTGGGACCCTCCCAGTGAAGAAGTTCCTCCTCATGTTGCTTCACTATCTCCCCCACAATATAAGCTGTTTCTTAACTAATGGCAGTATCCTAGAGGGTTTTTTAATTGCTTACACCATTCCTTTCATTTTAAACATTCTTCCTCTCATTTAAAACATTCTTCCACTCACATTTTCTGAAAATCCTACTCAAAAGGTTTAAAACAGAAGTGAAACAAAACTGTGATTGGCTTACCCCTAGAGGATGTGTTCCCTTTTGGAGTTTGTTGTAGGGGCTGTATTTAGGTTTAGGTGGCTTCCCAGCAGCTCTGTCTTTGTGCCTTCTACTGCTTATGTGCTATTAAAATACATTTGGGGAGTAAAACACAAAGAAATAACAAAACAAACAAACAAACAAAAAAAAAAAAGAAGAAGAAGAAGAAAGGAAGAGTGACAGTTTCTTAATAGATCATTTAGGGTTCTGCTTTACACAAAGATACTCCAATACTGAAGGCTGCTACCCTCCACAAGAGCATTACTTGGACTAATTAAGTGCTGAATGGGAACAGGGTCTGTTCCAATCTGAATGATTCTTTGTGCATCACATATTGGGAGTTTGATTTTCAACAGAGCACAGTTCAATTCTGCTTCCACTGTAGTCAATTATTTTCTCACCTTTGGAGACTGAATCAGGTCAAAGACAGCTGGCCTTGAGAAATTCCTCCCTATTTCTATAAAGTACCCATCAAATTCAACCCAATACTGATGGAAAGCTTTGGAAGACTGTTAGACAGTAGAGCAGTTTGTATTTGAGGGAAAAAAAAATCACAGAATTGTTTAAATCCCTAAGAAGCCTGGAGACCCTTTCAAGATTTCAGCTGAGAGATGGTTACAGATTAAACTAAGTGATAGTGTAAAAAAAAAAAAACAAACAAACCACACCACAAATTCCACTTCTTCATAAAGATTTTACATGAATCCTTCTATGCACAATTTATTTTATCATTAGATGTCAGGGAAGTTTCTCAGAATTAGATTTTTACTTTGGTTTTCATTCTGAAGTGAATACTCACCAAAAAAAAAAAAATGACAAAGAAAGGGACTTTCTATTTCTTTTTCTTGAAATCAGAAGATAAATGTTATTATTATTGTCCATTACTGATTTACCTTCATTCTTATAAAGTTCCTCAACATGTACTTAATTCCAAAAGGCAGATAGAATTAAACTTGTTTTTCAGAACAAACTGTCTGCCCATCTGAAGAATGACTGAACATAACATTGTAATTGAAATGTAGAGGTCATGCTTTTTAGTTACAGAGTAACACTAATAAAAATATACTACAAATCCTCTCCATCCCACATTTCTAAGTGGGTAACTCAATGTTCTATAAAAGTACTGGTTACATCCACCTCCACATCTTTGTCAAGGCAAATACCATGTGGTACACTAAATGGCAAAGTGTATTAGGTCATGACAATTATGCTAGCCTAAAGATAGTTGCAACAGGTTGCAGCTTACAGCTTAGAATCCTAAAATCATACTTAGGGTTGGAAGGGACCTCAAGGATCATCCAGTTCCAACCCCCCTGCCATGGGCAGGGACACCTCACACTACATCAGGTTGCTCACAGCCACATCCAGCCTGGCTGCAAAAACCTCCAGGGATGAGGCTTCCACCACCTCCCTGGGCAACCTGTTCCAGTGTCTCACCACCCTCATGGGGAAGAATTTCTTCCTAACATCCAATCTGAATCTCCCCATTTCTAGTTTTGCTCCATCCCCCCTGGTCCTATCACTCCCTGACGCCCTAAAAAGCTTCTATAACTCTTTAAGAAATATATATAACCAAGAGCTTTTGAGAAAACATATTCTGTGCAAGGGAAACATCATATCCAAACCAAAACATGCAGCATGAGAGCCAAATATAAAGGGCAAAATCTGTGAGCTCCATTTGGATGTGAACTGTTAGACTGACACAGGCTGACTGTGTCAGTACTTCCTCACCATGAAAACAAAGAACAGCCAAGGATTCACACTCTGCAAGCTAGCCGAGTACCTGTTTCAGTTGTGTCTCAGAGTTTACGTGCACATCACATATTTCACAGTGAAATGTTTTGTTCTGAAGGCCTGTGTTCCCTTTATTCACAGGTCCTTTGCCTTTTACGCCTGCCCGGGGAAAGGCTTTTATGGTTCCACTTCCATTGCGAGCTTCCAGCATAGTTTTGTGCTTAGTCCCTGGAGACATCAGAAATGGGAAACAAAAAACAACTTTGGCAACTTGGTTTAGTCCATTGTTTTACTCTCTTTGTGCAAGAAAATCCCATGAAGCTCAGCTTGGTGCATGTGCTATCCTTGGAATGTGCCTGTGTTTGTCTGTATCAGACTCACACCAATGGAAAAGTGTTGCAGATCTGCTATTTAATTATTAAATCAGATAGCTGTAGGTAACACACTACAGCAAGAAAAACCCCAAACCATCCACAGCAGTAAGTAGTCGCACAGTCAGGTATCCTGACGAGAAGTTAAATGGGTGTGACTTCTCTCATTAACTCCTGCTGCTAATAAAACCTTAATTGCAGTTGCAAAGGAGGAGTCATTTAGTTATTAAAGATGTAGTTGGCTTTGATTTGTAGCCATCCTGAATGGATTGATAAACAGCATGTATTAGGTAGCTTACACTGAAATCCATAATGAACTAATTAGTCTCCAAATCAAAAAGGGACAGAGGTTCCTGACAGCAACCTATGGAACCTTAATGGCCTGGACAGGAACCAAAATGTGTGAGAAACACATATGTGGGGGGAAAAAAATGTCTTTGCATTTTATTATAGTTAAGGTTGGATAGAAAACAATAGTACTTTGTTGATCCTCCTTTGTTCAGACCAAACAAATTCCTGCACTGCTGACTTCCATGCAGGTAATCTTGTGATGACAATGAACTACTACTATGTACAAAATTATCATTATTGTATGTATTCCCATCCACACTGTTACAAGCACGTGAGCACACACACAGTTTATAAGCAGAGAAAGCAAAAACTTGGAAGGTTATGTTTAAATATGCAGAATATTTTTTTTCCCCTGTCATCTTGATGAGAGAAATGTTTAGAGTCTAAACCTGATGTGAAGTTAAATAGATGAAAGGGGTACAGCTTTGTGAACTTGAGTTTTTGTCAGCTGAGGATCTGGCATAGAGCAAACACAGCATTCAGAACTGATTGGGCTTTGTTTCTCATGAATACTAACAAATTATCTTTTCCTTTGTAATTTAGACATGCCAAAGTTTAGTACTTTTTTATTATTATTACATCACAAACCCATTGATTGTTTTTCTGCAGGTATATTATCATTGTCTCTTATGTTTCAAAATTAAGGTTCTCTGTTGCTTAATTCTGTTGTCTGTACGGGCAGGTAACCCCCGACATTCAAAATGAGCAATTTTTCTCTGCAATGGTTATAGATGGTCATTGCCATCCTGTTAAACCACCCCAGTCTTTTAATCCTGCTCACCACAAAGCCAATCAATGAGATGCTTAAAATAGTGATTGTGAATGATGGCTCCCTACTACTGGAACTTAACAATGCTACCAGCTCTAATAACAAGAAAGGATTTAAAAATTAAAAAGGATGGAGGCAAGCAATTACCCATTCAACTCTCATGCAGCAGCAGCTCTCAGTAGATGGAAAAATGAAGGAGAAAATAGGCATAATTTTAACAAGTTATTAAGGGACAACATGGATCGAAGAATCCTAACTCATCATTGAACTCTGACACTGATGATCCCTCTTTCAACCTTAATTTGTTAGATTTCAAACAAAAACTAATGGCATTCATAGCAAGTTTGCTGTCTGGCACAAGCAAAACTATGCAAACTCTGAACACCAAAGGTAATGAAGCATCACCTGTCATTTAGCTCTCTAAGTTTTGGAAGCTGCAGAAGCAAAAAGTAAAAGAAACTTGCACACCAAAAAAAAAAAAAAAACCCAAAAAAACCAAAACAAACCATCCCTTTCTTTCCCCTTTATAGAAGCCTCTTTGCCTGTCATTTTTATTCTTTAATAGTTAATGAATTCCATGTAATTGCCAGTTTTCTGCCACTTCTTTGTCCCCTGCTGCAAGAGATCTAATCTGTTCAGGGGAAGATAATTGCAGAGCTCTTGCGACAGAAGGAAGCGAAAGGAAGAAATCAAGCACTGCTCCATCTCACCACTGTTGTGCGCCTCCAGCTGTGAGGCAGAGTTGACAGCAACTTTGCATAGTGAACAGTAGAGCAGTCTTTTTGCTTTTTCTTCCTCAGTCTCAGCAGAAGGGCATGTGGTGCTGCCAGTGGACGTGGTGGGGATTTTCTCCACTTTCGAGGTCATCTCAGTTGCCGTAACACTGTTCTTCCGCATTTCCAGCGTCGGCATGGTTGATATTGCTGGTGTTCCTGGGCTACCCTCTGCAGGCAAAGACAGCAGATGGAAGGAGACAAAAAAAAAAACACAAAAAGAAAGTTTGTGACCTTTGGCATTTGCTTGTTTGCATCCTGATGCTGTAGCCAGAAAGGCAGATCATGCTGGTGATGGATGAGAACACAAAATTAAATAGCAGATCTAATTATTCTGTTAGCTGTGTCACAGAATCATAGAATCAGTCAGGGTTGGAAGGGACCACAAGGATCATCTAGTTCCAACCCCCCTGCCATGGGTAAGGACACCTCACACTACATCAGAGTCACACAACTGTAACAAAATACACTCAGCTGCACGGGTCCAGGTGAGAGGATACCTTGTCCAAAACACTTCAATGATGCAAGATGCCTTCCAATACCTGAAGGCATCCTACAGGAAGGCTGGAGAGGGACTTTTCATAAGGATATCTGTTGTTATTCCTCCCCAGATGCACTTGTCCATATTAAACTTCATCTTAACAACTGCTGTGATGCAGGAATGTCACAACTTCTTGATGCTGCAGAGGTGTATTTCAGCCTAACACTGTTCAAAAAATTCATTAATGAAGAGCATGCCCAAAAACTGAAGCACACAGCAGCTGATTGGGACAAAGCAGAAACACACAGAGACATGATTCAGAAAAATTTTTATGCACTAAAGAAAGTCTAGAAAATTAGGATGCTTTTAAGTAAAGACATTTGCAGGAATCCACACTCAGCAGGATTAATCTAATCTATTCAAACAAAATGAAGAACACCCCCAGTCCTGCTTTTTGGGGATTACTTTGTTTGTTTGTTTCATTTTGGGTTGCTTTCTTTCACAGATTCACAGAATTATTGAGGCTGGAATAGAGCTCTGAGATCATCCAGTCCAGCCTGTGACCTACCACCACCACACTGACCAGACCATGGCACTAAGTGCCACATCCAGTTTTGCTTGAAACACCTCCAGGGACAGCGACTCCACCACCTCCCTGGACAGTCCATCCCAGTGGCTAATTTCCCTTTCCAGGAGGAAGTGCTTCCTAACATCCAACCTAACTCTCCCCTGGTGCAGCTTCAGGCCATGTCCTCTTGTCATGTCACAAGTTGCCTGGGAGCAGATCCTGACCCCCACCTGACTACAGCTTCCCTTCAGGTAGTTGTAGAGAGCAATAAGGTCCCCCCTGAGTTTCCTCTTCTCCATGCTGAACACCCCCAGCTCCCTCAGCCTCTCCTCATCAGCCTTTCCCTCCAGTCCCTTCCCCAGTCTGGTTGCTCTCCTTTGGACTTCCTCCAGCACCTCAAGAGCTCTCTTGCAGTGAGGGCCCAGAGCTGCACACAGTGCTGGAGGTGAGCAGGGGCTGTTCAGAGCTTGAGGTTATCACTCATTTAGTGGCCTCACCAGTGCTGAGCACATGGCAGAATTCCATCCCTGCTCCTGCTGGCCACACTATTCCTGATCCAGGCCAGGATGCCATTGGCCTCCTGTGCCCCCTGGGCACACTGCTGGCTCCTGTCCATCTGCTGTCCCCCAGCACTGCCAGGTCCCTCTCTGCCAGGCTGCTCTCCAGCCTCTCATCCCCACTCTGTAGCCTGCATGGGCTTGTTGTGGCCGAAGTGTAGGAGCCTGCCCTTGGCCTTGTTGAATCTCATACCATTGGCCTCAGTCCAGTGACCCATCCTGGCCAGGTCCCTCTGCAGCATCCTCCTACCCTCCAGCAGATCCACACTGCCCCCAGTTTGGCATCACTCACAAATTTACTAACAGAGGACTCAATCCCATCATCCAAATCATCAGTAAAGATGCTGAATAGAACTGGGCCCAGTACTGATCCCTGGAGCATCTCTTTGTTTGCTTGTTTGCCTTTTTTTTTCCCTTCTTTTCTTTCCTTTTTTTTTTCTTCTTTTCTTTCCTTTTTTTTTTTTTCAGAAAAAAAGCTTCCAATAGAGGACAAGAAGATGCACACTGGATGCCTATATCATCATGTTATGAAACAGTTCCCCACCATATTGCAAGTGTAAAGTGAAGTATTTTGAAGGATTATTTGAAGTATATTTTGAAGTATTATGAAGTATTATTTTATCCTCTAATCAGCAGTGGAGGCCCTGTGTCTGAGCCTGGAGACTTCAATGCCAAAAATGAACAATTACCATGGTTATTAATCCAGCAGCAACACAAATGCAAAACAAGAAGACAGGGATTGCAAGGGAGAAAGGCAAAACAAATTAAATGGATTGTGACTAGAGAAGGTGAAGGGTAAATGACAACATTTTTTTCAGATCTGTTGTGATGTTTTGAAACTGTCTCTTCAATTTTTCTTCTCAAAGTTCAAGCAGAGAAAGTGAAAGAGTGTAAATAAGTCACTGTTGGGTGTAAGAAAGCAAAATAATGATTGTTCTAAACACTTCCATTGGAGAGAGAGAAATGTTTAAGAACCACTACTCAAAACAAAGTAGGCACAGTCAGGGCAACTTGCTGGGCTGTCTGGCTGCTGTTTCTTCTTCTCTTCTGGCTGAAGATAAACAAGAGAATAAACTCCACTCCCTCCACCTTCCTTCCAGGGTGAAGACTTGTGGATTGCATCAGGAAAGATTTAGATTAGACCAGAGGAAATTCTTTCTGAAATTAAAGCTTGTAAAGCCTGAGAATAGCCTCCCTACAGAGATCTGGAAACATTGCCTATTATAGGGCTTGAAACTGGCTGAAGTAATATCTGCAGGAGTAGCCCAGGCACGATGCCCATTCAGTTAGTGGAAATAGGATCCTTCAAGCCCTGTTTCTATACATTGTGTGTTTGTAAAGTTTTTGTACAAATTTTTTGTAAAAATTGTTATTTATAAGCACAAGAAAGCAGTTGTGTGAATGTTCTACATATTGGACATATTCACCTATTTCTCCACAGAGAAAGACCTTGGAGTGCTGGTGGAAAGCAAGTTCTGCATGGGATAGCAATGTGCCCTTGTGGCCAAGAGGACCAATGGTGTCCTGGGGTGCAGCAAGAAAAGTGTGGCCAGCAGGGCTAGGGAGGTTCTCTCCCTCTACTCTGTCCTGCTGAGACCACAGCTGCAATCCTGTGTCCAATCTGGGGCTCCCCAGTTCAAGAGAGACAGAGACCTGCTGGAGAGAGTCCAAGGGAGAGCCAGGAGGATGCTTAGGGGACTTGAGCATCTCCCCTGTGAAGAGAGACTGAGAGCCCTGGGGCTGTTTAGTCTGGAGAAGAGAAGGCTGAGAGGGAATCTGATCAATGTCTATCAAGAGCTGAGGGGTGGGTGTCAAGTGGAGGGGGCCAGGCTCTTTTGGGTGGTGCACAGTAATAAGCCAAGGAACAACAGGGACAAGCTGGAACAGAGAAGCTTTCATCTCAACTTCAGGACAAACTTCTTTACAGTGAGGGTGACAGAGCCCTGGAGCAGGCTGCCCAGGGGGTTGTGGAGTCTCCTTCTCTGGACACATTCAAACCCCACCTGGATGTATTCCTGTGCAGACTCCCCTGGGTGATCCTGATTTGGCAGGGGGGTTGGACCCAATGATCTCTGGAGGTCCCTTCCAACCTCTAATGTTCTGTGATACTGTGATATTGTCAAGCATTAAAGCATATAGCAAATATGAGGTTAATTTTAGTTGGGGATTTTTTTGTGTGTTTTTTTGTTGTTTGTTTGTCTGTTTGTTTGTTTTCCCTGACAGTGAGTCTGTTGGTGGTTATATCACAAAGGTATTGGGGATGTCAAATACTGATGCAGAAAAAACGATGTCACCCTGCTGGACATTCTGTTCTATTCAGTATTTTTTACATACCAACAATAATGCTTGAAAAGCAAAACATTTGAAATATTGAGCCTTTTGTTGGGAAACTGATCAGTAGAAGCCTTTGCAGAAACATTCAGGTTGGAAAAGACCCTCAGGATCATCAAGTCCAACCCAGAACCCTACTCTACAAGGGTCACCCCTACACCATAGTCTCAAGCACCACATCCAAACCACCTTTAAACACATCCAGGCTTGGGGACTCAGCCACCTTGCTGTGAATTTTTTTCCCTAATTTCCAGTCTAAACCTACCCAGTCATAGCTTGAGGCTGTTCCCTCTTGTTCTATCAGTAATTAACTGTGAGATGAGATCAGCACAGCCTCTCTACAGCCTGCTTTCAGGTAGTTATAGAGAGCAAAGAGTTCTCCTCTCAGCCTCCTCTTTTCCAACTAAACAGCCCCAGCTCCTTCACTTAACTATCTACTCTTCTTCCATGTCAGAAATTCTGTGTCAGCTTTGGCTTTTCTTTGGTAGAAAGTTGCTGCAGTTAAATGATTTTCCTCAAAAGCCCAATTCCAGCATGATGTAGCACTGCTTTTAAGACTTAATCTTCTCCATCCATAGAGTAGTAGGTCTAGCCTATGTATTCCCTGATGAAAAGGAAGGCAGAGGATAAATGGCACCAAGTAGAGGGAAGCTGAAAAAAAACAAACCCCAAGATGCTAACATTCTCTCAGGACTGATGACAAAGTTGGTGCTCAGTCTTATCTTGCAGGAAATTAGATATATGCATCAATCACCATGATTTGCCTTACAGTGCAAAGGTCAGTATTTTGCCCTTAGCAGCCTATAGATGGGCAGCCTGATCTAGTTGAGGATGTCCCTGCTTACTGCAGAGGGGGATGGACTGGATGACCTTCAGAGGTCCCTTCCAACCCAGACCATTCTGTAATTCTATGATTCTATGACTCTATGATTCTATGATTCCATGATTCTATGGTTCTATGATTCTATGGTTCTATAGTTCTATGATTCTATGATTCTGTGATTCTATGGTTCTATGATTCTACGGTTCTATGATTCTATGATATTATGATTCTATGGTTCTATGATTCTATGATTCTACAGTTCTATGATTCTATGATTCTGTGGTTCTATGGTTCTGTGATTCTATGATTCTCTTTTCTGTAAAAAAACCCAAACAACCCAAAATCTTAACCAGTTGCAGGCTTTTTTCAGCTCCAAATATCTGACCTCCTATATCTATGTTGATCTAACATTTCACTATGGAATTGTTTGAAAGGTAAAAGAAAATGTAACAGTCATGTTAGTCTTTTGAAGGTATTTTGGTACGCATGTGGGACAGCAGTATAGTATATAAAAGTTAAACTGGAAATGGTAAATGCCATTACCAGATTCTTTAATTAAAAACAAAAAAATCAAAGTTCAGTGCATATATTCTGCACTTTCAAAAGGTGCCCTATATTAATTCATCATATATTCCACTAATGCAAATTTTGTGTGCACCCTCAGCAAGTTCACCGATGACACCAAGCTGTGTGGTGCAGCTGACAGCTGGAGGATCTATCCAGAGGGACCTGGACAGGCTGCAGAGCTGGGCCCAAGCCAACCTCATGGGGTTCAACAAGACCAAGTGCAAAGTCCTGCATCTGGCTCGAGACAATCCCAAGCACCTGGGGGTGCTGGTGGATGAGAAGCTCAACAGGAGCCAGCAGTGTGCACTTGCAGCCCAGAGAGACAACCAGAGCCTGGGCTGCAGCAAGAGAAGTGTGGCCAGCAGGGCCAGGGAGGTGATTCTCCCACTCTGCTCCACTCTAGTTAGACCCCATCTGGAGTACTGCATCCAGTTCTGGAGCCTCTATTACAAAAAGGATCTGGAGGTGCTGGAAGGTGTCCAGAGAAGGGCCATGAGGATGAGCAGAGGGCTGGAGCTGCTCTGCTATGGAGACAGACTGAGAGAGTTGGGGCTGTTCAGTCTAGAGAAGAGAAGGCTCCCAGGAGACCTTCTTGTGGCCTTCCAATATCTGAAGGGGGCTACAAGAAAGCTGGGGAGGGACCTTTTAGGATGTCAGGGAGTGATAGGACTGGAGGGAATGGAGCCTAATTAGAAATGGGGAGATTCAGATTGGATGTTAGGAAGAAGTTCTTTCCCATGAGGGTGGTGAGACACCGGAACAGGTTGCCCAGGGAGGTGGTGGAAGCCTCATCCCTGGAGGTTTTGAAGGCCACATTTAGTGTGAGGTGTCCCTGTCCGTGTCAGGGGCGGTTGGAACTGGATGATCCTTGACGTCCCTTCCAACACTTCTATGATTCTATGAATGCATTGACATCAAGACATACACAAGAAAAGCATCCAAGTTCCCCACTGTGCTGGTTTGGGGCCAGACAGATCGTCTCTTGCCCCGAAAGGGACAAAAGAATGAGACTCACACAAACGGATTGGAGAGTGATGGAAAGTTTAAATGGAAAAGCGATTGGTGAAGCTACAAAAGACTACAAAGCATAGTGGCAAAGGGTATCCCAAAGCATACAGAACCCCTCACAGAATTCCCAAAGCTTCCCAATCCTTCCCTTCTTCCCACCTGAGGGTATACCCAAAACCCCAGGGCTCTTTCTTCCCCCTCCCACTGCTAGGCAAGTCTCAGGCTGGCCAGGTCTGAGACTGCCCTCCCCCCTCCATTCTCCTCCTGGCATTAGGCCTAGACAGGCCTAAGAGGCCTGAGATACTCCCCCGGCATTACCCGATAAGAGAGGACATCTCCCATGGGAGCAGAGGGAAGAAAGAGGAAGAGGATGACTCTGCAGATGGCTTTATAGGGCACAGGATTTATGGGTAGAAATACGCCGTTTCCTGTGTCCACCCCTATCGGGTGAGCACCCAGGACACCAGAGGTGTATCTCATGCGGCAGTGGCAGGGGGCACCCAGCCTAAACTGCCACACCCACGTAAAAACCATGACACATTTAAAGATGCAAAGCTGCTCCTCCTTATATAAAGTCCATAATTACCTCCAGCCATTAAGAAGAACACATTCTAAAAGCTGTCAAGTAAGCTTACAGAGAAATAATTAAAGTTCTCGTCACCAGAATTTCTCACCTAACCAGCATGTGTCTCTGAATGTATGAGTGTTGCTGCCTGAACACACTTCAGTGCACTGAAGTAACAGCATTAAAGCTATAAGGGACTTAAAAAAACCCACAAAAATGAACACCTAAAAGGAGTAGGAAGCATTTCCACTGAATCTTTGAAAACTGAGTCAGCATTTCTTAACATTACATTATGATAGTGCTATAAGAACTATTTCAGCTGATGCTGGTCTCTCCCAGGTAATTAGTGATAGAACAAGAGGGAACAGCCTTAAGCTGCCACTGGGTAGGTTTAGACTGGACAGTAGGAAACATTTTTTCCTGACAAGAGTGGTCATGGATTGGAATGTGCTGCCCAGGGAGGTGGTGGAGTCCCCAAGCCTGGATGTGTTTAAAGGTGGTTTGGCTGTGGTGCTTGGGGATATGGTCTAGGGGTGAGCCTTGTAGAGTAGGGCTCTGGGTTGGACTTGGTGATCCTGAGGCTCTTTTCCAGCCTGAATGTTTCTGTGATCCTGTGAATAAGAAATGATCTAAAACTGATCTGGAAATTCAGTCACAGCCAGATTGAAGATTTGTTTCTGGTTAGGCAGTGTTGCAGCACTGTGCTATTTTCATTCCAGTGGCCTGTAGCAAATATTCATTATTGCAACTGTCACTGCTTGGATTTGACATAGAAGCTGATTGCTAATATTGTATGGAACTGGAATCCAGCAGAAAAAAAAAAAAAAAAGGGGAACACTTTAGGATTCACAATAATACAGCCATATTTCTGCTCTCAGTATAGCAACAGAATCAGAATTAAAAACACAAAGAAAAATAATTAAAACCTAATATTGGTAACTGGCAAAAGCAGAGACTGATTTTAACAATGAGCAAAACCAGATGAAAATTCCTCTGTGAGAACTGCCTCTTTTGGGCATTGCAGATACCCTAGCTCAACTGGAAAACTGTGTTTTAAGATCCTCCTGAGTAAGCAGGATTAATTTCATATCCCAGATAGGAGCCTCATGAATTTTCTGTAGGCTGAAGAAACAGAAAACTGCAACTCATATTTCTCCTCTGAGTATGTGAAAGTCTCACTCTCCACTTCCTTCTGGTGAGCGAAAGAATTTTTATCCCAAAACTATAAATACCCTCACAAAGAGAAAAGTGCTCTGACTTCAAACAAATCAAGCTATTTATGAGCCTGATTTGTCATCCACAATCCCAAGTGGTATGCATTTAAAAATATCTGGTTTAGCACATAACCCATGCATTCTGGTCTCATTTAAATCAAGCTTTGCCTGTGGCTCTCCCCCTCTACTCCACTCTGCTGAGACCCCACCTGGAGCTCTGTGTTCAGTTCTGGAGCCCCTATTACAAGAAGGATCTGGAGGTGCTGGAAAGTGTCCAGAGAAGGGCCATGAGGATGATCAGAGGGCTGGAGCTGCTCTGCTATGAGGACAGACTGAGAGAGTTGGGGCTGTTCAGTCTGGAGAAGAGAAGGCTCTGAGGAAACCTTCTTGTGGCCTTCCAGGATCTGAAGGGGGCTACAAGAAAGCTGGGGAGGGACTTTGTAGGATGTCAGGTGTCCCTGTCCATGGCAGGGGGCTTGGAACTAGGTGATCCTTGAGGTCCCTTCCAACCCTAACAATTCCATGATTCTATGACACAGAAGGAGTGAGCATTGATCCCATAATGCCATCCAGGGAAAAGCAAGCACAAACAACTCCCTCTTTCCCCCAGAAATGAGAAAGCACATTCTTTCTTGTGACTAGTAGAACTTTATATGACATATTTCACTATACTGTAAGACCTCTTATCCTTTCAAAGACATCATCAGCTAGCTCTGTTATCTCCATCAGGTAGAAGAATATTCCCATTCAGGTTCTTCATACTGGCATGTTCAAAAGTCTTGGCATATAATTTTCCTGCCTACAAAGAACCAGGTGATCAGTTTCACAGAATCACAGAATTATTGAAGCTGGAATAGACCTCTGGGATCACAGGATCACAGGATGTTAGGGGTTGGAAGGGAACTCAGGAGATCATCAAGTCCAACCCCCCTGCAAGAGCAGGACCATAGAATCTAGTGCAGGTCAGACAGGAATGCATCCAGAAGGGTCTGGAAAGTCTCCAGAGAAGGAGACTCCACAACCTCTCTGGGCAGCCTCTTCCAGTGCTCTGTGACCCTCACAGTGAAGAAGTTCCTCCTCATGTTGAGGTGGAACCTCCTGTGCTGGAGTTTATATCCATTGCCCCTTGTCCTCTCACAGGGTGCAACTGAGCAGAGTCTGTCCCCTCCCTCTTGACCCCCAGATATTTAGAAACATTGGTTAAATCCAGACTAACCACCCCCAGGGCTCTCAGCCTCTCCTCCCCAGGCAGTGCTCTAGTCCCTTCAGCATCCTCATAGCCCTCCCTTGGACTCTCTCCAGCAGATCCCTGTCCCTCTTGAACTGGGGAGCCCAAAACTGGATGCAATATTCCAGGTGAGATCTCCCTAGGGCAGAGTAGGGGGGGAGGAGAACCTCCCTCTGTCTGCTGAACACACTCTTATTAATGCACCCCAGGTCTTCAAGTCTAGCCAGTTTCCATGGTCTGCTTTGAAAATTCCATGTTCTGTGTCCTCTGATAATTACATTTGAAGATAAGATACAGTTTCTTTTGAATCTATCTATAGATGTGTAACAGTAGAGTATATGAAAAATAAAGTACCATGCCCAAAATAACTGTGACTGATTTTTTCAATGCTTGGCTGACCTTTTTGAGCTCATAACATAAGCATGTGTGCTAGCAGATTGACTGGCTCTGGGATTTGAAACAAAACAAAAAGCACTTGAAGGAAATTTGACTCAAATCTATTCACTCCTTTATGAATCACAGAAATACAGAATGTCCAGGGCTGGAACAGACCTTGAAAGATCATCCAGTCCCCAGCCCTCTGCCAGAGCAGGGTCACTTAGACCAGAATGTAGAACAGAATCTTGCTTACTTTGTGCTTGGTGGATATGTGGCCCATCACAATATCTTGTGCATAAAATTCTTAGGGTATCTTATTATGAAAATTCCAGTCACAGGCTCACAGGATGTCAGGGGTTGGAAGGGACCCAAAGAGATCATCCAGACCAACGCCCCTGCCAGAGCAGGACCACACAGTCTAGCTCAGGTCACAGAGGAACACATCCAGACAGGCCTTGAAAGTCTCCAGAGAAGGAGACTCCACAACCTCTCCGGGCAGCCTGTTCCAGTGCTCTGTGATCCTTACAGTAAAGAAGTTCCTCCTTGTGTTGAGGTGGAACCTCCTGTGCTGCAGCTTACATCCATTGCTCCTTGTCCTATCACAGGGCGCAAGTGAGCAGAGCCTGTCCCCTCCCTCCTGACGCCCAGCCCTCAGATATTTATAACCATTTATTAAACACCCTCTCAGTCTTCTCTTTTCCAGACTAAACAGTTCCAGGTCCCTCAGCCTCTCCTCACCAGGCAGTGCTCTAGTTCTCGTAGCTTTCCACTGGACCCTCTCCAGCAGACCCCTGTTCCTCCTAAACTGTGGAGCCCAAAACGGAATGCAGTACTCAAGATGGGGTCTCAGCAAGGCAGAGTAGAGGGGGAGGAGAATCTCCTTGGATCTTCTGAACACACCCCAGGACCCCATTGGCCTTCTTGGCCACCAGGGCATATTGCTGTGCCATGCAGAACTTGTTGTCCACCAGCGCTCCCAGGTTCTTCTCCTTGGGGTTGCTCTCCAGCAGATCCCCTCCCATCCTGTCCTGCTGCAGTTCATTATTCCTCCCCAGGTGCAGGACTCTGCAGTTCTCGTTGTTGAACCTCACTTGATTCCTCTGTGCCCAGCTCTCAGCCTGTCCAAGTCTCGCTGGAAGTCATCAGATTTATGTCATTAGACTTATGTTCAAATCCTGCATCCAATCTATTTTTCATAGCTATATCCTTCTCAGAGTGGATATCTCCTACTTCGAGAGCCAGAAGTGTATTTGTAGAACTTCGAAGGACCAACGTAATTTTTTGCAAGACAAAAATCCAAGAGCAGAGGTTAGAGAGTTAAATGCCACACATCACAGGTTTTTTGGTATAAAACATCAAAATATCTGAATGACAGTTGCATAACTCATTATGTGATTATAAGACCTCCTCCAGTGAAGCAACACAAAATATTAGGCAAATCCTGCCTGACAAACCTGGTGGCCTTCTATGACCAGGTGACAACATTAATAAATGAGGGGACAGCAACTGATGTCATTGACCTGGACCTGAGCAAAGCCTTCCACACTGTCCCACACCACATCCTGGTCTCCAAACTGATGACACATGGGTTTGATGGGTGGCCCACGAGATGGATAAAGAACTGGCTTGATGGCCACACCCAAAGAGTGGCTGTCAATGGTTCCATGTCCCAGTGGAGGCCAGGGACAAGTGGAGTCCCTCAGGGATCAGTCCTGGCATCAGTCTTGTTCAACATCTTTGTCAGTGCCATGGACAGAGGCATTGAGTGCACCTTCAGCAAGTTTGCTGATGACACCAAGCTGTGTGGTGCAGCAGACAGCTGGAGGGAAGGGATCCATCCAGAGGGACCTGGACAGGCTGGAGAGGTGAGCACAAGCCAACCTCAGGAGGTTCAACAAGACCAAGTGCAGGGTCCTGCAGCTGGGTCGAGGCAATGCCAAGCACAAATGCAGGCTGGGCAGGGACTGGCTGGAGAGCAGCCCTGAGGAGAGGGACTTGGGGGTGCTGGTGGATGAGAAGCTCAACATGAGCCAGCAGTGTGCACTTGCAGCCCAGAAAGCCAAGCAGAGCCTGGGCTGCAGCAAGAGAAGTGTGGCCAGCAGGTCAAGGGAGGTGATTCTCCCCCTCTGCTCAGCTCTGGTGAGACCCCACCTGGAGTACTGCATCCAGTTCTGGAGCCTCTACTACAAGAGGGATCTGGACATGCTGGAAGGTGTCCAGAGAAGGGCCACCAGGATGAGCAGAGGGCTGGAGCTGCTCTGCTATGAGGACAGACTGAGAGAGTTGGGGCTGTTCAGTCTGGAGAAGAGAAGGCTCCCAGGTGACCTTCTTGTGGCCTTCCAGGATCTGAAGGGGGCTACAAGAAAGCTGGGGAGGGACTTTTTAGGCTATCAGGTAGGGACAGGACGGGGGTGGATGGAATGAAGCCAGAAGTGGGGAGATTCAGACTGGATGTGAGGAAGAAGTTCTTCCCCATGAGAGTGGTGAGAGCCTGGAATGGGTTGTCCAGGGAGGTGGTTGAGGCTCCCATCCCTGGAGGTGTTTGCAGCCAGGCTGGATGAGGCTCTGGCCAGCCTGCTGTAGTGTGAGGTGTCCCTGGCCATGGCAGGGGGGTTGGAACTGGATGATCCTTGTGGTCCCTTCCAACCCTGACTGATTGTAGGATTCTAGGATTCTATTTACCTGATCTTCTACAGGATGGATACTAATTAAAACGCCACAATGGAAGAGGCAAGAGCTCTGAAGTAATAAACAAAGCTGAGACAGAATTGGAATTTTTTTGAGGAGCTGCCTTTTCTGATCTGCTTTTTTAAAAGCCAGCTCTTCACCTGTTTTCTCTCCCTCCCTCCCCTGTCCTGGCTTGTCAGTCACTGTCTTGATAAAGTTCCTTGTTACTTTGCTTTGTCATCATGATTGCTTTTGATATAAAGAAAGTTTGACCATATCTAAGGTATTTCCCCAGCTGTAAGTGACTAAATCTTGTCTCTCTTTATGCAAACCAACAAAGACAAAATCACCTTTGCTCCTCGCCCAGACAACAGCTGCCCAGGAAGGGGATGGTGAAAAGCCCCTCTGGAATGTCCAGCAAAAGAGAAGATTGTTCTGAACAACCTGCCTGATGGGTCAGCTCTGCCCACTGCTAGCACACCTGGCAGTCACAAATGCATTAATGTAACTGAGGTGTGGGCAAGGGGGAGCTGCCACTAACTGAATAAAAGACACTGAGCCTTAGCAGCTCAGACACAGAGAGAGAGAAAAAAAAGAGAGAGAAAAAAAGACATCACCATGCAGCCTGAAAGCAGCAGACCAGGAATCCTCTCTCCACCATCACACCATGCTGTGCCCTAAATTTTGCCTGCTGTGAGAAGAAAAGAATAACTCCTGAAGAAAAGACATCTTTACTGAAGACACCAGATGTTGGAGGCTGCTCAGAGAAGAAGTTGGACTTTGGGATCTCTCCCTCCCTCCAAGTCAAAGCGGCAGCTCCCTTCCTCAGACCTAAACTGTCGGCAGGGAGGAGGTTGGGAGTGTGTGTGGGTGTAATATAATCCCTTTCATGATCTTCTTCTCTCTTTCTCTCTTCCTCTCTCTTTCTCCTGCAATAAATAGCCTGGTTTTTTGATATTTGGCCTCACTTGTGCCTTTAATTTCACAGCACAGGAAAGTTCAAGGAAGAACTGAGTCTCTCTCCCTCTGCCTTTGCTCAGATGTACAGAACAAGCAGCACTGAGAAACTGAAGGACTAAAAGCTTCCCCAGCACAAGGATGAAAGCCAGATACTAGGAATTTTCTTGGTTTGTAAGGGGAGAAGTAATGACCTCAGTATTTTGGCTAACCTCTGGTTTTTAACAGTTAAATAAAGCACATTATCCACACAGGGTTCACCGTTCAGAAACAACAGATGGAGAAAGAAGGCTCCACAACAAGTGGCCTCATTTGACTGCTGCCTCTATTCCATGCTTCCAGATGACATGCCTTGTTGGTGATCTGATGGAAGGGAGACATCAAACAGGATGTTTGGTGACAAAAGGTGTCCACAGTGAGAGCAAAAGTGAAAAGAAACTAGCAAACTTCCCAAATGGATCCTAGAATCCTAGAATCAGGCAGGGATGGAAGGGACCACAAGGATCATCCAGTTCCAACCCCTCTGCCATGCCCAGGGACACCTCACACTACAGCAGGCTGGCCAGAGCCTCATCCAGCCTGGCTGCAAACACCTCCAGGGATGAGCCTCAACCACCTCCCTGGACAACCCATTCCAGGCTCTCACCACTCTCATGGGGAAGAACTTCTTCCTCATGTCCAGCCTGAATCTCCCCACTTCCAGCTTTGTTCCATTCCCCCCAGTCCTGTCACTACCTGATAGCCTAAAAAGTCCCTCCCCAGCTTTCTTGTAGGCCCCCTTCAGGTACTGGAAAGCCACAATAAGGTCACCTGGGAGCCTTCTCTTCTCCAGACTGAGAATTGCTCTGTGGACATTTTTTTTCACCAGTTAAAGTCAATTCTGCCAAGTCCTAGAATGACCTTCCTCATTAATTAGCAGTGCACAATTTTTCTAATGAAATTATGCTTCAGTTTTACTAACACTTTCCCTTGGTTTAAAGTACAGTTCATTAATCTTGAACAGGATTAACCACAGAGGGATGACTGGGTTCCTGTTGAGATTAATTGAACGGAGCTGGCAGCAACAACATCAGCTGGGGGAAAGAGCCTGTGGAAAGGGAAGGAGGAAGGTTAGGAAATGTCAAAGCCACATCTGAAGTTTGGATTCTCAGTCGAATGTAGATGATAGAAATGTGACTTGAAGGAAAGGAGATGATGACGAGAAAGCATCCATTTTCCAAGTTATTTTAAGCAACTCTTGGTGATGGCTGGGTTTGGGCACTGAGTTGTCCTTTCTATTAGAATCAAAGAATCCTAGAATCAGTCAGGGTTGGAAGGGACCACAAGGATCATCCAGTTCCAACCCCCCTGTCATGCCCAGGGACACCTCACACTACATCAGGCTGGCCAGAGCCTCATCCAGCCTGGCTGCAAACACCTCCAGGGATGGGACCTCAACCACCTCCCTGCACAACCCATTCCAGGCTCTCACCACTCTCATGGGGAAGAACTTCTTCCTCATGTCCAGTCTGAATCTCCCCACTTCCAGCTTTGTTCCATTCCCCCCAGTCCTGTCACTCCCTGATAGCCTAAAAAGTCCCTCCCCAGCTTTCTTGGAGCCCCCTTCAGATACGGGAAGGCCACAAGAAGGTCTCCTCGGAGCCTTCTCCTCTCCAGGCTGAACAGCCCCAACTCTCTCAGTCTGTCCTCATAGCAGAGCAGCTCCAGCCCTCTGCTCATCCTGGTGGCCCTTCTCTGGACACCTTCCAGCATGTCCATATCCCTCTTGTAGTAGAGGCTCCAGAACTGGATGCAGTACTCCAGGTGAGGTCTCAGCAGAGTGGAGCAGAGGGGGAGAATCACCTCCCTGGCCCTGCTGGCCACACTTCTCTTGCTGCAGCCCAGGCTCTGCTTGGCTTTCTGGGCTGCAAGTGCTCACTGCTGGCTCTTGTTGAGCTTCTCATCCCCCAGCACCCCCAAGTCCCTCTCCTCAGGGCTGCTCTCCAGCCAGTCCCTGACCAGCCTGGATTTGTGCTTGGGATTGCCTCGACCCAGCTGCAGGACCTTGCACTTGGTCTTGTTGAACCTCATGAAATCTATTGCATAGATTTCTCCTCAGCCAAGCAGAAGAAAAGTGGTTTTCACCCACTGTGAGTTAAAGGGTCTCCACAGAAGGTGCTGCAGGTGGAAGCACAGCTTGCAGTTCTTCCCATTAAATTAAAGGGACTTGTGTAGTAACAACTTCAATTTGAGACCAGGACAAAATGTTTGCTAAGAGGGTGGAGCTCACAGTCAAATGCAAAGAAGGTTTTTGTGATTGTGGTCTCAGTGTCCCTGTAAAATAATGCATTTGCTCTTTTGACTCTAACTCAAAGGTTATACGTAAGGCCAGGTGTTCAGATTTCCTTTTAATAGTTACATTTCTATTTTGGAGGCTGTAACATAGAACATTTCTTTTGAGATAAGAAATAAAGCATGCACATATTGGTTTGATCACATAGATAGAAGGAAAGCTCTATTAGTCTATAGAGAGTCTCTCATGCTTGGTGCCATCGAAGGCTCTGCTGGCAAACTGCCACCAGTTCTACATCTGCACAGGCTTCAGTGTGCATCCCTCAGCCTTTAAGTAAAAGCAAACACAGCTGAAAATGTATTTGTAGTTAATCTTAATGAATGAGCAGAAATTAGGAGTCAAGTTTACCACCAGCCTAAGAAGCAAGGAATTAAAAGGAATTCCTTAAAACCTAAAAGGCCAATTAACAAAAAAGGTTCTTTTAAGACATACTACAGTAAATTGAATTTGCCTTCAATGTACCTTTCTGTAGCATGGAGGCCAACATGTGCACAGCAGTCCCCATCTGGATTATTAAACTCTCTTATCCTCCAAAAGAGGTCAGCTGCACATGAACTGCCTGTTGCTCTTTGGCTTCTATTGAATTTCAGATGCTACCAAGCAGGACTGGGACATTCAGCTTCAGCCAGAAATCATCCAGAGACAGCTATAGCAGTGGAAACGAATGGATAGTTACATCCCTGTGTCCAGGAACATCCTTGGCACCATGTGAATCACCAGTGTATGGTAGTCACAAAACACTACTTAAATATAAGTCCTGCTCTACCACCAAGGTCTGGGTGATACAAGTTTGTGGCAGTTTAGGTTGGGTGCCTCCTCTTACTGCCACATAAATTACACCTCTGGTGTCCTGAGTGTCCAACCCAATAAGGTGGACACAGGAAACAGTGTATTTGTACCCAGAAATCCTGCACCCTAGAAATTCACCTCCAAAGTCACTCTCTTTCTTTTTCTTCTCTCTCTGCTCCAGTGGGAGATGCTTTGCGATATCTTTGCCACTATTCTTTGTAGTTTCTGTAAAACACCAATTGTTTTTCCATTTACACTTTCCATCACTCTCCAAATCATTTGTGCGAGTGTCATTCTTTTGTCCCTCTCGGGGCAACAGAGGATCTGTCCAGCTCGAAATCAGGACAGAGTTGTACCTAGTTAGTACTACTGGGTGCAGTGCTTCCCCAAAGAGAGTTCAGAGAGCAACTTTTTTCTATGCTGCTAACAATTACTTCAAAGTATTTACCTTTCCACTAACTAGCCATTAGGGCTTTAACTCAGGCCATGTAAAAATTGCTGTAACTGAGGCCAGTACGCAACTCTGATTCAGTCTCTGCCTGTTATTCCTGCTGCTCCTGCATGTCTATCCCGCAGACATGTGGAAAGAAGTAGCAGCCAGGCTGTTCTCTTTCACCTTGTGCTATCAGCTATAGCAATGTAAGTGAGCTTTGAAAGGAGCTCTCCTAAACTCTCTTTAGCTTTAGCAGATAAGCCTGAGAGGTGACCTCATTGCTGTTGCTAAAGATGTGCAGGGGGAGTGCCCAGAGGCTGGAGCCAGGCTCTGCTGGGGGATGCCCAATGACAGCACAAGGGGCAATGGTGGAAGTTGAGGCAGAGGAAGTTCCATGTGAACATGAGGAAGAATTTTTTCCCTGTGAGGGTGACAGAAGACTGGAACAGGCTGCCCAGGGGAGTTGTGGAGTCTCCTTCTCTGGAGATATTAAAGACCTGTCTGGATGTGTTCCTGTTTGATGCTGCTTTGGCAGGGGGGTTGGACTGGATGAGCTTTGGAGGTCCCTTCTAGCCCCTAATGTTCTGTGATTCTGTGATTCCTTGATTCTGCGATTCTGTGACTCTTTGATTTTGTGATTTTGTGATTCTGTGACTCTGTGATTCTTTGATTTTGTGTTTCTGTGATTCTGTGGCTCTGTGATTCTTCGATTTTGTGATTCTGTGACTCTGTGACTCTGTGACTCTGTGACTCTGTGACTCTGTGACTCTGTGACTTTGTTTAGCAGAGACACTGAGCAAATGTAGTCCAGGCCATACACTACTGGAGGCTAAGAAGTATTTTTCATGAAACAACCAGGCTGGCAAATCCTGTTTAAAACGTCTTATCAGAAGCAATTTGCTGTGGAATGTCTCCCCCAGCAATCTCCCACCAAAGCCAACGAAGTACATAGAAGTATTAATCACTGGCAGAATGAGAGAAAATGTTATTGCTTTCATTAACCAAATGGAACAAGGCAAGAATGAGTGAACAGCACTGTGGACGGTACAAGATCACTCTCCATTGTAGGCAAGGAGGTTGTTTTGCATTTTAAGCAAGTAGAATGTCCTTTTTAAAATCTCTATCTAAATGTTCACTTTCAAGCCAGATTTATAGTCTTGAAACCTAGAAGTAAATTACAATAACTAGAATACAACTCAAAATTTCTAAGAACTCTGACTTCTGACCGTTCTCTTAACTGTCATATACTTGATGGCATTCTCCTGTCTTGATTCCAAGAATAATTACAGCCACTGCCTTTACAACAGCTTTACTGGAGTGCATTGAGATAGTAAATCTGGGTTTGGCAATAAACTACTGGTGTGTCTAATATAGGAACTGTCAGAAGTTGTACAAGCATCTATTGTAGATGTATAACTTTTCTCAGTGGAATAAAGGTAAGAAGAGCAGTGAATAGACATCCATTCCTTCAGACACCTGTCTTGGAGTTCACTGGAAGTAGACCTGTAGCAGATGTGTTCTGTGCACTGATCCACAAAAGCTTTCTTATAACCACCTGCTCTTCCCTAAGCAGTTAAGATAACAAACATTCAAATTCTGGTGGCACACATTTCACAAGTACTCAATGAGGCAACAGATCAGGAGATGGTAGTGTTATTACCCTTAATCTTTAGTGTACATAAGCACTTTGACTTCTCTGCTTCCCAGTTAGATTTTTAGTAGTCCTCTTCAGTCCAATGCTTTTGCAAGGAATTCATCCTTTGGGTGATCAAATACTGTTGGTAACATGTTTTATACATTGACAGGCACATCCCAAGAGTAGCACCCAAGTGAGTGTCAGGAAAAGGAAACTTCCCCAGCCCTCAGATATTTAGAAACATTTATTAAATCCCCTCTCAGTCTTCTGTTCTCCAGTAACTGTGAAAGGATCTTTCACTATTCACAGTTGCAGTTTCTCTATCTGTTTAACTTGCTCTTATATCTCCAGCAGGTTCCATCTGAAATAAATGCTTCTATCACATTCTGCATCCCCCTCTATTCCTTCCCCCATCCAATCCACCACAGGCCACATCTGGGCTATGGCTGAAGCAAATGACAAAATGTGTCACTAGCACAGTAAACTGACACTGAATGTTGCTTACAGAGAGTTCCACAGACAATCCAGGCCAACAATTTCTAAGCAACTTGCTGTCATCATAGTCCTTGGCATGTTTTACAAGGTTGGGGTTCTTTTTTGGTTTGTTTGGTTTGGTTTGTGGCTTTTTTGTTGTTTTTTTTTGGTTGGTTGGTTGGTTGGTTGCTTGGGTTCTCTTCTTGTTGCTTTGCTGGGTTTTGTTTTCATAGAATCATAGAATGGTCTAGGCCAGAAAGGACCTCCAAAGCTCATCCAGTCTGACCTCCCTGCACTCAGCAGGGACATCCCCAACTAGATCAGGCTGCCCAGGGCCTCCTCCAGCCTCACCTTGAACATCTCCAGGGAAGGAGCCTCAACCACCCTGGGCAACCTGTGCCAGTGTTCCACCACCCTCAGAGTGAAGAACTTGTTCGTAACATCCAATCTCAATCTGCTCTGCTCTAGTTTGAAGCCATTGTCCCTCATCCTGTCCCTGCAGGCCTTTGCAAACAGTCTCTCTCCAGCCTTCCTGGAGCCCCCTTCAGGTACTGCCAGGCTGCTATTAGGTCTCCCCAGAGCCTCCTCTTCTCCAGGCTGAACACCCCCAGCTCCCTCAGCCTGGCCTCAGAGCAGAGCTGCTCCAACCCCCTGATCATTTTCATGGCCTCCTCTGGACCCTCTCCATCAGCTCCATGTCCTTCCTCTATTGAGGGCTCCAGAGCTGTACACAGCACTCCAGGTGAGGTCTCCCCAGAGCAGAGCAAAGTGGCAGAATCACCTCTCTGGCTCTGCTGGCAATGCTGCTTTGGATGCAGCCCAGGCTGGGATTTGCCTTCTGTGCTGCAAGCTCACACTGCCTGCTCCTGTCCAGCTTCTCATCCAGCAGCATCCCCAAGTCCTTTTCTTCAGGGCTGCTTTCTCTCACCTCCCCCCCAGTCTGTGTTGATAGTGTTCTTACTGTTTTAAGTGAAATAACTGTTTTGTGCTGTCTCCATGTGTCAGCCTTTATTCTACCTTCATGCAGCCTGCTACCGATGAACTATTAATATACTAGTTGGCAGAAGAAACATGTTGTGAGGTTAGATGGAAGGTCCTGGAATCTGGCAAAAAGTAAGAGAAACCTAGCTACTTTAGTAATTTACTGAGTTTTCTCTCATTAAACTTTTTCAGAAGAGTCTGAAATAACTCTTTTTGTCTCTTAGTGATATGCCCTAGCATCATCCTCATGTACCCAGCAGAAAGGTATTGGTGCTTTGCTGATTGGGATTTTTATCTAGTCAATACCATGATTTTATCAGGCAAGCTGTCCATAGAAGCAAAGTGGAAGAAGCAATTATTTCCTAGTCCAAAGCTGTTCTGACAAACTGCACAAAGTCTTGTGCACACAAGGGAACAGTAAAAATCACAAATGGGTTTTGTAATGGCACCATTCATAGACAAAACTCCTAGTTTCAGGGCTTATAGAATCAAATATATTATTTGATTTAACCAAGCACACATAAAACAATGATGGGTTCATATTTTTTAGGACATAAAGCTAGAAGAATAGATCTTAATAAGGAAATGACTGCACTTAGTTTGCAGTGACAGGAGAAGAAAGCAGCTGCATGTTAATGAAAATTAGCATATAAATGACAGTGCAAGACTAGTTTCAGTGAAATTTTACAGGATCTCCGATATGGAATTTAATTCTTGTTATGCTTTGCCCTTTTCTTATACATTCTCATGTAAGGTTGGTATTATAGGATGTTAGGGGTTGGAAGGGACCTCCAGAGATCATCAAGTCCAATCCCCCTGCCAGAGCAGGACCATAGAATCCAGCATAGGTCACACAGGGAGGCATCCAGACAGGGCTTTAAAGTCTCCAGAGAAGGAGACTGCACAACCTCTCAGGGCAGCCTGTTCCAGTGCTCTGTGACCCTCACAGGGAAGAAGTTCCTCCTCATGTTGAGGTGGAACCTCCTGTGCTGCAGTTTCTATCCCTTGCCCCTTGTCCTATCCCAGGCTGCAACTGAGCAGAGCCTGTCCCCTCCCTCTTGACTCCCAGCCCTCACATATTTATTAACATTTATTAAATCCCCTCTCAGCCTTCTCCTCTCCAGACTAAACAGCCCCAGGGCTCTCAGCCTCTCCTCATAGGGCAGTGCTCCAGTCCCTTCAGCATCCTTGTAGCCCTCTGTTGTACTCTATCCAGCAGATCCCTGTCCTTCTTGAACTGGGGAGCCCAAAACTGGATGCAATATTCCAATATTCCAAAATTCCAAATTTCCAAATTTCCAAAATTTGAATATTCCAATATTCCAAATTTCCAATATTCCAAATTTCCAATATTCCAGTATTATTCTAATATTCCAATATTAAAGGCCGATGCTATCTGGAAAACTGAAAGTGACATACAGTAATAGCCAGAGTGACACAGGTAATTTGTGGGATGGTTTTGTCCAAGAGCTGCTGTGGCAAAGGTCTGAGTGAAGGTAGCTATGTCATCAGTGGTGTGATTCTTAGGCAGTTAATGCTACAGCCTCATGGAGGGACTCTGGTGGTTTTAAGATTATGCCTTTAATTTTTCCCTCACAGAGTTCGAGCAGAAAGGTGAAAGAATGTAAAAAAATCACTATTGGGTGTAAGAAAGAAAAATAATGATTATTCTAAACACTTTCATTGGAGAGAGAGAAATGTTTAAGAGTCAGTACTCAAACCAAGGTACAGGCAGTCTCTCTCTGTCTGATCTGTGTTTCTCTTCTGGCTGGATATAACACACACACACACTCCTGCATACTGACCTTGTTGAGCTAAGTTCAACAAACCTCTCTCTGCTTCTTGGTTTTCTTGCCTTTTGCCTGCTCTGGGAAAGGGGGTTAGGAAAAGAAGCACAGCCCCTCTGGGGGGCAGGGGGCTTGGTTGTGTTTTTCTGTTGATTGTACATATTTGTAGTTGTTGTGAATAGTGTCTATTTGTACACATTCATTGCATTTCATCATAGATTGTAGTGTTGCCTGTCAGTACAGCTTCATTTGCTTCCAGACTGAGCTAGCCTGGTTATTGTTCACGTGGGAGGGGGATTTCAGCTCTCCACACTGTAACAGGGACATTGGAAGAAAACAGCCCTGTGCAAGAGGAGCAGGGCTGCTAAGAATTGCAATCTCTTTGTGCTAGTGCTGTAATGGTTGGTCTTTTCACATTTTGGTTTCCATTTGGGGAGGATATTAATGCGTACAATTGCATTTTCTTTTTTATTAATTATCATTCTCTATGTGTGCCACATTTTCTTTGCATGCAGTTCTTTCCCTAACAACATAACACAGTGGCAACAAAAAAGTGGTTTCAGCTTTCCTTCTAAATATGGCTGCAAATACTACACCACTTACAAGATTATACCCTAACACCCTCTATTATTTTTTATTTTAACAGCTTCTTCCCTGCTGTTTTGGCCAGGGGGGTCCTTGTGCTGTTTGCTAACTGTAAATACCTGTAAATATTGTAAATCCTGTATATTTTTACATATTCATAGAATCACAGAATCAACCATGTTGGAAGAGACCTCCAAGATCATCCAGTCTAACCTATCACCCAGCCCTATCCAATCAACCAGACCATGGCACCAACTGCCTCAGCCAGGCTTCTCTTGAACATCTCCAGTGATGGTGACTCCACCACCTCCCTGGGCAGCACATTCCA
The DNA here is from genome assembly GCF_027791375.1 of Indicator indicator. Classification (NCBI taxonomy): domain Eukaryota; kingdom Metazoa; phylum Chordata; class Aves; order Piciformes; family Indicatoridae; genus Indicator; species Indicator indicator. The sequence continues at coordinate 32,186,667 of NC_072020.1, forward strand.
ATGGCAAATCTCTCTCTCTGTGAAGAACTTCTTCCTAACACCCAGCCTGTACCTCCCCTGGCACAGCTTGAGACTGTGTCCTCTTGTTCTGGTGCTGGTTGCCTGGGAGAAGAGACCAACCCCCACCTGCCTACAACCTCCCTTCAGGTAGTTGTAGACAGCAATGAGGTCTCCCCTGAGCCTCCTCTTCTCCAGGCTAAACACTCCCAGCTCCCTCAGCCTCTATACTATAACAGAAAAAAATATCTTGAAAAAGGTCTCAGGAGAACACAGGTAGCAGATGAGATATTTGAAAATTGCCCTCATTTATGGCTATTTTCTAACTGATTGCATTTTTCACACTCATGTTTACCTAGGGTGGAGGTGAATAGATGCAATTTGCATGCCTCAAGAGCCTTTCAGTCATGTAATTAGTTAGTAATGAACATGCAAGTTCGAAGTCTTACCCATCTGCAGCAATCAGATAACCATTCCACAGCCACAACTTCAGGCAGTTTAGTGCCAGTGGCTTTTCATTAAAATGCACTTTTACCTTCATCAAAAGTAATATTTTTAGCCTTTCTCTAATGCCACCAGATCCTATCTATCTCAATAATTCCAATTCAAACTCCTTCCGAGGAGCAGAACACAAAGAGAACAAGGGGAAAAAAGTAGAAACTACTGCACACAACCAGAAAAAAATAATCCATCATAACTCTGATTAAGGATTCAGGGACTGCTGGAAGTCTGCTTTCACAGTATAGAGTGTATTTTAATTCCTTTTGCCTAGCTGTTTTAAATATAGCAAATTATAAAATCATAGAATTGTCAGGGTTGGAAGGGACCTCAAGGATCAGCCAGTTCCAACCCCCCTGCCATGGGCAGGGACATCTCACAGAATCACAGAATCAATAAGGTTGGAAAAGACCTAAAGGATCATGAAGTCCAACCTGTCACCCAAAACCTCATGACTACTAAACCATAGCTCCAAGTGCCACATCCAATCCCCTCTTGAACACCTCCAGGGATGGTGACTCCACCACCTCCCTGGGCAGTACATTCCAACGTCTAACAACTCTCTCCGTGAAGAACTTTCTCCTCACACTACATCAGGTTGCTCAGAGCCACATCCACCCTGGCCATTACACTGAAGTTTATCTCTTTTTTTTTTAAGGGGGACTTAAAATATCCAACTTATTTGCATTTAAAAAAAAAAAAAGACTCTAATTCTTTGTATTAGCTTTCAAAAATCTTGGAAAACAGTTGCAGTGTGACTTCATTATTGCAATAACAGCAGCTGCAACAACAAACTGCTGAATATCCTTCAGATTCTGCAGTGTCCAGATGAAGAACATTTAAAGTATCTCTTTAGTACTGATATAGAACATTTGATGTGTTCTAAGGATTCTAAAGTTGCTACCAAACAGAATTACAAATGGGTTTCCTTGAGATCACTTTGCAGGTTGTAAAATAGCTCTGCACCTCTGAAACAAAACTTCCAATGTGCCAGCCCCTGAAGTGGACACCAGGAAATGCCATATTTGGGCCTTTTAAAATCATTTTAGTGTTCTCATTTATTAAAACTAGAAATTCTTCATTCACAATGTAAAGAATTTGGCCAACACTTGCACAAATGTTTTCCTTACATAATGCTTTATGCATTTGGCAGGCAGATAAGAGGGCTTTACTTAGCTCTCCTTCAGAAAACCTCTATCATTTGTGACCTTGGAAACCAACAGATCACAGCGGTACCTTAGCTACAGCCTTAGCAGACATGTATATATAGAGATTTTAAATTTTTGGTTGGTTGGTTGATTTTTTCTGTTTGTTTTGGTGTTGGTTGTTTGGGTTTTTTTTTTTTTTTGGTTGGTTGGTTGGTTGTGGGTTTTTTTTAGTGAGTGGGAAAAACTGTGAACTGACCAAAAAAATGAGATTACTGATTCCTCCCTCTCAAAGCCTCAGAACGGTAGACCAACAAAATGAGATTGCTGATTCCTCCCTCTCAAAGCCTCTGATCAAGTGAATCTATGGATCATAGGATCATAGAATCATAGAATGGTTGAGGGTTGGAATGGACCTCAAGGATCATCCAGTTCCACCCCCCCCTGCCATGGGCAGGGACACCTCACACTAGATTGCTCAGAGCCACATCCAGCCTGGTCTTAAAAACCTCCAGGGATGTGGCTTCCAATTGGGATCATCAGATGTCTTTATCCATGACCATGAGAAAAATGCATTCATTTGTAGAACTGTGATTTTTTTGGTAAAATGGAAACAAGAAGGTGGGGAAAATGCCCAAAGCAACAAATCCAGGCTTCTGCTACCATGAGACCACTAGAAAAAACCTTGCTTCCTCCTTCCTCTTCAAAGAGCTCCACTTTGTCTCCCCTCTGGAGAAGAGAAGACCAAGAAGGAATTTAATAAACTTTTAAAAATATCTGAGGGCTGGGGGTCAAGAGGGAGAGGCAGGCTCTGCTCAGTTGCACCCTGGGATAGGACAAGGGGCAATGGATATAGCACAGGAGGTTCTACCTCAACATGAGGAGGAACTTCTTCACTGTGAGGGTCCCAGAGCACTGGAAGATGCTCCCCACAGAGGTTGTGGAGTCTCCTTCTCTGGAGACTTTCAAGACCCATCTGGATGCATTCCTGTGTGATCTGTGCTGGATTGTGTGGTCCTCCTTTGGCAGGGGGGTTGGACTCGATCTTTGGATGACCTTTCCAACCCCTAACATCCTGTGATCCTGTGATCCCTCCCTCACAAATTAAAACATGTGAAATTACCACCCAAATTATTATCCTGGTGTAACCTAAATATATCATATTTATAATATACAACAGTAAAACAAATGTTTTACCAGTAGTTTGGAAAATGGGAAATACATTCTAGTGATCAGTTCTTATATATTTTTGTGTCCCCTCTTCTATCTTGTCTGTCTACTTTGCTAAGTATGGGAAATGCCAGAGAAAATTCTCACATAATAGGCATTGAAGCAAGCACTTCAACTCCACATACTGCCATTTCAACATGTAATCATCATCAAGCTGTAACCTAGAATCATAGAATCAGTCAGGGTTGGAAGGGACCACAAGGATCATCCAGTTCCAACCCCCCTGCCATGGCCAGGGACACCTCACACTAGATCAGGCTCTTATACTTCATTGACAACAGGACTTAGCAATGCCAGAAATTATCTGGATTCAAATGCTTTCTAGTCACTACTCTTTCAGGATCTACAGACACAAGCCACAATCACGTTCCAGCCCCATATTAGGTAAGACTGTAACTGTGCAGGGAATTTCTTCTAACATGTTGTTTTAAGCAGACTCTCAGAGAACTTGCTCTGTCTTGGGAAAAAAAAATGAAGTGTACTGATTTCAAGCTCCCAATTTATTCTGTTGCATGAGTTGCAACACAGTTTATAGAATCACAGAATTGTCAGGGTTGGAAGGGACCTCAAGGATCATCCAGTTCCAACCCCCCTGTCTTGGTCAGGGACACCTCACACTACATCAGGTTGCTCAGAGCTACATCCAGCCTGGCTGTAAAAACCTCCAGGGATGAGGCTTCCACCACCTCCCTGGGCAACCTGTGCCAGTGTCTCACCACACTCACGGGGAAGAATTTCTTCCTAACATCCAATCTGAATCTCCCCATTTCTAGTTTTGCTCCATTCCCCCCAGTCCTGACACCCTAGGTTCCCATACCGTTTGCATTTCCAGGTTCATTGCAAGCATACAAGCAAGGCTTGTGGATGGATCTTCACCTTCTGAGTAAATAGTCAGGGCTTTAAATGATTCAGGTCATGGGCTTGAGGACTAGGAAGCAGGTTTGTCTAATATGTTAATTGTAACTTAGTCAACTAATCAATGTATCTCCTCTGAAGACTTAAGGTTTTGGTAGTTCTGCAAAAATCAATATGATTGGACTGGAAGGCATCCATGCTTGGTAACATCTTTCTTTTTGTGACTGAGGAGACCAGAACTGGACACAGCACTCAAGGTGTGGTTTAACCAGTGCTGAGCACAGGGCAGGATGACTTCCCTGCTCCTGCTGGCCACACTATTGCTGATGCAGGCCAGGATGCCATTGGCCTTCTTGGCCACCTGGGCACACTGCTGGCTCATGTTCAGCTGCTGTCCACCAGTACCCCCAGGTCCCTCTCTGCCTGGCTGCTCTCCAGCCACTCTGTCCCCAGCCTGTAGCACTGCCTGGGGTTGGTGTGGCCAAAGTGCAGCACCTGGCACTTGGACTTGTTGAATGTCATCATGTTGGACTCTGCCCATCTGTCCAGCCTGGCAAGGTTCCTCTGTATAGTCCTCCTAGCCTCCAACAGATCCACATCTGCCCCCAACTTGGTGTCCTTTGCAAACTCACTAATGGTGGACCCTCTCTCCTTCTCCAGATCATCTGTTCAAGGGACAAAATCACTGAGCTTTGAGTTTCTTGACAGAAATGTTCCAAGCTTACTTTGTGTAAGGTTTTCTTCATGGACACAGCAGAAAAGTTTGGGTTCTGCTGTTGTATCTACACCCAAAGAGCATGAAGTCTGACTAAACACTTCTAAGAGTAAGAAAGACACCTTTTTTTCACTGATAGATTTTCCTAGCATGTATCCATGATACAATCAGGATTACTAAAACAGGGATGTGTCTCATGCCTCTAGGTCTGCAGCACCATGGAAAAAGAAAAGAAACTGTTTTTCTAACAGCTTTAGACCTTAATTCACAGGTGCTAATTTATACTACAAAGCTTGTGCACAAGTCTTTATAGGATTTATGCTGTCACCTGAGACTGTCATGAAAATATGGAAGTAGGAGTGCTGTGGAAGAATAGAGGGACAAATCTGAATGGCTGTTGAAGGGAAGTAGACTTTATGGAGAGATTTAAAGAAGCAAAGGAGATTGAGGTTATTTAGCACATGTGAAGAGACAGCAGTTCCTAGGAAAGAAGCAAAGTTTAAAAAGCAGACACCAAAACCTCATGGAATAAAGACAAAGGAATCTTCTAGGAGCACAGAAGCCCAAAGCTGTGAGTGTCACAGGCAGGAAAACAAAGTCTAGAGAGCAATTTTCATTTTGGATGGAAAGCTTTTGATCACAGACTTAAAAACTACATAACATTTGTATGAGGGAAGATGTTTGCATCACCTTTATCTTCACTCTTCAGAGCAGGAACAGCACAGAGTGGCAGAGCCAAAAATGCTGCTCACTTTTGTGTCCATGAAGAATTGTAAAATACAAGAACTTGGTTTTGGAAAAAATATTGACAGCTGTTAACATAAAAAATATAAAACCTTCCTGCAATCCTTTCCTCTATGTTCATGAGTTTCCAACACAGAAGGGATCATAAATCTCATTTTCACCTCTTTTTTTGGCAGGGCAGGACTCAGACATGGTACCGAGCCTATTCTTGGATGATTTTATGTTGACCTGTATTTCATGTAGTGCCAGAATGACTTGTCTGACCAAGAAAATATCACTTTCATCAACTATCTTCACTTATGAATAAACAGACATTTTTTCTGTAAAGAATTTGTCATGGAAAATATAAAGAAGTTGGCACTTATTTGATATTGAAAATTAGGTTGTCACAGTTATAGGCTGATGCCTAGGAAGTGTCCAGAGACCTTGAGAAGAAAGTATTAGAATGGAAATAAAATTACCATTGGATGCAGAAGAAAAATAATCACAGAACCACAGAACCAACCAGGTTGGAAAAGACCTCAGAGATCATCAAGTCCAACCTATCACCTAATACCTAACACCTCCTGACAACTAAACCCTGGCTCCAAGTGCCACAGTCAAGCTTTTTTTGAACACCTCCAGGGATGGTGACTCCACCACCTCCCTGGGCAGCACATTCCAATGGCCAATCTCTCTTTCTGGGAAGAACTTTCTCCTCACCTCCAGCCTAAACTTCCCCTGGCACAGCTTGAGACTGTGTCCTCTTGTTCTGCTGCTGGTTGCCTGGGAGAAGAGACCAAACCCCTCCTGGCTACAACCTCCCTTCAGGGAGTTGTAGACAGCAATGAGGTCTCCCCTGAGCCTCCTCTTCTCCAGGCCAAACACCCCCAGCTCCCTCAGCCTCTCCTCACAGGGCTGTGCTCCAGACCCCTCCCCAGCCTTGTTGTCCTTCTCTAGACATGTTCAAGTATCTTAATGTCCTTCTTAAACTGAGGAGCCCAGACCTGGACACAGCACTCAATGGGCAAAATGATAAGGTCTAAATAATTCCATTGGCTCGTTAATAGAGATAAAAAGCAGTTGTATAAACTCTTCTCTTTTTTTTGCCTCTAGCTGATACTAGCTGGTGCTTCTGCTTGGCTTTGTTGGCCTTGGCTATGTTCCTTGTTGTGGCTAAGTCCTAACAGCAGGTTATTCTAACTGCTTTCTCTCTCTGTCCCTTGTACAGGGGGCAGGGAGGGGAAGCTGTTTGTTCCCCCCTGGCTTTGTCCATAGGGGTCTTTGTGTTGTTTCTCAATTGAAAATGTATGTAATTATATATATTTTGTATTCATTGCATTTCACATTTCTAGATTTTAGTTTGCTTGTAAACAGAGCTTCATTTGCTTCAAACCTTCTGAGCTAGTCTGGTGATTTATTTTGGGGCTAATTCTCTAAATTCATGCTGGGTGGGGTGGAGGGGAGCAATTCCTACACCCACCACACAGGTGCAGCATGTTAATTTGCTTTCACAATCCAAAGAACATGTTTCTTGGCAAACTCATAAAGAAACATGCCTACCATTTTGGACCATGTGTGTGTGGGGGGTTGTAATTAAGCTCTCTGATGGTAGTTTAAATGACTTATAAAAGCAAACCAGCAGGTGTTTCAAGCAATAACTGAGCAAAATAGTTTCTGCAAGGGGCAATGGGTGGAAGCTGAGGCATAGGAATTTCCAGGGAAACATGAAGAAGAATTTTTTCCCTGTGAGGGTGACAGAACCCTGGAAGAGGCTGCCCAGGGGGGTTGTGGAGTCTCCCTCTCTGGAGATATTCAAGACCTGCCTGGATGTGTTCCTGTGTGACCTGCTCTAGGTGCTCCTGCTCTGGCAGGGGGGTTGGACTGGATGAGCTTTTGAGGTCCCTTCCAGCCCCTAACATTCTGTGATTCTGTGAAGATAACAAATGCTGTAAAATGAATTTATAATTAATCTGACACAGTTTTAGAAGCTTCTGTCCTGCATAAATAATAAAAAACCCCAAGCAAAACACACAAAAAACCAAACCCAAAACAAACAAAAAAAGAAACCAAGGGGGAAAAAAAAAAAAGAGAAAAATCAGAAATGGTTTAATGATCTATGAATATATATTGCTCAAGTATGAATGTAGAATAAAATTCAATCATTAACAGATTATTAAAAAACAAGGAGTTCTTTAATGGTAGCAACTGCCTGAAACAATAACATTTTTTTTTGGTGATCATAATTCTTCCTCACTTAATATATCAATTATTCCATCTAGACAGCAAATTTGGCTTAATTACTGATTCTTATCTCAAGAACTGTTTTTCCTTCTGTTCAGAATAGGCAGAAAGTTATTTATTTATTATCCAAGAAGCAACCCAGCAGATTTGTTGATGCAGATGTAGTGCACTGAAACAGACAATTTTACTCCCTGACTAGCCAAAAGGCTAATTTAAGATGCCTTGGGATGAGATCCAAAATATTTAAGTAGTATGTTATTTGTAGAAAACTATAAAGCTAAAACTGTAGAAACATAAAACCAGAACTGTAGAAAGAGCTGTAAAGACTAAAGTGCAGAAAACTGTAAAGATAAAATTATTCACATAATAACAATTCACAGATATTTTAAGGAGTGAATACTGCGGACAAAGCTTGTTAATTTAATAATGCAAACAGAATGTGGCAGTGCCCATCCTTTCACTTCATCTGAGCACTTCTGAAATCATGTGAAAACCAAATCTACTTAATTGCAAGGAGCACAGGGAATTGACCGAAGCAAGGATAATCAAAATAGAATGAATCAGAGAATCAGAGAATGGTCCAGGCTGGAAGGGACCTCCAAAGCTCATCCAGTCCGACCTCCCTGCACTCAGCAGGGACATCCCCAACTAGATCAGGCTGCCCAGGGCCTCCTCCAGCCTCACCTTGAACATCTCCAGGGAAGGAGCCTCAACCACCTCCCTGGACAACCTGTGCCAGTGTTCCACCACCCTCACAGTAAAGAACTTCTTCCTAACATCCAATCTCAATCTGCTCTGCTCTAGTTTGAAGCCATTGTCCCTCGTCCTGTCCCTGCAGGCCTTTGCAAACAGTCTCTCTCCAGCCTTCCTGGAGCCCCCTTCAGGTACTGCCAGGCTGCTATGAGGTCTCCCCAGAGCCTCCTCTTCTCCAGGCTGAACACCCCCAGCTCCCTCAGCCTGTCCTCAGAGCAGAGCTGCTCCAACCCCCTGAGCATTCTCATGGCCCTCCTCTGGACCCTCTCCATCAGGTCCATGGCTCCAGACCTGTACACAGCACTCCAGGTGAGGTCTCAGCAGAGCAGAAGAAATGAAAAAGACACCTGTTTGAATAGATTCAAAGTCTTTTTCTGACAGGGCAATTCAGTAGGTCTTTTAGTTTAGCAAATAAGTATTGGTTATCTTCATAAAGCAAAAATTACGTTATTCTAAGGTGATTGGAAAACCTCAACATAAGATTCTGATTAAAAATTGACATTCCAATATATTGCATGTGATCTTTCACAGCTTAATCTTTTCTTGCCTCATAGGAAGGTTTTTGTTTAAAAATGGAGTAGAAAGTAAGGGCCAAAAAAAAAAAAAAACAAGAATTTTTGCCACATATCTCTCTGCTAATGCAAAGCTGGTTTTGTGGTTTTGGCTTTTTTTCCAGTTTTCTCTGCTTTATTCAGTCAGAAGATTGCTGTCTCTCACAAAGGGGAACTAATAACTTGGCTCCTTTTTCACCAGGATGGCTTAACAATTTGGCAGAAGAATGTCCAAATAATGCCCCCCTAATCATATCCCCAAACCTGCAGTCCCTTTGAGGCAGATAGTGCAGTGCTTGAGTAAGATTGTTGTCTAATAAATCTTTGCCTCATGTCATGCATGCAGCCCTGGATGTCCAGCTTAAGGGATAACAGATGTCAAGCTCTCCTCTACAAGTGTGACTTTTAAGACAGTTACTGTGGTTCTCTTCCAGAACCTGTGAAGGGGTTTCAGGAATCATTCAAGAACGCTATAAATGATGACAAACACATGTTCACAGAAGCACAGAATGGTAAGGGTTGGAAGGGACCTTGAAAGCTCATCCAGTCCAACCCCCTGCCAGAGCAGCATCACCTACAGCAGATCACACAGGAACACATCCAGGTGAGTCTTGAATGTCTCCAGAGAAGGAGACTCCACAACCCCCCTGGGCAGCCTCTGCCACTGTTCTGTCTCCCTCACAGTGAAAAAAATTTTCCTAAACTTTCCATGGAACTTCCTATGCCTCAATTTCCACCACTTCCCCTTGTGCTGTCATTGGGCATCACCCAGCAGAGCCTGGCTCCAGCCTCTGGGCACTCACCCTGCATATCTATATCAACATGAATGAGATCACCCCTTGGTTTCCTCCTCTCCAAGCCTCATCCTGAGCTTGGAAGAAATAATCCTTGAATATTAACCAACTATCTTTACCTTCTAGTACCCTGTCCCAAGAGATTTACCCTGGGTTTGATGGGTGAACCACGAGATGGATAAAGAACTGGCTTGATGGCCTCACCCAAAGAGTGGCTGTCAAGGGCTCCATGGCCAAGCAGACACCAGTGACAAGTGGAGTCCCTCAGGGCTCAGTCCTGGGACCAGGCTTTGTCAGTGCCATGGACAGAGGCATTGAGGCAGCCTCAGCAGGTTTGCTGATGACACCAAGCTGTGTGGTGCAGCTGACAGGCTGGAGGGAAGGGATCCATCCAGAGGGACCTGGACAGGCTGGAGAGGTGAGCACAAGCCAACCTCAGGAGGTTCAACAAGACCAAGTGCAGGGTCCTGCAGCTGGGTCGAGGCAATCCCAAGCACAAATCCAGACTGTGCAGGGACTGGCTGGAGAGCAGCCCTGAGGAGAGGGACTTGGGGGTGCTGGTGGAGGAGAAGCTCAACAGGAGCTGTCAATGTGCACTTGCAGCCCAGAGAGCCAACCAGATCCTGGGCTGCATCAGGAGAAGTGTGGCCAGCAGGTCAAGGGAGGGGATTCTCCTCCTCTGCTCAGCTCTGGTGAGACCCCACCTGGAGTACTGCATCCAGTTCTGGAGCCTCTACTACAAGAGGGACATGGACATGCTGGAAGGTGTCCAGAGAAGGGCCACCAGGATGATCAGAGGGCTGGAGCTGCTCTGCTATGAGGACAGACTGAGAGAGTTGGGGCTGTTCAGTCTGGAGAAGAGAAGGCTCCAAGGTGACCTTCTTGTGGCCTTCCAGGATCTGAAGGGGGCTCCAAGAAAGCTGGGGAGGGACTTTTTAGGCTATCAGGTAGTGACAGGACTGGGGGGAATGGAGTAAAGCTGGAAGTGGGGAGATTCAGACTGGATGTGAGGAAGAAGTTCTTCCCCATGAGAGTGGTGAGAGCCTGGAATGGGTTGTGCAGGGAGGTGGTTGAGGCCCCATCCCTGGAGGTGTTTGCAGCCAGGCTGGATGAGGCTCTGGCCAGCCTGATGTAGTGTGAGGTGTCCCTGGGCATGGCAGGGGGGTTGGAACTGGATGATCCTTGTGGTCCCTTCCAGCCCTGACTGATTCTATGATTCTATGGATGTACACACTGGAGAGCAAAGAGTTAAGTGACCAGAGTGAGTGGAACAAGTGCTATGTGCAAGACTGAGAAAGTCAATTTATGACTCCTGGGCATGAAACACAAATCACCTACATGCTTTGCAGGTGAAGATCACAATGAAAGTATTTTGAGTTTTGATATTTTGATTGGCTGAGCTTGGTGCCTGCCAGAGAGCAGCATGTAGTCCTTCAGATGTCAGTCCTAATCCTGGTAGAAATAGGGAGGCTGCAGGGGTGTGAGCTCTACATATCCCCTGCACTCCCTGATTCAAAGATGACTGATGTACCACAATACCCCATCCCAAAACAGAATTTCTGAGCTAATAGCAGACTTGGAAAAATGGCACATTTTTTCCAGAACACACTCCCCATACAATTCAGCAGTCTGGCCACTTCTAAAGCCAGACAGGAGATGGCATCAAACAGTTGATTACTGGTGCTTAAACACCAATACAGACCTCCTCCATAGTACAACTTCAATAACCATGCTGCAAGCAGTTGCACACACACATGGATGACCGTGCTGGATGTGAAAGATATGTTTCTTTCTGGTCCCTTTACAACAAGAAGACAAATCTACTCAGGAGGAAATACAACAGATCTTCAACAGACTCCCACAGGAATACAAACATTCACCTATGATTGCTTATGTTGCACTTGCTGAACTTTTACAGCAAGTCTCACTCCTTCAGGATGTGAAAATGTGCCAGCATTTAGATGACATTCTAATTAGAGGAAGTTCCCCTGAAGAAGTGAGGGAAGTGGCAGCAGCAGTGTGGCAGGCACTATATAAAGCAGAAGCTGAGATCCCACCATAAATTTCAGGGATCAAGCAGAGAAGTAACATTTATAGCTACTTGCAGGATAACAAGCAGTGCAATGGTTCTTTGGGATACCTTAAGAAAAATCTATCAGCTGCAAATGCCTCAGTCTAGGAAAGACTTACAGCATTTACTGGGAACCTGAGGACACTGGAGGAAGTGTGCACCTGGATTTTCTATCACTGCTCATCCATTATATTTGCTTTCATTGAAGGCCAAACCTTGGGAGCAGCAATTAGAACAAAAGGAGGTGATAAGAACAAAAAACATCTCTGTCACTGGGACCTGTACACTCTTGAAATCCCATTGTAGCACAATGGAGTTTTGATGAATGTTGTATTTGTTGCAGCCACTGCTCTGAGGGCAGCTGCTGGCCTATTAGGTTCCTCCTAATAGGCATTAAAAAAACAAACACAAAACAGCAAAACAATAAAATGTTGTGCATGACTTACATGCCAGGTGGGATGCAAAACAAGTGACTACTTAAAACAAACAAACTAACAAACAATTATTAACTTTTCATGAGACTTTAATATTTTTTTAATTTAAAAACCAGAAAAAAAAAATCAAGAGCTGCAGATAAGTTCAAAGCAACAATAATCACAGAAGAGCATATTTGAGAGGATTTTGGATAATGTTAGGAGGAGTCCTTTCAGGGTTTGTTTAAAAGTGCTGCTTAGCAATATAGAAACCAGAAACACCAAGAAACAGCTTGGGTTTTGCCTACTGTTGTGACTACTTAATCTGATTTTCCAGTTGAGAAGCAGATGAATTACTGGTGGGCTCCTGCTGCTGCACTCTTGCAGCCACTGTTCTGAGGGCAGCTGCTGGCCACCTGCAGAGTGCAGGATTCCTTAGCTGACCAATTCCTTAGCAGGCTGCCTAGAGCAAAACAATCACATCCCATGGGTGCCAAGAACAACAGCCTCACCTTGGCACCCTTGGATTGGAACATGCTGCAGAAGCCACCTCCTTGACATGCTGGCACCTCTCATTGGGAAAAGATTTGAGCTTAGAGATGTGGTTGGGTTGTGCTGGTTAAGGGATTGATAACAAAGAGGATAGAAACAGCCACTCTGAGCAAGAGTTACTGGGGTTAGGCACTTAGGGTAGGAACAGCCTGGGGGGGGGTTCAGTGCTGCTAGGGACTTCTGCTTCTGTTAGTTAGCTACTTCTGGGTAGGGCTTTGGTGTAGGGATGCTGCTAGGGACATGCTCAGGACTTCTGTTAGCTGCTTTGTCTGTTAAGGGCTTCCAGGACTTCTGCTGTAAGTGGGACTCTGAGACTCTGCAATGTTGGGGATTCTGCAATGCAGCAATAAAGGACTTCTGGGAGGACTTCTGAGATTCCCTGCTCTCTGCATTTCTGGAACCTCATTACTATATGGCAACAGGGTTCCTGCCTTCATTTGTCACCAATGGCCCTTGAATGGGGAAGAACAACAGTACTTACTGTAACCTATTCCAAATTAACCCTAACAGACCAGAGACCTTTGTTATTCAGATTAACCTCATTTAAAGAGGAAGAACAGAGAATTTTGCCACATGGGAGAATACTCCAGAGACAGTGTGTAAAAAACAGAGAATCATTTAAACTGCTAGAAGCCATCCTAAAGAGGACTGTTCCCCTAAAAGGAGTTGCACAGAAACCTATAGACAGAAAATGGAATGCCAACTTGACAGGAGTTGCAGAGGAAATGAAATCATGAAATCACAGAATGGTAGGGCTTGGAAGGGAACTCTGAAAGTCACAGAATTGTCAGGACTGGAAGGGACCTCAAGGATCATCCAGTTCCAACCTCCCTGACATGGGCAGGGATGCCTCACACTACATCAGGTTGCTCACAGCCACATCCTACTTGGCTGCAAAAAACCTCCAGGGATGAGGCTTCCACCACCTCCCTGGGCAACCTGTGCCAGTGTCTCACCATCCTCATGGGGAAGAATTTCTTCCTAAGGCCCAATCTGAATCTCCCCTCCTCTAGTTTTTCTCCATTCTCCCCCAGTCCTATCACTCCCTGACATCCTGAAAAGTACACCCCCCCCCCCTCCCCACCCCCACCCCCCAGCTTTCCTGTAGTCCTCTTCAGATACTGGAAGGTCACAATAATGTCTCCTGGGAGCTAATCCTGATGCAATAGGATCACCTGTAGTAAATGACCCAGGAACACAGGAAATCACCAGAAGGACATAGTGAAGTTTCCAAATGACAGATGCCTATAAATGCAGATCCATTAGCACTACAACAATCTTTTAAAGCCCCACAGTTTTAAATGTTTGACTGAGTTTCCAAACACTTTCCTGGAATTCAGGAACTAGGAACTGGGAACTGGGCTGTTCTACATCTTCTCAATTAGATCAATACAGCAAATAAAAATCCCACAATTTATGTGAACCTCATATTACAAAATAAATGCTCTTGCCCTGAAGTAAACAGGATATGGGTGATGAGAAAACTTTTAAGCTAATTGCAGTGAAGTTTGAAAGGAATGACAGGTCTGTAATTTAATCATTATGCTGCTTTTCCAAACAAGATAAAGACCATTACACGACCAGGGTGCATGTAAGAAATTTCCAAAGCAGGCATTTATGGTGCAGTTTTCATCATCTCATTCCTTTCTCTGCTTATCTTTCTCACTCGGGTCTGTCTGTGCCATTCAAACCTCTTCAAACCTTCTAAGAGTAGTGGTTTATGGGAAAAAAAATCCCCAAAGAACTACAGCCAGAGATATATTCTCTCAAATATGGAATAATGACATTTCTCCACAAAAGGACCTGGTCTGAAATGCAGGAGAGTCAGGACTTGGGGGTGCTGGTGGATGAGAAGCTCAACAAGAGCTGTCAGTGTGCGATTGCAACCCAGAAAGCCAACCAGAGCCTGGGCTGCATCAGGAGAAGTGTGGCCAGCAGGGCAAGGGAGGTGATTCTCCCCCTCTGCTCAGCTCTGGTGAGACCACACCTGGAGTACTGCATCCAGTTTTGGAGCCTCTATTACAAGAGGGATATGGACATGTTGGAAGGTGTCCAGAGAAGGGTCAAGAGGATGAGCAGAGGGCTGGAGCACCTCTGCTATGAGGACAGACTGAAAGAGTTGGGGCTGTTCAGTCTGGAGAAGAGAAGGCTCTGAGGTGACCTTCTTGTGGCCTTCCAGGATCTGAAGGGGGCTACAAGAAAGATGGGGAGGGACTTTTAGGGTGTCAGGTAGTGACAGGACTGGGGGGAATGGAGTAAAGCTGGAAGTGGGGAGATTCAGGCTGGACATGAGGAAGAAGTTCTTCCCCATGAGCGTGGTGAGAGCCTGGAATGGGTTGTGCAGGGAGGTGGTTGAGGCCCCATCCCTGGAGGTGTTTGCAGCCAGGCTGGATGAGGCTCTGGCCAGCCTGCTGTAGTGTGAGGTGTCCCTGGGCATGGCAGGGGGGTTGGAACTGGATGATCCTTGTGGTCCCTTCCAACCCTGCCTGATTCTAGGATTCTAGGATTCTAGGATTCTAGGATTCTCTTAAAGGGCCTGACATAAATTCTTTGTTAAACAAAAGGAGATCCTTTGACATTGTTGGGCTGTTTTTCACTAACTAGTTTGTTTCATTTACACATTGTGTGAAGGTCCAAATGAAGGAGTCACAATTTCAGGGCACAACTGTCTAAAACCTGTCTTCCTGGAGCAGGTAACTGATTCATTCTTTCATGCTGCTAAAAATTATTTTAGGTTAAGTGAGCAAAGGTTCTGGCAATGAATCATAGACACGCTGAGCTCAATCAATGAAGGCTCAGAGTAACTTTTTCCCAAAGCATAACTGATTATGTATTTAACAAGAAAAAAAGACAGAGAGGGGACACAGAAAGGACTGGAGGCCGTTTCAGTTGATGAATGAAAGTTCTGGCACTTGAAAGACTATTGTGCACGACACTGGCAATGCTTATTAGAGTAAATGCATTCTATGATATAAGACTTAATTTTAATTACGTAGTTAGTTTAAACATGAGATTTTAAGAATAATGAATGACAAGCAGGCAACCTGCAACAGAACCAGAGGACACAGTCTCAAAGCTGTGCAAGGGGAAGTTCAGGCTTGATCTTAGAAAGAAGTTCTTACCAGAAAGAGAGGTTGGCCATTGGGATGGGCTGCCCAGGGAGGTGGTGGAGTCACCATCCCTGGAGGTGTTTAAGAAGAGCCTGGATGAGGCACTTGGTGCCATGGTCTGGTTGATTAGATAGGGTTGGGTGATTGGTTGGACTTGATCTTGGAGGTCTCTTCCAACCTGGTTGATTCTGGAATATGTGTACCTGGGTGTGTTTTTGGGTTTTTTTGTGAAAGCAGAACCACAAAACTTATTTACTGAAAAGGAGTATTATATTAAGGAGTCCACTGCTTTTGCACGGGTACAATTCCTTCTTCATGGATAATTTCATTCTTATTTTGAATCTGAGGCACAAGTATGAAACCAGAAGCCAAACTAGTAACATACAGCTTTCACAGAATAAAAGTCAGTCTGTGAAAGGATTTAACAGTCATTTTCCATCTGGACACAGGTTTCTAGAGGAAGATTGTAGCTGATTTTTAAAAAAAAATCCCTTCATATTTTCTACACTTAGCTTTTTAAAATGTCATTTGCAAGCATACAGAGTTAATATTGTGTTGCAATCCAAAGAGATCTGTCTCTGACTGACAGACTGGGGACATGAATAGGGCATGGCAGCAGTAAGAGCTGCAGGAGAGAATGCAAAAGGGGGAGAGAATGTAGCTTAGATGCATGAGAGCACAATGAACAAAAGCTCTGACAGAAAATTTTCCCTTAGCCTTTCTTTGGCACTTCTGGCCAAAACCACCTTTAAAAACAGGAGAGAGACAGAGAGTTCACTGCCCTTCTGTTAAGTGTGATAGCTGAGGCCAGTGGATCCACAGTCACCTATCATCATCAATACCCTTCCTCAGGATGGATCTTCCAGTGATAGCTTACAAAGTTACCATGACACATATGAGACCATAAAGAACACAGCATGCCCAGATCAAAAGGAAAAGAGTGAGTGGAAGAGCAGGAAGATCCAAGCACCTTTTGAGTTCTCTCTGTATGACCCACTGCTCATCAGACAGGACACTGAAGTATGGTTGTAAATGAGTGGTTCTCTTTTGTTGCTAGATTATTTCCTTCAGCTGCTGATAAATGATAGGATTACTCACTGTTCCTTTTTAATCATTTGCTCTGTTTCCAAACTGTAGGACCTGTTGACCTGGCCTTTGGGCTCTGTACCATGTATGGTATTTAGTCACACTAAGAGAATTTATTCCTGTTCACATTCCTTGATGAAGAATTGCAAAGGACATCAGAGTTTCCTCTCTAGGATCTTTGCTCCCCTAGTGCTTTGCCAGTTTATGAGATATGCTGTCAATGACTTCTAAATCTGCAGCTTTCACTAAAAAAAAACCCAAACAAACTAGCAAGGACTGATGCTCCTGGTGTCCCAGTGAAATAAATATTCATGTTTAAACCAGCTCCTTTAGGGGATAACACTGAATGTAGTATTGACAAACGGTGTAAAATATAGTTCAGAATTCACAGAATCACAGAATGTTAGGTGTTAGAAGTGACCTCTAGAGATCATCAAGTCCAACCCCTTTGCCAGAGCAGAGTCACCTAGGGCAGGCTGCACAGGAATGCATCCAGGTGGGGTTTGAAAGTCTCCAGAGAAGGAGACTCCAAAACCATCCTGGGCAGCCTGTTCCAGGGCTCTGTCACCCTCACCATAAAGAAAGTTCTCGTCATGTTGAGGTGGAACCTCCTGTGTTTCACCTTGTCCCTGTTGTTCCTTGTAGTATCACTGGGCACCATCAAAAAGAGCCTGGCACCTTCATCTTGACTCCCACCACTCAGATATTCGTAAGACACTGATAAGATTCCCTCTCAGCCTTCTCTTCTCCTGACTAAACAGCTCCATAGGAGAGGGCTTTTCTTCATAGATGTCCAAGTCCTCTAGTCATCCTCCTAGCTGTCCTTTGGACAATTCCCTGTTTGCTTCTGTCAGTGCCCTCCTCACATCCAGCAGAGCCCCATGAAGACCTTACCACTAGACCAAAGTCTTTCTTTCAACACAAGAGGTGGATTCTAGAAACTAGTTTTACTAGGCACAACTCTCTTAAAGACTGTCTTTTTTTTATTTTTTTTTTTAATGTGTGTGTGTGGATTCAGCTACAGAATGGAGACATTTATTTGCCTGTGGTTCACAGGAGAAAAACAGGAATTATAGGTCTCCAGTATGAGTATTTAAAGAGAAAAATTATAAGGACTTTTTGGTGAAGTTATCTCATTCTGGCCTTAGACAGAGAATAGACAAGTGTGATTGATGCCCAAGGGGCAATGGGTGGAAGATGAGGCATAGGAAGTTCCAGGGAAACATGAAGAAGAATTTTTTCCCTATGAGGGAGACAGAACCCTGGAAGAGGCTGCCCAGGGGGGTTGTGGAGTCTCCCTCTCTGGAGATATTCAAAACCTGCCTGGATGTGTTCCTGTGTGATCTGCTCTAGGTGCTCCTGCTCTGGCAGGGGAGTTGGACTGGATGAGCCTTTGAGGTCCCTTCCAGCCCCTAACATTCTGTGATTCTGTGATGCTTAAAATATGTGAAACAGCAAACTGCAATTGGAAGTCAAATATCTTTGACAAAAGACAAGGCTGTAATACTAATTCCTGGTACAGCTGCTTTGGGGTAGTTTGGTTCATGGTTTAATTTTTGTTGGGTTTTTTTGTTGTTGTTGTTTGGTTTTGATTTGTTGGTTTTGTTTTGGTTTGGTTTGGTTTTTTTGGTGGTGGTTGTGGGGACATTCAAACTTTCCTGTAAAACTTCTATACAAATAAAAGTCTATTTTCACACTTTCAACTGATCTTTAGGGCATAATCTTCCAAACCACCAGAGACCTCCCAAGAACTGCTGTTAGTTTTTGTTTGTTCACCATGCAAGTTTAAACATCAAGAGCTTTAATTAACATTAGAAGAATGTTCCTCCTGTGGCCTAAAATCCACATGGCTAAATTTCCCATCAGATTTCATGAAACAACTCATCTTTGGCAATATTTACATGGCCTGCTAGGAAACTTCCAGCATGAAAATCGTAGAGATGGAAGAATAATCAATTTGGGCTTGCTAGGAATGTTCTTTCCCTCTTGGCTAAGACATCAAAACTGAATACTTATTTGACTATATTCTAAATACTGTATTTACCAAGATTTGAATGCACAGAGAGAAAGTATTCAGTTTATCAAGTAATTTTTTGTCCATTTTAGGAAAAAAAAAGTCATTGTGAATATCATAACCACCCATTCCTGATGAAATTTCAAATTGTACTGGTTTTTGAACAAGCATTGATAGTTCAGAATGTTGAAACCACTGCACACAGGTATAAGAAATAAATTCCAAATGGAATGGAAAAGTTATTGTATTAATGCAGGAAGAGAATTGTTGTATGTTGGAGGAGAATTAATTGTACTAATTAAGGAGGAATAAAACAACCCCCAAAAAGCTACATCGAGATATTCACCTTTAGAGAATCCTGGAACAAGAATATTGGGTTAAGAAATGTATTTGTTCAAATGTCAATATTTCTGTCTCTGTATGTCTTCAGACAGGTGACATCATCTGGTGGGTTGAAATTACCCCCCAGCTAATTTGGAGAACTACCCCCAAAATAAATCTCCAGACCAGCTCAGTTTGGGATGGAAGCAAATGAAGCTCTAGTTACAAACAAACTAAACTCTAGAAATATGAAATGCAATGAATATGTACAAAATATATAAGATATGCACAATACAGAGATATTTACAATTTATAAACAACACAGAAACTCCTCAGACCCCCCTGGATGGATCCAGGGGCACCGTTCACATCCTCCCCCACTCCCTCCCTCCTTCCCATTACCTCACACAGGAGCACAACAGAGATCCCCTGGCAAGGCCATAGAGAGAGAGAGAAGTTGCAAGCAGAAGAGACAGAAGAAGAAAAGGGAACAAAAACTGTTTATGCCTCTGCTCTATATCCCCATTATCAATCCAATGAATTCTATAGACCTTAGCATTATTTTTCTTTTGTATCCAATGATAATTTTGTTTAAGTTTCAGTCTTTGCAGCCAGGGACTAGGCTAAAGTTCCCCCTTCAAACTGTAACAGGTTCAAAATGGAAAAAATCATATTCCTATCTTTGTTTCATTTTCTTCATGCCTTTACACTGTGTACATAAATTAAACATCCAAATGAATGTTGATGGCAGCTCCATAGAACTGAACACACAAGCACAGGATGATTTCTGAATTTATGTGCAGATATTCAGATGGCAGGGGCTTGGGGCTGTGAAAATAACAGCAAAAGCACTGTTCTACAAAAGGAACAAAATAGACAGCAATCTGGCATAAAGCAGTGTTAATTTCACATGTATGCTGGCAAGAAATGGTTTGTTGTTATTCTTAGCCCACACAGTTAAAAGCTGTGGAATATCTTAAGTTAAATTTTGATCATTTCTTGTCTATAGAAGCTCAGTCTTTGACAGGAGCTGGCATGCAGGGATGTGAGATATTGTGGTCTCACTCTGTTCTCAGCATAAAATGTAAATATGACACTCTAGTTGCCACCCCAAGGAAAAGAGGTTTAGGTCAACACAGTGAAAATTAAACACTGCATCAAAGTTTGCATTTTTAGCAGTTCCATGGAGAAAGACCTTGGAGTGCTGGTGGACATTCTGCATGGAACAGCAATGTGCCCTGGTGGCCAAGAGCGCCAACAGGATCCTGGGATGTGTCAAGAAAGATGTGTCTAGCAGGGCTAGGGAAGTTCTTCTGCACTCCATTCTGCCCTCCTGAGACCACAGCTGCAATCCTGTGTCCAGTTTGGAGCTCCCCAGTTCAAGAGAGACAGAGACCTGCTGGAGAGAGTCCAAGGGAGAGCCAGGAGGATGCTTAGGGGACTTGAGCATCTCCCCTGTGAAGAGAGACTGAGAGCCCTGGGGCTGTTTAGTCTGGAGAAGAGAAGGCTGAGAGGGGATCTGAGGGGTGGGTGTCAAGTGGAGGGGGCCAGGCTCTTTTGGGTGGTATGCAATAATATGCCAAGGAATACAAGCTGGAACAGAGAAGATTTCAGCTCAACATGAGGAGAAACTTCTTTCCAGTGAGGGTGACAGAGCCCTGGAGCAGACTGCCCAGAGAGGTTGTGGAGTCTCTTTCTCTGGACACATTCAAAACCTGCCTGGATGCATTTCTGTGCAGACTCCCCAGTGTGATGCTGCTCTGGCAGGGGGGTTGGACCTGGTGATCTTTGGAGAACCTTTCCAACCTCTAATGTTCTGTGATTCTATGATTTTCAAGTAACTTTCATAATTTTCTATTTATTCTTTTATCTCTCTTGTTATTCTATAAAATAGCTTTGTTTGCTATATTGGATTGCAGAAGAATGCTGAAATGGAGCACCTTGGTCTCAGGAATGTCTTTGCCAAAACACAGAACAGCTTATGGTCTGGAAAACTTCTACCTAGGACAATAACATGCTCATTATCAATACTCAGAAACAAGAGTAAAATTATTTAGTTAACAAGATATCAATCCTGCAAGCAGTAGTTAGGACAGTGGTGATAAAAACTTTTGTAACAGCAAAAGTCTCAAATCTTGGAGCTGAGTGGACTAATTTATTTTACAAGGACAGGGAGACAGAAAGCAGTAGGTTTAGAGGTGTCCCATTTCCCTGTAGTCTGTAAGGAAGCCACAGTCATCTGATCAAACTTCACTTCCATATCCCTGAGATCATTTCATAAAATTAGTTTCACTTTCACTGCAGTAAATTAATCACCTCCTGATGCAAGGAAAAAACCCTTGGTTTTTCTTTTTTTTTTTAAATATGCAATCAAATGCAGTCAAAGAACATGAGAAAGTAGAATTCATTGTTAAAATAACTTAGGGATACTCATGACCACGAAAACAAAAATCAATGGCAACAGTAACTGGGATCAGTATATTTAAAAATTACCAAGAACTCAAGGGAAAGTCTTTAATGTAGAAATGTCAAAACAATCACAGTTCCCATGGCACCACTCCAAGAGGAAAAAAAAACAAAACACAATGAAACAAACAAAAAAAAAAAAAAAGAGGGAAAAATAAGAGGAGAGGAGATCCAGCAGTTATAATTTAAATATCCCACAGTAACAACATACTCAAATAACTCTTTTCTCCTGTAATCTACTAAATTTTGCAATGAATAGTGACAGCAACCCTAATATTTTCCATTGCATATGAGTAAGTCCAACTAATGTACAGATAGATTTTCAGTAAGACAATGAAGTTAATATGAAGTCTCAGGAAACAGCCACCTCCACCTAGAATCATAGAATTGTCAGGGTTGGAAGGGACCTCAAGGATCATCCAGTTCCAATCTCCCTGCCATGGGCAGGGACACCTCACACTACATCAGGCTGGCCAGAGCCACATCCAGCCTGGCTGCAAAAACCTCCAGGCATGAGGCTTCCACCACCTCCCTGGACAACCTGTGCCAGTGTCTCACCACTCTCATGGAATGAACTTCTTCTCAACATCCAACTGAATCTACCCATTTCCAGTTTTCCTCCATTACTCCCACTCCCTGACACCCTCAAAAGTCCCTCCCCAGCTTTCTTGTAGCTCCCTTCAGATACTGGAAGGCCACAAGATGGTCTCCTGGGAGCCTTCTCTTCTCCAGACTGAACAACCCCAACTCTCTCAGTCTGTCTCCAGAGCAGAGCAGCTCCAGCCCTCTGCTCATCCTCCTGGCCCTTCTCTGGACACCTTCCAGCACCTCCAGATCTTTCCTGTCATAGGGGCTCCAGAACTGGACACAGTACTCCAGGTGGGGTCTCACAGAGTGGAGCAGAGGGGGAGAATCACCTCCCTCAACCTGTGTATGTCCACAGCCACACACACACCAGGTTCAGAGACTTAAAATTGTACATTCTGCCTACATGATTTTCTCTCATTCTCCTCTGATGCTTATTTATTTTCCTCATTAAATCTATATAGTGAAAATCACAAACAACATTTTGGCCCTGAGCCCCTTTTTTCCAAGTACTTTCCAAATATGAAAACAATTACAGCTTTCTACTTCCAACATTTTAAGACACTGAATGGTAAACAGGAAGAGTATGAACAAGATTAAGAGGCTGAAAGTTCTGCAGCCATCCAAAGATTAGTCTTCCACACAGTCTGCACGAAAAACTGTTAGCTTTGGCTTAGCTCCCCATGCTTTTTATGTCAATCTAGGGATAATAGATGAAAATGTTGCATATGCATACTAGCAGCTTGGGAGGGAAACAGATGCTTTAAATCAGCCTCAGTGAAGCACTGAGTGCAGAAGGGGAATGCTGTTAAAACCTGGCTATTATATTACTTTTACTATCTCTAGTTTGGAGGGAAAAAGAGGCCAGTTAAAGACTACCTTCTTTGGAGATTCATTTAAGACAAACATTAACACACTCTATGTTAATAAAACATATTGAGACAGCATCTTACAGCAATGTGTACTGTAAAGGAAGCTGGAAATAGCCTCTAGCAGCTGTGAAGCATGAGAGACAAAAGAGTCAGTACTTGGTGTCTCAACAGGCACTTCTAAGTGACATCTTCTCTTCACAAAAGCTAGCCACAGGTAGACAGACATCTCAAATGGATTGTGTGTTTCAGGAACAAGAAAGAGACAGGAATCATCAAGACTGAAGTTCAAATCTGGTTCTTAGTTGTACCTCCCTGTAAAGTAACCTGGTTCCTAAAGCCACAGTAATAAGGTAGGGTTGATTTAAACTAACAGAGAGAAGAGTGTTTCAATGTCATTAATGCTCTTTGAAATTAAAAAACAAAACAAATTCCCCAACTGGATCACACAATCAGAGAATCACAGAATGTCAGGGGCTAGAAGGGACCTCCAAAGCTCATCCAGTCCAACCCCCCTGCCAGAGCAGGATCACTTAGACCAGATCACACAGATCACACAGGAACACATCCAGGCAGGTCTTGAATATTTCCAGAGAGGGAGACTCCAGAACCCCCTGGGCAGCCTGTTCCAGTGTTCCGTCCCCCTCACAGTGAGAAAATATTTAGGGGAAATATATCTAGCCCATCTCCAGAAGTCTACACTTGAGCAATACCTGCTAGGGTCTGGAAAGAGAGAGGATTAACATGATAGCATTTGAACAATTGTATCAGAGAACAATCATTCTCTAGAAGAGATGATCTTTCTGTTGACTAATCCTAGGTGGGATGAATTCAAATCCATTTATAAGACTCATTTGATTTAGCTGTGTATGTTTTTTTTTTTTCCTTTTTCATTTGGTTTGGAAAAGTAGGTAATTGAAATGCTACATGGATGACAATTTAAGTCTCAGCTTAGATGGACTTTTGCTGATTGGGTGTCACAGTGTGAGAGCTGAAATCCCCCTCCCACACTGACAATGACCAGGCTAGCTCAGTCTGGAAAGCAAATGAAGCTGTATTTTACAGGCAAAACTACAATCTATGATGAAATGCAATGAATCTGTACAAATAGACACTAGTCACAACATTTACAAATATGTACAATCAACAGAAAAGCACAACCAAGCCCTCTGGCTTCCCCCAAGCAGCCTTCCCCAAGGGGGCCTCCCCCCAGCCAGAGGGACTCCCCCCAGGCTCCCCTGGCAGAAGGCAGAGAGTCAAGAAGCAGAGAGGCTGTTAGACTTAGCTTGTCAAGGTCAGTGTGTTATCTTCAGCCAGAAAAGAAGAAGCAGGAGCTAGACAGAAGCCCAGCAAGCTGAGAATGAGACACTTTGTTTTGAGTAGTGGTTCTTAACCATTTCTCTCTCTCCAATGGAAGTGTTTAGAACAATCATTATTTTGCTTTCTTACACACATTTGTGATTTATTTACATTCTTTCACTTTCTCTGCTCGAACTTTGTGAAGAAAAGTTAAAGACAGTCTTAAAACCATCCCATTGGGACATCAAATACTGTCACTTGACCACTGTCTGCACTTCACTCTTCCCACTTCCAACTGTAAGAACAAATGAACAGAGTTACAATTTAGGAAACTTACATCTCCTTCTCCAACTGTAAACTCGGTTCAAGCAGTATCATCATTTTATGTTGTTGTTGTTTTTCATTTAAAGGATGTGTAAACTCACTTTCAGTGAAAATTCAGTAAGCATTTGATGTCGTGCTGGGAAAAATGGAGTCCAACAGGAATGATCTACTTTACAGCATAAACACACTCCATTCAATAGACTGGAGTCCAAAAGCATTCAAAAGATGTGACA
Organism: Indicator indicator; assembly: GCF_027791375.1. Taxonomy (NCBI): domain Eukaryota; kingdom Metazoa; phylum Chordata; class Aves; order Piciformes; family Indicatoridae; genus Indicator; species Indicator indicator. Next base: position 32,211,515 of record NC_072020.1, read on the forward strand.
ATGTTCCCTTACCTCATGGATTTGCTGTCAATATGGGTTAAGTTGGCCTTCAAATAGTGTTAGATAATGAAAAGTTGGAAGTGGAATCTCATGCAGGAAATTCTGAACTAATTTTTCAGACTTTTTTGCTTAGCATTCCACAGAGCACCAAGAAAAACAGTAGATGCACACTTACACTCTTAAAATCTTGACATAGTTTTTCTCTCTCTTTTATATTCTGTTCTAAGAAAAACCCTTAAAAATGATTCAAAACAGCATTTCCAACAACAATACCTACCTACCTAGAAGGCTGAATGGTGACCTTTCTATTGTCTTCACTAGAAAATTGAAAAACAATTCTAAAAATATGAGGAAAACATGTAATCTTGACTTCACTGAATAATTTCTACAAAAATAGGATTTTTTTCTGAATATTTTCAGATTTTTAAGCATAGATACTATGAAATGAACATATTCTAATACATTGTTCGCTCAGATGTAGACATTTAGGCCAGAACAATCCTCACTATCAATAGAGACTGGGGGATGAGATATTAGAAAACAGCCCTGTGGAAAAGAATTTGGGAGTGCTGATGGATGAGAAGCTGGACAGGAGCAGGCAGTGTGAGCTTGCAGCCCAGAGGGCAAATGACAGCCTGGGCTGCATCCAAAGCAGCATTGCCAGCAGAGCCAGAGAGGTGATTCTGACACTTTGCTCTGCTCTGGGGAGACCTCACCTGGAGTGCTGTGTACAGCTCTGGAGCCCTCAATAGAGGAAGGACATGGAGCTGATGGAGAGGGTCCAGAGGAGGGCCATGAGAATGCTCAGGGGGTTGGAGCAGCTCTGCTCTGAGTCCAGGCTGAGGGAGCTGGGGGTGTTCAGCCTGGAGAAGAGGAGGCTCTGGGGAGACCTAATAGCAGCCTGGCAGTACCTACAAGAAGGCTGGAGAGAGACTGCAAAGGCCTGCAGGGACAGGACAAGGGACAATGGCTTCAGAATAGAGCAGAGCAGATTGAGATTGGATGTTAGGAAGAAGTTCTTTATGATAGAACACTGGAAGAGGTTTCTTAGGGAAGTGGTTGAGGCTCCTTCCCTGGAGATGTTCAAGGTGAGGCTGGAGGAGGCCCTGGGCAGCCTGATCTAGTTGGGGATGTCCCTGCTGACTGCGGGGAGGTCAGACTGGATGAGCTTTGGAGGTCCCTTCCATCCTGGACTATTCTGTGATTCTATGATTTATGTATCAAACATGACCTTATGTATGGAAAATGTAAACCAGGTCTATATCTTCTTCACCTCTTTTGTGGCTATTTCCTTAAAGCAAATCCTGTTTGTGTCTCTGATTATGTTTCATCTGCTGATGAAAATCTGAAAAATATAAAGAGCTTATAAAATATATTCTGTGCTTCATCTTTGGTCAGCTTTCAGATACGTGTTCACATTTGGAAGTACATGGACCAACGTAGTCTTCAAAAGTGAGTGCTCTAAAAATCTTCCTTGGGGTTATAATGTGTAGCAAAATTGAAAGAGTTGCACTGTCTTAAGCAGCTGTTAACCTATTTCCAGGCAAGCTATTTGACTACTACACATTGGTCATTATGTAAGCTAAATATCAGACACAATATAAAAGCTTTTATCAACGTTAATGTGATGAATTCTTAATTGCTTGGTTATGTGAGACGAGTGAAAGAGGGAGTGATCCTGGGTATGTGAGTGTGGAGAATTTAAATGGCAGGTAAATGCAGATAAAAGATGAGAAAAAGCTTTAAGGATGCTTAAATTCAGATGTAGCTGCTTACTTCATACATCTAGGAACTGAAGTCCTTTACATTAATTATCAAATTTGTGGTACCTTTGCTCCACACCTGCTCATTTGAAAAACAGTTTACAGACTCCTTTTTGTTGAGTGCTCCTTAGATACAGCACTACAGAGAATCAAAATAGCTCTACCATTTTGCAACAATGAATAGCATGTACCTCAAACAGAGATTTGACAGGTTCTTCTTTTTACTATGGAAGATGAATCATCAGACATCAAAGCACAATAATAATGGTGACAATAAAATGACAAGTGACAATTCTTCTTAAAAGTCCAAGAGTGTGATTCTGATCATCTACTAAAAATAGATAAGGAAACTACCTTTGGTGTTCAACTTAAAACACTACAAATATGCAATGAGGTTTTAGCTTCATTACACCTGACTTGAAGCAGCCTTTATAGTGATCAGATACTAATTAAGATTCTCAGTCTGGTTTTTGCATTACAATAACCACACATAATAGGCATAATTTCCCTAAAAAAAAAAAAAAGTCCTGTAAGGGTATAGCTTAGATGTTAGTGTTGCAGCCACTGCTCTGAGGGCAGCTGCTGGCTGCATGCAGAGTGCAGGATTCCTTAGCTGACCAATTCCTTAGCAGGCTGCCTAGAGCAAAACAATCACATCCCATGGGTGCCAAGAACAACAGCCTCACCTTGGCACCCTTGGATTGGAACATGCTGCAGAAGCCACCTCCTTGACATGCTGGCACCTCCCATTGGGAAAAGATTTGAACTTAGAGATGTGGTTGGGTTGTGCTGGTTAAGGGATTGATAACAAAGAGGATAGAAACAGCCACTCTGAGCAAGAGTTACTGGGGTTAGGCACTTAGGGTAGGAATGGCCTGGAGGAGTTAGGGCTGCTAGGGACTTCTGCTTCTGTTAGTTAGCTTCTTCTGGGTAGGGCTTTGGTGTAGGGATGCTGCTAGGGAACGTGCTCAGGACTTCTGTTAGCTGCTTTGTCTGTTAAGGCTTCCAGGGCTTCTGCTGTTAAGACACTCTGAGACTCTGCAATGTTGGGGATTCTGCAGTGTAGCAACAACGGACTTCTGGGAGGACTTCTGAGATTCTCTGCTCTCTGCACTTCTGGAATCTCATTGCTATACAGAGACAGGTTTCCTGCCTTCATTTGTCACCAATGGCCCCCCAAGCAGGAGAACAGCATGTTAGTAGCTAATTAAGGCTAGCAAAAGAACCACAACAGCAACCACAAAACCTCTGAACAAACAAACCCAATCTATTGGTAAACATAGGAAGTGTAACTTCGTGTGCATAATCCTTACCATGCCAGAATCTTATTACATTCACTTCCTAATCCAAAACAGCACACATTAAAATTGAGATCAATGCAAAAAATCCTAACACCAAACCAGATGTGCATTTTTACAATAAAAGGCAACAGAATCTTGCATTCAAAACCCCAACCAAACAATAAATAATAAGAAACCCATTAGCATTTTCAAACACTGGATCAAAATGGACAGCCAAAATTTGAATGTATGCATTTTCTTTCTGATGCAGAGGAATAATGCTTGTACTTGTTCCTCAACTTGCTTAAATTAAACACGAAAGGCTGAACAGAAGAAAGGTTATCTGATGAGGAAGCAAGAATTTGAGAACTGAGCAGAAACTATAGCACAGTAAATATTTTTGGGTTCACACAGTGTAAACTCACTCTCATGAATGTGACTTTTAATTTAGAGACAAACACATGAGCAAAGTACTTGAAAGCTCCTATCAGTGCTCAGCAGCTTGCAAATGACTACCAGGTGGCCTGATTTTTTTTATTAACATTAGAGGAAGAAATTGATTTACAGTGGAAGACTACTTTGCTGTGGCAGTTAATACTACATTTACATGCCCCTATAATTTACTTCACTTATGGCTGTCTCTTATATTAATATTAATTATAAAAGTCCTCTTCTAATATTGCTTGCTTTGACAGGCACACTTTGGCTATGACAAATGTTTTATAATGTGCTCAGACAATATTAATACAAGCAGAATCTCTGATAATTGCTGTTTCCTAAATACAAAGATTTTCTTTTTAATTTGAATTTATCTTTTCTTCTCACCTTCCAACCCTTTACTAATATAAACTCTGATAACTCTACATCAGTCAGAATCATTCCTAAGCTTGACTTGGCTTGATAGACCACACGAAAAATAAAATCAATTCAATCTCTCAGAAACTTACAGAAATGGTCTTTGGTTTGATGTTTCACAGTATCAGAGTATATCAGAGGTTGGAAGGGACCTCAAGAGATCAGCAGGTCCAACCCCCCTGCCAGAGCAGCATCACTCAGGGGAGTCTGCACAGGAGTGCAGCCAGGTGGAGTTTCAAAGTCTCCAGAGAAGGAGACTCCACAATCCCCCTGGGCAGCCTGCTCCAGGGTTCTGTCACCCTCACTGGAAAGAAGTTTCTCCTCATGTTGAGGTGAAATCTTCAATGTTCAGGTTTGAACCCATTGTTTCTTGTCTTATCACTGTGAACCACTGAAAAGAGCCTGGCCCCCTCCACTTGACACCCACCCCTCAGCTATTGATAGACATTGATCAGATCCCCTCTCAGTCTTCTCTTCTCCACACTAAACAGCCCCAGGGCTCTCAGTCTCTCTTCACAGGGGAGATGCTCAAGTCCCCTAAGCATCCTCCTGGCTCTCCCTTGGACTCTCTCCAGCAGGTCTCTGTCTCTCATGAACTGCGGATCCCCAAAATGGACACAGGATTGTAGCTGTGGTCTCAGCAGGGCAGAGTAGAGAGGTAGAAGAACTTCCCTAGACCTGCTGGACACTTTTCTTGCTGCACCCCAGGATCCCATTGGCTCTCTTGGCTAAAGGGAATATTGTTGTCCCATGCAGAACTTGCTGCTCACCAGCACTCCAAGGTCTTTGTGGAGCTGCTTTCCAGCAGGGCAGTTCCTAACCTGTCCTGGTGCCTGTTGTTATTCCTCCCCAGATGCAGGACCCTGCACTTGTCCTTATTGAACTCCATGAGGTTTGCCTGCAGCCAGCTCTCAGCCTGTCCAGGTCACGTTGGATGGCAGCACAGCCTGAGGGGTGTCAGCCACCCCCCAGTTTGGTATCATCAGTGATGATGTCTAAGTAGAAGGAATTCACTGTCTGTGATCTCTATTTTATGTTACATTAAACTGATCCTTCCTTCCTAGGAGAAAACTTACTCATTAAAGTTCCTTATCCAGATGTAATCTGACATCACATTCAGAATTTTTACAAGTGTGAAGTCCAATAAACCTGGCTGCCAGGTTTACTGCAGCTGTGAAAATATTTGCCTGGAGTGACATGGTCTGAATTTTCAGAGGATACATAAGTAGGGTTCTACCACAAATTACATTCATATTTTGCATCATAAATAGGCCATAAAATTAGTCTATATGGTCATAGTGCAAAGAGATTCATGAGCAAGGAGCCTTTATTGCTATATATGTATGTATGTATGTATGTATGTATTTACAGAACCGTGATATAACTAAGTAGAATAATCATAGCTCAGCATCATCACAGGATGTTAGGGGTTGGAAGGGACCTCCAGAGATCATCAAGTCCAACCCCCCTGCCAGAGAAGGACCATAGGATCCAGCACAGGTCACACAGTTATGCATCCAGATGGGGCTGGAAAGTCTCCAGAGAAGGAGACTCCACAACCTCTCTGGGGAGCCTGTTCCTGTGCTCTGTGACCTTCACAGTGAAGAAGTTCCTCTCATGTTGAGGTGGAACCTCCTGTGCTGGAGTTTCTATCCATTGGCCCTCGTCCTCTCACAGGGTGCAACTGAGCAGAGCCTGTCCCCTCCCTCTTGACCCTCAGCCTTCAGATATTTATTAACATTTATTAAATCCCCTCTCAGTCTTCTCCTCTCCAGACTAAACACCCCCAGGGCTCTCAGCCTCTCCTCCCCAGGCAGTGCTCCAGTCCCTTCAGCATCCTCACAGCCCTCCCTTGGACTCTCTCCAGCAGATCCCTGTCCCTCTTGAACTGGGGAGCCCAGAACTGGATGCAATATTCCAGGGGAGGTTTCACCAGGGCAGAGTAGAAGGGGAGTAGAACCTCCCTGGATCTGCTGGACACACTCCTCTGAATGCACCCCAGGACCCCATTGGCCTTCTTGCCCCCCAGGGCACATTGCTGTCCCATGCAGAACTTGTTCTCCACCAGCACTCCCAGGTCCTTCTCCTTGGGGCTGCTCTCCTGCAGATCCCCTCCCAACCTGTCCTGCTGCAGTTTATTCCTCCTTCCCAAATGCAGGACTCTGCACTTATCCTTGTTGAACCTCCTTAGGTTCCTCTCTGCCCAGCTCTCTCTCTGTCCAAGTCTCACTGAATGGCTGCACAGCCTTCAGGTGTCTCAGCCAAGCCTCCCAGTTTGGTATCATCTCCAAACTTGCTGAGCAGACTCCGTCTGTCTGTCTTTCCTTTCATCAGTGTCATCAGTGTCATTGCTGGAGATGTTGAACAGGACTGGACCCAGCACTGGTTCCAGCTCTGCAGCTGGACTTGGCACCACTGACTGACACTCTTTGGACTCTATTGTGTAACCAGTTCCCAATCCATCTCACTGTCCTTTTATCCCACACTGCCTGAGCTTGCTCTCAAGGATGTTCTTTAAACTGATACTAAAAGATTCAGTAGGGTGGATTCAGCCACTGGAAAATACTTCTTGCCAGTTGTAAAGCAAGTATGCACAGAGTAGCCTTTGCTCAGATCATGATGACACAGTAGCAAGGGAAGATAAATGTACTCCCAAATATGTGAGGCTGGAAATGTCAGCAACATAGCTCAGGAGTTTCACAGTGACAGCAATTTTGATCAGATAGAGTTTGCACAGTATCTGAGGAAGAGAAAAAACACTAAGTTTCAAATAGCACAGCTCCAGGGGAGAGCAAAAAAGAGAGAAACTGTGTTTTCCAGCTATCTTGTTTGGGTTTAGAGTTTGTCTGGGGTTAGGTTTTAGATTGGTTTGTTTGTGGGTTCTTGTTGATTTCCAGTTGCTTGAGTTTCCTTTGTTTTGTTCATTTGTTTTGTTCATTTGTTTGTTTCATTGGTTGGTTTGGACTCTTTTTTTTGTTTGTTTGTTTGGTTAGTGGTGGGTTTTTCTGTTTATTTCAGCTTTTTTGTCATTGTTTTTGTGTTTTAAACAGCAGTCAGTTACAAAAGGAATAAAAATAATACAGAGATCCAGAATAATAAAGAACATAATGACCTATTCTGGATGAAGCAGATTAATATCCTCACCACATGGATTTTTAGTTGGTGGTTGGTGTTTTGTTTTGTTTTGTTTTTTTCCCTTCCTCTGAATCATTATTTTTCCCCTCTGTAGGCTCATTTCAAAGGTTTACTTTGAAGTCCCCTGGAAAGTTTTACACTTTTAAAAACCTCTTCAAAGACTGCTACCTGAAGGAAACAATGAGAGAGATTTCCAGTCACAGATGGTTCTTCTAAACAGCTACTGATCAACAAAGATATGGTACAAAATGCTACAGTATTGACAACCACACTGTCACTGGTAATTAGTAGGAGTGGTCTAATTCAAAATTTCATTAATTTTCTTTCTTTAAGTTTAAAGTTAGCTAGAATTGTTAGAAGCTTAAAACACAATGACAGTAGGAGATAGTCATGAAGCAGGCTTCACAGTTGTGATACCCCCCTCCTATACAGACAGACTAACAGAGTTGGGGCTGTTCAGTCTGGATCTGGATGTACTGGAAGGTGTTCAGAGAAGGGCCACCAGGATGAGCAGAGGGCTGGAGCTCCTCTCCTGTAGGGACAGACTGAGAGAGTTGGGCTTGTTCAGTCTGGAGAAGAGAAGGCTCTGAGAAGACCTCATTGTGGCCTTCCAGTATCTGAAGGGGGCTCCAAGAAAGCTGGGGAGGGACTTTTTAGGGAGTCAGGGAGTGACAGGACTGGGGGGAATGAAGCAAAACTAGAAATGGGGAGATTCAGATTGGATGTTAGGAAGAAATTCTTCCCCATGAGGGTGGTGAGACACTGGCACAGGTTGCTCAGGAAGGTGGTGGAAGCCTCATCCCTGGAGGTTTTTGCATCCAGGTTGGATGTGGCTGTGAGCAACCTGAGGCGTCCCTGGGGTGAGGTGTCCATGGACCATGTCAGGGGTGTTGGAACTGGATGATCCTTGAGGTCCCTTCCAACCTTGACAATTCTATGATTCTGTGACAGAGGACAATCAGGGATCTTTCCTTGGAGCTTCACAAACCATGGGATAATTGAAAGGTGGCCCAGTGACAGCCCAGCATTTGTGAACAGTTATAACAGTGGATGCCTTTAAGGAATCCCCTGGAATAGGAAAACCAGAACTATAACATGAGAATCACAACATTTTAGTGCAGTGAAATATCCATGAAAAATTCTCAATAAAAAGAAAGTGAGCATTAAAAGTTTAAATTTGCAGCAGATGGCTGGGTAATTTTCATTTACACTGACCCAAACACACTGGTTAAGTTCCATCATGAAGAACCAGTATTCAAAGGGATTTTTATTTGCCTTCCAGTAAGCCTTAGATGAGTTCCCTGATTGTGACTCAGGCACTCCAGTACCTGCTGAGGATGTGAAAAAGAGATGCAGTCCTTGTACAAGCAGATGTTTGCCCCCACACTGGCAGGGCACCAATTTTGGCAGTACAAACTTTACATTTAGTTCCTCATTTTCCAGGTTGCTCTGCCATTCATCAAGGGCATAATTCACCTTCTCTGCTCAGTAGTGCAGTTACTGTGCTTGCTGATGATACCCTGAGTCAGAGCTGTCGGGCCCATAACGTAGTAAGTACCCCTGTCCAGCTAACTACATTGGGGAAACCATTTAATTCCTCTTTTTTTTTGTCTTGGTAAATCACTATGTGACCATCCAGATATCCAAGAAACATGAATTAATTAATCTACATTTAAACAAAACCAGCTATATTTTGCTTCCAGAAAAAAATTCTTAGAGATGGATGAGGGTGTGTGGATTTTCATGAGGGAAGTGTCAGTCATAACCATATTGCTAAAAAGGCATTTTTTAATGAGGGTGGTGAGACGCTGGAACAGGTTGCCCAAGGAGGTGGTGGAAACCTCATCCCTGGAGAGTTTTAAGGCCAGGGTGGATGTGGCTGTGGGCAACCTGATGTAGTGTGAGGTGTCCCTGCCCATGGCAGGGGGGTTGGAACTGGATGATCTCTGAGGTCCCTTCCAACCCTGATAATTCTATGATGCTAAGATTCTATATGGTACTTTTGTTTATGCAGTCTCCAAACCTTAGTTTGAACTGAGAAAGCTGATTCACATTATGAGTTCCTGCCCTCTGTGGTATTGATGTGGTACAGGAGTTTCCCCCAGGTAGCACGCTCGCAGGGGCTGTGAGCGTTGTCACTCCTCTGCAAACACACACTAAAGGTGTCCCCCCTGCTAATGACACATGAAATGATGCTGCTGAAGCTCACTTATGACTAATCATACTCTGTGAGGAGATGATAGCACACTAACCCTTCTCCACACCATTGCCTTTGTCCTGCATCTGCTGGTGTAATGAGGAACTAGCAACTAGGATGCACATGCAGGAAAAATGTGACAAGATTGCTTGGCATGACCTGCTGTGTAATTCAAGCCATCAATGGTTGCTTACACCTCCCTCTGCTTGAGAGCAGGGGAAAAATGTAGGCACCTTTCCTACTGGGAAATGTTGATTTATTGAGAGCAACTTTGACTTAGATGGCTCAAGTATGTAATCTGTTGATTCAACTCTTAGATGGATCTGCCAAGACGATGCTGGAAATTTGCAGCTATTAAACCAGCAGAGCAGAAAAGGAACTATAAATAGCAAAAAGTAGAATGTAGCAAAAGAAGGAATTAAAACTGCATGGCAGCTGTCTCAGCACTCCTGTGATAAGGTGAATGAGCTGAAGAGCTCATTCAAGAGATCTAACATAAGACAATATCTATTTGCAAGCAGAAATGAGATGATTTGAAAAGTGTGATAAAAAGCCCAACTTAAAAAATTTGCATTCTCTGCAATACTTGGCTGGAAACATGACAGGATCACAGGATGTTAGAGCTTGGAAGGGACCTTTGGAGATCATCAGGTCCAACCCCCATAGACCAAGTCAGGTCACACAGGAATGAATCCAGATGGGGCGTGAAAGGCTCCAGAGAAGGAGACTCCACAACCTCTGGGCAGCCTGTTCCAGGGCTCTGTCACCCTCCCAGTGAAGAAGTTCCTCCTCATGTTGAGGTGGAACCTCCTGTGCTGCAGTTTATATCCATTGCCCCTTGTCCTATCACAAGGTGCAATGGAGCAGAGTCTGAATGATTAATAAAAATAATACTGCAACCTGTGCTTGAATCAGGGCAGATCTACTGGAATAAATAAATAAATCTTCTAAAATGCTTATTATAGGGTTCAGAACTAATCAGAGGTGGATCAAGGAAGTGGAAACACTTATAAATTTCAATTGAAAGAAGTAATGAATGGTTGAAAGTATGTAACTTGCAAATTAAAATATGAATTTTAACTCTCACTTAACTAAAATTCTAGAAATGACAGGGAGAAAAAAACTAAAGCAGGTAAAACAACAGAAAGAAATTAGTGTTGAAGAGAAACAAACCATCTGTAATTATCTACAGTCAATTTGGTGACATAATTAAGGACACTGAGGCAGGGTACATGCAGCTTTGCAGCATAAGGCTTTTGTCTACCTAAACAAAGCCACACCAGCAATTACCATTTTCTAGGGTTCTATTTAACCAAGCACTTTTCACTTGTCCAGGCCTGTACCAACTAGAGAAAGATAAAATATTATGACCTAGGTAGAACATACTTCCAGAATAAATTCTTGAGCTCTTAATTGCCTGTTGTTTGACTAAAGTAAAATGAATTGGTCTCATGTTTAAATTTAATTACTATTAAATTTGCCACACAAAGGACTTTATTACAGAAGACCTCAAATGTATAATGCACAAGATCTGCAGTCTCCAGCCAGCAAAGAGTTTTTTTTTCCTCTGAGGAGTCAAGAAGACAAATTATACATTTGAAGTTAGAAATAAAATGTGCATTGTCCACAGTCTTCTCTGACACACAACAGAACTGTGCCCAAAGAACTTTCATTATTAATTCCTCAGGCAAACCTAAGAGCTTTGGTCCAACAGTTCTGAGAACCCCATGAGATTTTGTGCATGTTACAACACTTCTTGGGGTTTAGAGGGTTTTGTCTCAACTTTGGAATGAAGCTAACTGTTTCCCACTTTTAATACTGCCAAATGTCACAACTACTACTAGGAATGGGAGGGGACCAAGCTCTTTTGGGTGGTGCACAATAATAAACCAAAGAACAACAGAGACAAGCTGGAACATAGAAGGTTTCACCTCAACATGAGGAGAAACTTCTTTCCAGTGAGGGTGACAGAGCCCTGGAGCAGGCTGCCCAGAGAGGTTGTGGAGTCTCCTTCTCTGGAGACTTTCCAACCCTACCTGGCTGCATTCCTGTGCAGACTACCCTGAGTGATGCTGCTCTGGCAGGGGGGTTGGACTTGATTTCTGAAGGTCCCTTGCAACCTCTAATGTTCTGTGATCCTGTGACACTATTAGATCCTTGTTTTCATGCAAATTTTTATAGACTGTAATCAAATTATTCAGTTTTGGCCTATTTCTGGAAATGCCCATTACAAATATATAGGAGAGTCTGTTTCTAGAATTTATAATTCCACTGTGCTGAATTTTTCTAACATCAATGGCAAATAAAATGGGCTGGGTAAAGCAGATCCTCCCATGTCCATTAATACAATTGTTCCAGTTTGGACTGTCTTTGGATCATTCAGAATGGTGCTGTAAGGGCGTTGTAATACTAATGCAATTGTAATTAAAAAGTGTAATTAAAAATCATAGAATCACAGAATTGTCAGGGTTGGAAGGGACCTCAAAGATCATCCACCTCCAACCCCCCTGCCATGGACAGGGACACCTCACACTACATCAGGTTTCTCACAGCCACATCCAGCCTGGATGAAAAAACCTCCAGGCATCCAAGGCTTCCACCACCTCCCTGGGCAACCTGTGCCAGTGTCTCACCACCCTCATGGGGAAGAATTTCTTCCTAACATCCAGTCTGAATCTACCCATTTCTAGTTTTGCTCCATTCCCCCCCAGTCCTATCACTCTCTGACACCCTCAAAAGTCCCTCCCCAGCTTTCTTGGAGCCCCCTTCAGATACTGGAAGGCCACAATGAGGTCTCCTCAGAGCCTTCTCTTCTCCAGACTTAACAGCCCCAACTCTTTCAGCCTCACAGGAGAGGTGCTCCAGCCCTCTGCTCATCTTTGTGGCCCTTCTCTGGACACTTTCCAGCATATCCAGATCGTTCCTGTAATAGGGGCTCCAGAACTGGATGCAGTACTCCAGGTGAGGTCTCACCAGAGTGGAGTAATTAAAAATTTAAATTGTAATTTAAAAAATGTATTAGTAATTGTAATAGTAATGGCTCCAAACATGTAGTACAGTACTTTTACTTACATTCTTGACTATGCTCTCCTCCTTTCTTGGTTGAGGCATGGTGAGAATGTGATATGAACAACAAAAAGAAAAGGATCTCAGCAAGCCCTAAAGCATCTTTGGAGATGAGGTTGCCTTTGCCTTAGAAATGTCCCACAGAAAGCAAAGCCAGTCCTCACAGAAATAACAATTACTTTCTCTGTTGTCCAACCAACAGGATGTCAGCTTGAGAAAACAAGGATGGCTTAAATTAAGACTTATCTACTCTACTGTTGCCTTCCAAGCTATTGTCTCCCAAGCAACCCTTGTCATTTGAAAATTTCCAGCCTCTCAAAAACCTCTCTGAGAGTACTGGATCAAGAAGTTCCTGTTCCTTTCCAAACTAGTCCATAAACTGACAGAATAAACAATGTTGCAATAGTAACAGGCTTCTGACTGATGTTTTTACAATAAAAGCTTGAAAGAGGAAATAGGCCTGCAATACCATATTGTTTTTGAAATCCCAATGGCTAGGACTGCAGAGCCTTCAGATCCATCCTACTAGCTAGTGTTGATGCCATTTCCATAATAACAACCAAACCCACTATGAAGAACAAGTCATTATGGAGACAAATGCTACAGTGCTTGATCCAATTTTTAGGGCAGTACTGATTCATAACTGGGTGTTACATTGTGAGAGCTGAAATCCCCTTCCCACACTGACAATGACCAGGCTAGCTCAGTCTGGAAGCAAATGAAGCTGTTATTTACAAGCAAAACTACGATCTAGGATGAAATGCAATGAATCTGTACAAATAAGACACTAGTCACAACATTTACAAATAGGTACAATCAACAGAAAAACACAACCAAGCTCCCTTTGCTTCCCCCAAGGGGCCTTCCCCCCAGCCAGAAGGACTCCCCCCAGACCCCTCTAGCAGAAGGCAGAGAGTCAAGAAGCAGAGAGGCTGTTAGACTTAGCTTGTCAAGGTCAGTGTGTTATCTTCAGCCAGGAGAGAGAAGAAGCAGGCAGACAGAAGCCCAGCAAGCTGAGAACTGCCCAACTCCCCAACCTTGTTTTGAGTAGAGATTCTTAAACATTTCTCTCTCTCCAATGGAAGTGTTTAGAATAATCATTATTGTGCTTTCTTACACCCAATAGTGACTTATTTACATTCTTTCACTTTCTCTACTCAAACTTTGTGAAGAAAAATTAGACAGTCTTAAAACCATCACACTGGGGAAAAAAAAAGAAAAAAAGAGCTCTCATAACCTGAAGATTACTCCCAAGATTTCTAGCAGTTATGACTATGGACATTCAGAAGCTGACATTTTCCTGAGATACTATGAAAGACTCTAATATTTCAATAGAAAATAACTTTTCAGGCCTAGGAACAATGGCATTGCTAGCTCTGGAATTTCATACTGATTCAATATGATGATACAGCTGTTGTGACTGAAGTAGTTCCTATCTGCAGGGTTATTCAAGCATAAAATTGTTGTCAAGGCAATCCCAATCGAAAACAGCTGGGTCCACAGAAAACACATGGTGCTCATATGATGTCGCTCTCAGCATATGTAGATGCAGCAAAGAAGGATTTTTATTGCACATTCATGACCAATTGAGGCACACATAAATTACTGTAATCTTTATGTTGCCATTTAGCAACAGTGTGCAAAGAAAGAAAATGTCCTCATTCTGCACAGAGGTCAGAAAAGAAGCTCTTGTCTGCCAAATTGCCATCGAGCGCTAACGCAAAATTGGTACCACACTCTGTGGAACGCTGATAACATTTTTCACTGCAGTTAGCTACAGATTGCCTGAAATACAGAAAAGTCAAAGCACAAGTGATTTAAAGGGAATGATGTTGTTACAACAGCTGAAATTTCCTGGTTTGGGATGAATTCCCCAAGCATGTGATTAAGAGAACTGATAGCTATGAATCAGCCATCTCTAATTTCAAAGCGGATGAGGGGAGAATCAGAACATCTCGTTCTTTTAAATCTTTTAAAGATTTTCCATTCAAATAAATGAGTGCCTTTAAGCAGCCTGGTGATTAGACCCAGGTCCTGCTTGATGAACCTGGTCTCACAATAAGGTGGCCCACTTAGTGGATGAGGAAAAGGCTGTGGATGTTGTTTACCCGGATTTTAAGCAAAGCCTTTGACACTGTCTCTCACAGCATCCTCCTGGAGAAACTGGCTGCTCACGGCTTGCTTTGGTGGACGCTTCACTGGGTAAATATAACAGCTGGATGGCTGGGCTCAGAGACTGCTGGTGAATGGTGGGTGGTCACAAGTCGTGTCTTCCAGGGCTCAGTACTGGGGCAAGTTCTCTTCAGTATCTTTACCAATGATCTAGATCAGCAGATTAAGTGCACCCTCAGTAAGATTCCAGATGACACTAACCTGGGAGGGAGTGCTCATTTTTTATTTAAAGGGGTGAAAAACCTCAGTGATTTTCACAGGATGAGCAGAATGAGCCCTATCTAATGTTTTCTCCTTAACATACAGTTCAAGCACCAGGAATCATTCCTGAAATGTTGTGAGAAGTCTGCTTACTTTGTGGGCTGCACAGCCTCCGTTACTTATCGCAGTGACACGTGATTGCACCACATCTAACAAAACAGTTCCAGAATAAGCAACATAACAAATTTCTGATTTAGCTCTTGAATCACTTTGCATACTACGCAATCTTCACTGCATAGAACTGCAGATTTCCTGATGACATTTTGTTTGCTGGAACTCCTAAGGGTACGCAGAGCCACTGGACTGAAGTGCTGACCGATGTACTGTGACTGACATGTAATTCAGCATTGAACCACTGCTGCACATGATATATTGGAGGTGATGTGAGCATGACCCTATACTCAGTGTCTTTGGGATTAAGTATTAATCTTCAGCAGAGAGCTTTAAAATACTGGAGAAAAAGATTTTTGTTTCAAACAATCACGAGTGTGGGGACTTAGTAAAAGACCTTATTTCCAGTTATGAAAGATTAATTAATTATATCCATTGCTACAACTATTCCCTCAGAACTTTGTATTATTATCAGAATATTTTACTTTCACTGTGATCATTCACCAATGTGTAAACTCACACAGCGGTATATTCTCAGGGTATTCTGGCTTTCAGAAACCATTTTAACCTTAGAAGTTCTATCAAGAAGATTGAAGACAAAAAACAACGGGAAAAGAAAGAAAAATCCTACTAATGAAACTTTTGACTTGCTATGTTTGACAGAAAATTTAATCCTTTTAGCTACCCCAATTTTTTTTTTCTTTTTTTGGTCACATTTTGGGCTGTTTGTCAATCAACATCACTATGTCTTTTAGAAATATCATTAAGGTCTGTACTAACACAGAATACATATAGATGAATGTACACACATCATAAGAAATTCATTCAAGAAGTCAGGAATAATGTGTAAAGATGAGGAAACTCCACTCATAGGACACTGCTTGTGTGTGTGCTGCTATGTTTCTGATGTTTTCTTACACATGCTGACATAAAACTGATTTGTACTACTGACCTTGGATACAAGACAATTTGTATATCTTGTCAGGGATCTAATGCAAAGCCTGATGGAAAGACTCTCACTAGATTTAAGGCACCTTGGAAAATCCTTCAAACTTACACAGCAAACGATAAAAGCTTTTGAATAATACATTTTAAATCTTAAAAATCTCTCTCTATTTTTTTTTTCTTTTCCCCTTCAGTATTTTTTTTCTGATATACCAGACTACATCTTATGGAAAATTAATCACCCTTTCCACACATTTCCATTCTGAACAGATCAACAGGTAACGATAGGAAAATATAAACTCTTCAATTTATTTGCATGTTTAGAAATAAATTTCTTTTCATAAATAGCTTTTGACATTGTGTCTATTCTCCCATGCTTAATTTCTTTCACCACATAACAAAAGCAGTCAGAATGCATTTGTCCTCTCTTTTGTTTTGGTGGCAAACACAAAAACGATGCAAGGATTGTTTCATGAAGCAATCCCATTATAGTTAGGATATAATCTCCATCAAAACATATGCTCTACTATCACAAAGAGATATAACAAAGATATATATATATATAGAGAGAGAGAGAGAGATGTACATAGAGGTATCTGCCTCTAACAAATATAGCAAAGCTGTATCTTAAGGAAAGTACTACACAACTGTATGGTACTTTTTTGCTCTGCTCTAATTGGTTAGTGTACGTCCATTTGCTTACTCTAAACGTACTGCATCAGGAGCAGTTCCAAATCACCAGCAGAAACATCTCTTGTTTCACAGCTTTGACATTTTTTGTCTGGTTTTGGCTTGTTTGGGAAGGGGGTGAAGGGTTGATTATGACTAAAGAGTCAAACTCTATCCTGTCATACCCAATCATGCTTTGTGAGACACTAGACCAGCCTTCAGTGAATTTGTAACCTTCCTTCAATATTTCCAGTCCAATAGCCACCTATCTAAGAAGTGAGCTTAATCTAACCTTGTGGACTTTAGGAAATGCTCACACAGATTTGTATTTGCAAAGGAGTAGCTTTTACTCACACAATAACATAAACCATATTGTTTCACAGTCTGAAAGCTCATTTAAGCAGAAGAATTGACAGCAACAGCACTTACCTGATTGTGCAGAATAGATGTTACACAGCTATTTTCCAGCTCAAAACCATTCATTAGCCATTTAAAATAAACATGATGCGATGCTTGAAATTTATGAAAATTAGCTTTTTACTAGCAATGTTTTTGTAAGAGGCTTCGAGGCACAAGTAGTGCAATTGGCTGCACTGTTAGTGGTTAAAAGAGATATGTGATATGTAATTATTTATAGAGAGATACAGAGTAGGAGATTCGGATCAGTTCATATGTAATAATTTAGCCACCATAAAAATTAAACAAGTTGTGAGTCTTCCATTTTGCCCTAAATGAAGGACAAGCCTCTTTTTGCTATGAGAAATCAGCTGCAGGACTATCAGACTCTCACCAGCCTATTGAAAGGACTGAAAGGAATCAATATCACACAGAAAGATGGATCGAGCATGAATCGATGTGGTCAGCACATAACCAAACAGACATGGAATTAAACAAGAGGGGGAAAAAAAGAAAAGAAAAAAAAAAAGAAAAAAGAAAAGGAGCACAGAAAGCACAAAAACCCAACCAAATGAAAAGCCAAACAAAACCAACAAAGATTGTCGCTTAACCTGTTTTGTCAGAGCTGGTATTGATGGTATTGGGAGTGATGGAAGTGAAGGTAGTCTTTGCGCTGTCCTTGGTAGTAACAGATTTCTGCTTATTTTTCATGGCTTCCAGTGCTTTGAGCTTCTTGGCATGTTTAGTGCCTTTGTAGTGGGCCGCAGCCTGGCTCTACAAAGGAGAACAAAATGAACCATGCAATCAGGCTCATTTCTAAACTGTCATTCTCTGTATTAATACAAATACAGACTACCTTTCAATAATGGGTACCATTCACGTTATCCAAGTGCTGAGCAAACAGAAAGTTAGCTTTAGAATGATGCTTGGAAAACAAGGGAAAAAAATACTCAAGTAACCCCAATTCGATGAAGATAGTATATACTACTGTATAATAATGTATTACTTTCAGACTGCAATAAGGTTGGCTTAGTCTACCATGCTACCATTAGATTTTCTATCAATTGTTTTTTTTTTTTTTTTCTTTTGCAGTAAAAAAGTAGTTCTCAGGCAACGGGGAGAAAGGCACTCTCATCTCAGTAGCTTTGCTCTTTTCCAGTTTCCATTTCAAACTAGTGATTTTCTCAAAGCGTCCTTCAAAGAACAGTTCACTAACAAGAGTGGAATCAGAAATTTCTCAGCAAAGACTGACAGGAAAAAAAAAAAGTAAAAAAAAAAACAAAACCAAACAAACAACAAAATGAAACAAAAACCAAATGAAAACCAAGTCCAAACAGAAGAAAAGAGAACATAACACTCTTCCAAGCCCATCACCAAGATTGAACTGATTGTGAGGCAAATATACAATCAGCTGCCTTTCTTTAAAAAAAAAATAAAATTGCTTTTGTTCACCTGCTACAAAAGGTAGTGTCTGAAATTCAAAGCCATAAGCAACCTTTCCAAGGAAAAAGCTCATAAAAATTCCTTCTACAGTCCCAAATATATTTTGGCTACTTGATATCGTTAAAAAAAAAAATGAGATGTGTCTGTGCATCGTTTTTAAGATTTATATATTGCACTGGAATTATCTTTATTATTCTGAGAGTTGATGCCAACTTGTCATCTATGTTGTGAATATATTTTAAAAATAGCATTTGAAGCATAAGATTGAACTCTATGCAAACCCCACTGGAATTAGTATGACTCTTCAGAATTTATTTCTTCTAGAATTAAACTCATAAAAAAATAGTCTTCTAGGTAAGAAGTTAACAGTTTGGGGAAAAAATCCTTATCTTTTTATTGCTGAACTTAAAGTTTTATTGAAAAGCAACCCTTTTGTAAGAAAGGGGTTGAAAGTAAGTTGTTCAAGTAAGTTGAAAGAAAAAATATTGAGACTAGAAAAATTAGTCAAAATTTAGCTCCTACAGAACTGAACAAATGAAATGCAACTCTGCTGGGCCAGCCCAAGGACACACAGAGGTCAGTATTTTGTTTCCCAGCATAAAAAAACAACAGATATTTGGAATATAAAAGAAAGGTAAATGCTTACAATACTGCAATCAAAAGAAGAAGGAGGGAAAAGAATGGGGGGGGGGGGGGGGGAATATAATTTAGTGGCTACGAAGTCAAAGGGATAAAATAAAATAGTCTGTCGTCTCCCTAAGTTGCTCATGCAGTAGAAGAATCCTGCATTACTTGGCATCTGTTAGTCATTAGACCTTTATTCAACATTATTTAATGTGCTGAATTTTGGATACAGAGGAAGTTCTAGTGAATAACACAGCGAGTGTGTATTAATTAATCTTGAGATGTATGACTTTGAGCTTTCCTGAAGAGAGATGATTCCTTCCAGATGCCTGAGATTGAGAAGCTCAAAGTGAGCAGAAAGGAGAGCCCTTGTCACAACCAATTAAGCCCTGTATGTGTATACATGCATAGATATACACACACACCCCCACATATGCTTTTGTGGCATACTGAGATGCATCATTCAGTTTGGCTGCAAAGCCAGTTCCTCTGGACCTAAAGCAATGCAAACATTGTATGAGGTACCCTTATTGAAAGAACACTGGACAGTGAAGTTATTAATTAGAAACAACTTGAACAGAAACAGCACAACCATGCACCTTTTAGAATTCCCAACACAGAACATTGAGACAAATTGTAAAGCCAGGTACAAAGAGTCAAGAGATGTTAATTGTTGTTCAACTACAGGACTAGTGTCAAGTTATGGTGGTGCATTAAAAACGACACACAGTGCATCCTCGCGTCACTGTCACGTCAACAGTTTCTAGTCAAGTTTCATCTGCAGTCATCTGCAGGTTCTGACTGCACTTGCTTTCCCTAACTAATAGTGATGTTTTTCAGATATCAGAAAAGTAGTCAGGATGTGGTCCTTAGCACTGAATCTTAAATGCTGACACGATAAACAGCAAAACTTTCTTCAGAGAGCTGTTGGTGGAGCACCCCAGATTTATGTCTCCTGCATCCATAGTTCTCTCTTCCCTCCAACTTCTCACAGTCACAGCTCCATAAACCTCAGCTCAATCAGACTGTGGGATGCATAATGAAGACACAATGAGAGCCTATGTAGAAATTGGTGACCTTTTCCACTTTCTAAAATATATGAATGAATTTTCTTCAAAGTAGAAACACATTGATCAAATTTACAAGTATGAGGGCTGCTACAGAGTGGTCCATTAGTCACTTCCCCCAGGGTTGGTTTACTCAGCCTCTGCTTAAAGTGGATCTTTATGCCTTTTTTTTATTTCAAAGTTTAAATCTTCAACCTCCATGTTTCAAGATAACTGTAGCTGCCACATTAGTGGTGGTCCTCTGAGAGAGCAGACAGATTGCTCCTAAACGTTTAACCAGCTTCAAATTATCTTATGATGAACTTTTACAACTGAAATGCAACCTTCCTCACAGGAGTATGATGTAGGAACTGGAAAAATATCCATTTTTTTTTTTCAACACAGCAACATAAAATATGGTACCTCAATGACTCATTTCTTGCAGCCATAAGAGAACTAAAATAATCCTCACTGTTAAAATCACATTTATTTGTGGCAGGCAAAAATGGTTACTTAAATAGTATTTACTTGCACGTTAAATTAAAAAAAAAAAAAAAAGAAAAGAAAAAAAGAAAAGATAGATCATAAAATGTGATTATTCCCAGCTTCCATATAGAATTAATAATTCTTGAGAGAGAGTAGAGGAGTGAAAGATAGAGAGATAAGGCAGTCCTGCTTTTGATGCTAGCCATGTAGCTTACTGAGATTATAACCCTTCAGAAAGGTGAGGAGTCTCCTTCTAGAACACTTAGAGAGTTCAACAGTAGCAAAACCCAAGCAGAAATTATATGCATCTTTACATATTACATTACCAACTTGTGCTAGAGATTGTGCTCTGTCTTAGTTTAAAGAGTGGACAGAAATACTTTTACTCCCAAAGGAAGTAAAACAAAGAGGCTCTCATTGCATTGGAGAGAAATACAGAATTATATTCAGAAAATACAGGAAAAGTACAGGAATACAGAATAAATATAATAAAATACAGATAAAAAATAAATATAGATACAATAGATAAAACAGATAAAAAATAAATATAATAAAATTCAGAAAAGACAGGAAAATACAGAACACATGAATCCTGAACACCTAATACATATATAGGATACATAAAAAAAAAAAAAAAACAAAAAAAACCACAACAACGAAAAAACCTTCCCCCAAGCAGACTAAACCACAAATCCCAGTGCTTGGTTTCTCCCCCCTCCTGTGGCCTCCTTAAGCAGGCCAAAATTGTGCAAGGAAAATTAGTCAGGGCTCTGAAAGTCCCAAACAGGCCTCCTCCCCCATGTCACCAGATAAGGGACTTCCTGCAGAGAGCCTAAAGGAGGGAGAAAAGAGAGCGAGTTGGCCTTGCTGCCAATTTATAAACAGATAGCAGAATTGTGGGATTGGGTAACAACATTGCAATTTTCCTGGCTCATCCCTGGACCTTTCTGGTCCTCCTGGAGGACTCAACACTACATTGTTTTTTTTTCTTAAAGGCCTCAAACTGCCACATGCTCAGATGAGCACAAGCCTTGCATAGACAGAAGCCAGTTGGAATCAAGAGAGGATTTCCCTCTCCATGTTTTGTGAAGGAATACTGACTTTTCTAATCACTCATCTTGAAGGAAGCCAGTCCCCTTTGAGAACACTGATGTTATTTCTGATGTTCTCTCAAATAAGATTTAGCACATGAAAAAACTCCATATAATTACAGAACACTTTTTAATCATAGTCAATCAGCTATCCCCAAACGCCCTCTGCTATTAAATTGTTTGGCTTTATGATTGCAAAAGAACACATTAGAAAAATAACTTCAGAAAAAAAGCTTACTTCCCCCTTTCATCAGAGTTTCCAAGTTTGCTTCTCACACTTTCCATGTTTGCTTCTCACACTTTCCTTGTTTGCTACACAGAATTGTCCCTAGCAGTGTGAAGACAACTCACTGTCAGTGGTGCAAGATTGCAGTGAGCTTTAAGAAACTGTATCCATTCTTGAAAAAGATTATTAAAAAAAAAAACCAAAAGGCATTATTACTTTTTTTTTTTTAACTGGTTGAAAACTCAAGGATCCTTAACTAGAATTCAAGGGCTCTGATCCTGCGAATTACATGCACATTAACTTTGGTCTGTGGGAATTATTCCAACGAAATGGCAAGATGTCTACAAAGCAAATAACTTTTCAAGGTTATTTGTAATGAAATCCTGCCTATTTCAGCAGCACAAGTTAGTTTAAGCATCTCTTTTGCAGAACAATTAGTTTCCTCTGGTTCCAGGTATATCTTGAATAATTAAGGATCTATCTAATCCTTACACTTTGTAACCTTCCCAAATTATTATCATATAACAGGTATTCATCTATATAAATATTTGTTGTGCACATATGTGTATGTGTGTGCTTGTTATAAATATAGACAGATGCATACCATAAAAGAATTTTAAAAAATCTATATAGAGGTGTGAAAACTTAGAAATAATAGCTATAGTGCCAAAACTCAGCTGTATTTCCTTTAAGGGCAATATTGTATCACAATTACCATAAGGACATAACATCACCAAGCAAACTGCAATGCCTAAAATACAATGATAACAACTAGATATCTTAAACAATCCAGACAGTAGCCTCTTAGAACTATCATATTTGCATGGAAGTCTCCAAAATAAGTTTGTCTGCCCGACTTCAAGGAATCACTGAATAAGTCTCATTACTTAGCTTCTTCAGGCAGTGATCCAGCAAAAACAATGTGCTTAAGTTTGCTTCCTCATATTCTCAAGAGTGTTTTCAATTTAACAGCAGCACTGCCTATTCTATTCTTTTCTCTTCTTTCATTCTTTCCCCTTCTTTCATTCTTTCCCAGGGAAGGAGCCTCAACCATCTCCCTGGGCAACCTATACCAGTGGTCCTCCTCCCTTACAGTAAAGAACTTGGTCCAAACATCCAATCTAAATCTGCTCTTCTCTAGTTTGAAGCCATTTCCCCTGGTCCTGTCCCTGCAAGTCTTTGCAAACAGTCCCTCTCCATCCTTCCTGAAGGCCCCCTTCAGGTACTGGAAGGCTAATAATAAAAGCCATCTCAAGAAAACAATCAAACAAACCCCCCCCCCAACAACAACAAAACCTACCACCAAACCCAAAACATTCAAAAAACAAAGAAGAAAAAAAAAAACAACCCCCAAAACTTAAAAAAAAAAAATGTAGGGAGTATGTTTCACTGATTCTTCCTCACACAAATTCAGTCCAACTATCCTGCATTATAGCCTTCTCATTTCACCACGTATTTTGAAAGATGTCTGTTGAGGAGAGTGCTCTGCTCCATGCTGCCACCTGGCCAGTTAGTAGCAAGGTTTCAGTTTGTCTGTACCCTTAGAAGACTTGAAATGAGAGCTCAGAGTGCTGAAAAGTCCTTTTTGTCTATCTGAGACTTCAGTAGATAATGTCACATCTCAGTTTTTACCAGCTCCTGCATCACATCTGCTGGTATTCCCACTACAAGAGTAGTAATTCTGGCTAATACATCAGCAACTGATGTTGGGATCCTCTAGAGGAGAAAGCTCTGAAACCAAAATACAATTAGCTTCCCACACATGGAAAGCAACTGCATAAGCCAAGAGGGATTCTGTTCTTGGTGAAGAGAGGGAAATTGTTTTTGAGACGTCTATGCTACACATTTTCTTAATCTCCAAGTACAATAAGTACTACAAATATAATTTTACAGATATATTCTAAGGCCATCAGAAACTGATCAAAATCAAAAGACCTTTTTACTTTTGGAACAAGCAGATTTTTTTGTTTCCTAATGATTCTAAAGTCTGGCCAGTTGGTGATGACAGCAGGGCTCAGAAAACGTTGCAGTATGCAGGGGAGACATCTGCATACCACCAGTTATGTGCTATTTACATAACCTGACCTTACCTCTACAAAAAGGAAAGGAAAGAAAGGAAGTCTAACAGCCTTGAGGTGCCCAGCACTTGGTTCTGTCTAGCACAGGGCTGTTAACTGTGAGCCATGTCTCACAAAACAAGCAGAGAATCAGTGCAACATTTTGCTTCCCTACTTAATAGACTCGATGCATCTCAGTGCAACATTTTGCATTTACTCTGTTAAGTAGGTAAGATTTTATTTGAGGCTTTTTTTTTTTAATAAAAATTAAAAATTAAATAATTTCTTATGAAGCCTACTGCTGATTTGCTCAGTAAATACATGCAGGAAGTTCAGGACTACTGCAGGTCCTGTGCTTACTTTCTAGAAAACAGAGGAACTCTGTGGACTTCAGCAGAGCTTCATAGACTGATGGTACAAGAGCCAAACAAGGTAAGTGTCCATGCAGAACAGGAGACTGAGGGAAGATGTATAATGCAGTTTTTAAAGGTGCTGTCAGCAGCAGGACATCTCATATTGCACAAGAAGAGGATCCCAATTTCTGCTTGATACATACAAACTCAATCTGCAGTCAATTACAGTGTAGATAAATGTTGCCTGTGGTCATCTCTTCCTTCTGCTCAGCTTACCTTTATCTTCTGAATTGTGTCATTTCAATTCTTTTTGTACACTCTACATCAACACCACTCTGTCATACAGAGCCAGAGATCTAATTACATTATGCACTCAGATGTAACATGGTATAAGACACCAAGACTGTGTGTAATATGACTTTTTTTCAGATATGCTCAGAGTACCCTCTTTCCCTAAAGCCAAATAGAAGAAAGCAAGCACCAAAAAAAGGAAAAAAAAAACACCTTTCTGTAGAAAAGAAACATTTCTCCATTAGTTCCCAGGTATTTAATTCTCTTTTTCCATGTAAAGAAAAACTTAATGTTGTTTCAACTTCTTCTTCTTAAGGAATTTATTTAATACACTCATGAATGCACCCTGAGACTGAAGGGACAGAGTGAATATGTGCTTTCTGAGCTCACTAACTCCTCTGCATTAACAAACCTGCTCTATCCCACTCCCTGTGTCTGGGATCTTTCCAGAGCCATTATAGAATGGTGAAAGACTGCACCCGACAAGAGTCTGCAATAGAATCATAGAATTGTTAGGGTTGGAAGGGACCTCAAGGATCATCTAATTCCAACCCCCCTGCCATGGGCAGGGACACCACACATTGTGAGACTGGCATCAACCTCCTTCTTATGGTAAAATCATCCATTCTATAGACAAACCAAATATTTTCATTATGGAAAGGAGAAGCTATTTTATCAGATGGTCAGATGTAGAAGGTTAAAATTTCCTACTTAAAAAGGTTCTTTACGACCCTGCATCTGCTTGTGCTGCAGGCTGCCATTGAGTGTGACATTACCTGAAAGCAAGCAAGATACAAAAATGTTCAAACTTTGAGTCCCTCAGGGATGAGTCTTGGGATCAGTCCTGGGACCAGTCTTGTTCAACATCTTTGTCAGTGATATGGATAGTGGCAATGAGTGCACCCTCAGCAAGTGTGCTGATGACACCAAGCTGTGTGGTGCAGCAGACAGGCTGGAGGGAAGGGATCCATCCAGAGGGACCTGGACAGGCTGGAGAGGTGAGCACAAGCCAACCTCATGAGGTTCAACAAGATCAAGTGCAAGGTCCTGCATCCGGGTCAAGGCAATCCCAAGCACAAATTCAGACTGGGCAATGACTGGCTGGAGAGCAGCCCTGAGGAGAGGGACTTGGGGGGGCTGATGGATGAGAAGCTCAACAGGAGCTGTGATTGTGCACTTGTAGCCCAGAAAGCCAACCAGGGTCTGGACTGCATCAAGAGAAGTGTGGCCAGCAGCTGGTCGAGGGAAGTGATTCTCCCCCTCTGCTCCACTCTGCTGAGACCCCACCTGGAGTACTGCACCCAGTTCTGGAGCCTCTCCTACAAGAAGGATCTGGACATGCTGGAAGGTGTCCAGAGAAGGGCCACCAGGATGATCAGAGGGCTGGAGCTCCTCTCCTATGAGGATAGACTGAGAGAGTTGGGGCTGTTAAGTCTGGAGAAGAGAAGGCTCTGAGGTGACCTTCTTGTGGCCTTCCAGGATCTGAAGGGGAAAGCTGGGGAGGGACTTTTTAGCCTATCAGGTAGTGATAGGACTGGGGGGAATGGAATAAAGCTGGAAGTGGGGAGATTGAGGCTGGACATGAGGAAGAAGTTCTTCCCCATGAGAGTGGTGAGAGCCTGGAATGGGTTGTCCAGGGAGGTGGTTGAGGCCCCATCCCTGGAGGTGTTTAAGGCCAGGCTGGATGAGGCTCTGGCCAGCCTGATGTAGTGTGAGGTGTCCCTGGCCATGGCAGGGGGGTTGGAACTGGGTGATCCTTGTGGTCCCTTCCAGCCCTGACTGATTCTATGATTCTATGATTCTATGTTCCTAGACATAGCACAGTTATACTGGCATTTTTCATTGAAGGACTCCAGTACTTCATAGAGAAGTTCATTGCATGTTGAAATTAAATAGACTATCTGCTTTACCTTCTATTTTATCACTTTCATTATATAAGCAGCTCACTTTAAAATTCATTCTCACAAGGTTTTCGAGTTCTTATCTACTGACTTTCATAGTCATAATTGTTGCTTTGTGGGGACCTCTTTCAATGAGCAGACAAAATCCACTCTTTGGACAAACTTGTACAATCAATGAATTTGACTTCAACATTTCATCTGATCTTCACTGCTTTAACTGCATCATTTGTTTTCAAAAAGGTAAATCTCATTGTAGTCAGAATTTCAGGACAATGTTTAACTCATTTGTTTTTAAATGGAGGTTAACAAATTGATTAATCTCAGATGAGGTTTAGAATGAGAGAGAAGGTTAATCTACACCCTTCCATCTGCTGCACATGATAAAATAAATACACCATGTACTAATTCCATTTCAGTTTTGGAATTTGGAACTGACATATTTAGAGTAATTGGAGCAAAGCCTTCAACCACTGCTGAGCAAAACCTTTGACCTGTCCCACGTGACATCCTGGTCTCCAAGCTGGTGCAGTCTGGGTTTGATGGATGGACCATTCAGTGGGTAAAAAACTGGCTTGATGGCTGCATCCAAATAGTGGCTGTCAATGGCTCCATGGCCAAGTGGAGACCAGTGACAAGTGGAGTCCCTCAGGGATCAGTCCTGGGACCAGGCTTGTTTAACATCTTCATCAGTGACATGGACTCCCTAAAAAGTCCCTCACCAGCATTCTTGTAGGCCCCCTTAAGATACTTGAAGGCCAAAATAAGGTCTCCTTGGAGCCTTCTCTTCTCCAGACTCAATAGCCCCAACTCTCTCAGTCTGATCATCCTCATGGCTTGGAAAGGACCTCAAGGATCATCCAGTTCCAACCCCCCTGCCATGGGCAGGGACACCTCACACTACAGCAGGTTGCTCACAGCCACATCCAGGCTGGCTTTAATAGCCTCCAGAGATGAGGCTTCCACCACCTTCCCAGGCAACCTCTTCCAGTGTCTCACCACCCTCATGGGGAAGAATTTCTTCCTAACATCCAATCTGAATCTCCCCATTTCTAGTTTTGTTCCATTCCCCCCAGTCCTATCACTCCCTGACACCCTCAAAAGTCCCTCCCCAGCTTTCTTGTAGCCCCCTTCAGATCCTGGAAGGCCACAAGAAGGTCTCCTGTGAGCCTTCTCTTCTCCGACAAACAACCCCAACTGTCTCAGTCTGTCTCCTGCTGGTGCTGTATATTTGGAGTGTATGGACATTTTGAAACTGATTTGGCTAAAAAGAGCTTTGGGATGCTTTCTGGAGTTCAACCCCTAATACACACAGGTGATGCAGCAATATGGTGCAGCTATGCTTTTTATGTTCATATACTCATGACTTTTAAAGCCAAATCCTTAACACTGCTATTAAATCACATAATCCACTAAGTATTTTTTCCTTTCTGCATATATTACCAATTTACTTCTTGCAGACAAGTGTACAAATATGATCAGCTTTTTCAAATTGCTCTTTATTCTCTTACTGGTAAGTAATTTTTCCATTATTGCACTGTAAACAGATGTTATTTTCCACTGAATATTCAGCAGTAATGAACTCATTCATTGTGTTAAAAAAAAAAAGATCTTCAGAAATGAGCTCTTTTTGCTTTGATAGTCCAAGCTCCACTGAAATCTATGTTGAAATCACCCATGGTAGGAACTTAGAAAATTACAAGCCCTGTTGCAAAATAACTTTCTTTACTTCATTTATTCACAGACTCTCAGAAACATTCAGGTTGGAAAAGAGCCTCAGGATCACCAAGTCCAACCCAGAGCCCTACTCTACAAGGCTCATCCCTAAACCATAGCCCCAAGCACCACAGCCAAATCACCTTTAAATACATCCAGGCTTGGAGACTCCACCACCTCCCTGGGCAGCACATTCCAATCCCTGACTACTCTTGCCAGGAAAAAATGTTGCCTAATGTCCAGTCTAAAACAACCCAGTGGCAGTTTTAGTCTGTTCCCTCTTGTTCTATCACTAATTCCCTGGGAGAAGAGACCAGCAGCAGCCTCTCCACAACCTCCTTTCAGGGAGTTGTAGACAGCAATGAGGTCTCCCCTCAGCCTCCTCTGTTTCACACTACCCAGCCCCAGCTCCTTCAGTTGCTCTTCATCAGATTTATTCTCCAGGCCCTTCACAGCTTCCTTGCCCTCCTCTGCCCTGGCTCCAGCACCTCCACATCTCTCTTGCATTCAGCTGCCCAAAACTGGACACAACACTCCAGGTGTGGCCTCCCCAGAGCTGAGTCCCAGGGGACAATCCCCTCCCTGCTCCTGCTGGACACAGCATTGCTGATCCCAGCCAGGATGCCTTTGGCTTTCTTGGCCACCTGGGCACACTGCTGGCTCCTCTCCAGCTCCTTGGCCATCAGCACCCCCAGGTCCCTTTCTGCCAGCAGCTTTCCAGCCACACTGCCCCAAGCCCAGAGCATTGCTTGGGGTTGTTGTGACCTAAGGGCAGGACCTGGCACTTGGCCTTGTTGAAGCTCCTCCTGTTAACACTGGCCATGGATCCAATCTACCCAAGTCCCTATCCTCAAATTGTCAATGTGCTCTTCCAAACTTCCTAACAGTCATCTTATTGATCAACTACTTGCATACTGATTTAGAAGTTGTTATTTTGAGTGCAACTAACATACTTCTATACTTTTCTTAAAATAAAAGGACAGTTTGGCAGGAGCTTTACAACTATTTCAATATGCGTTCCCAAGGATTAATTCTGCATAGAAAGCTAGAAATGATGAACCGGATATTTTCATTTTTCTTTGGAAATTCCAAGGACCTTCTTGGTCCTTTTTAAAAATTACATATATATATATATATATATTAATTTTATATATATATATATAATTGTGTACATATATATAGTTTTATATGCAAATATATATGTGTGTGTATATATATATCTGTGTATATATATGTATATACATATATATGTATATATATGTGTGTATATATATGTGTGTGTATATATATGTGTGTATATATATGTATATATAATATACATATATATATGTGTGTGTGTATGTGTGTGTGTATATATATATCAAACACAACTATATATACATAATGGCAGCAGGCACTATTCTCCTTAGGCTGTGTGCCAAGATGTTTCCATGTGAAGACAAGACAAGAAGACTCTTATTGCAAAAGGCTAAATCATTTGGTGCCTAAGCAACTAAGCAAAGTACTAAGCATAAGCCCAAGCAAAAGCCTAAGCATAAGCAAAGTCTCTTACTCTGTCACATAGTCAACTTATCTCCTTTTCTAACACCAAGCTGTCCCATCCCAGCTGGCTATCCTTCCACTGACATGGGTACAAGCAAAGCACACAATAGGTTGATACTGACAAAGAAGCTTCTCACCATATCCACTCAACTTCTGCCTAGTCTTTCTCCTCAGTTACAAGGTATTTACATTCTTTCCAACTCAAAGACAAAACATAGCCTTCTCAGAAGTTGTTCAAAGGTTTGCTGTCTTCCTACATATATATAAATAAAATTTTAGATATATATTCAATAAATGTATAATTATGTATATCTGTCTATCTCAAGAATATTTAGAGTGTGTGGGTGAAATACTGGCACCACTTAACTCAACAGAAATGCTGACATTTGTTTCACCCTCTACTGTCAATGGAAAGCAAGTGTGATGCTCTACCTGGAACTGGAACAATTTCACTCAAATGGAAATTTCTTATTTCTTTATCTCTGTTCTTTCTCTACTGTTTTTTTTTTAACTTATCACTGCTAGAAGCAACCACACCATTGGAGTTATATGCACAGGAAGTTTCCCCTGTTTCTTTGACATTACAGCACACCTCTTTGTGAAAGGTCTGTATGTAAAACTATATATATAGTATACAAACACCACAGGCAATCTGTCATCTCACCAGTAATAAATTCAAAGGGAAGGTTTCCAGTATGAATATATTTGATAGCTGTATCCAAAAATGATTCATCTATAAAGCCATCAAAGGCTCTCACATTTTTGTCAGAGAGATATAACTCCTTGTCCTGTTTGTTTTTTCTTTGGTTTGGTTTGGTATTTGGTTTTTGGTTTTGTTTGCTTGGTTTTGCACTTTGTTTTTTTTTGTTTGTTTGTTTTATTTTGTTGTGGGTTTTAGGGTTTTTTTTAACTGGCTTGCAAGTAATCTGTGTAGCAGATGGACAGATAATAATCTCTTTATGGAGAGCTATAAAGACACATCATATATCAGAAAGACTGCATAATGATATCTGGGGAATAAAATATCAGAAGAAGGCAGATAACCCTTGGAGCTCTCAGTCTCAGCTTACTCTGTGTCACTATCTTTCCATTTTAAAGTAATTTCCTATTTTTTGATCCTGGAGTTAAATTACACCTCAGTCCATATCATAAGAAAAACACAATCAAAATGTAATAAAAAATTAATACAGAACTCAACTTATATCCCAAATACTGTAAACCATTGTAATAGGTTAAAGTGCTGAGAATCGTAGAATCATAGAATCATGGAATCATAGAATCATGGAATCATGGAATCATAGAATCCTAGAATCATGGAATCATAGAATCACAGAATGGTCCAGGCTGGAAGGTACCTCCAAAGTTCATCCAGTCCAACCTCTCCACAGTCAGCAGGCATATCCCCAACTAGATCAGGCTGCCCAGGGCCTCATTGAGCTACACTTTGAAGATCTCCAGGGAAGAAGCCTCAACCACCTCCCTGGGAAACCTCTTCCAGTGTTCTACTACCCTCATTGTAAAGAACTTCTTCCTCACATCCAATCTCAATCTGCTCTGCTCTAGTTTGAAGCCATTGTCCCTCGTCCTGTCCCTGCAGGCCTTTGCAAACAGTCTCTCTCCAGCCTTCCTGGAGCCCCTTCAGGTACTGCCAGGCTGCTATTAGGTCTCCCCAGAGCCTCCTCTTCTCCAGACTGAACACCCCCAGCTCCCTCAGCCTGTCCTCATAGCAGAGCTGCTCCAACCTCCTGATCATTTTCATGGCCTTCCTCATGGCCCTCCTCTGGACTTTCTCCATGAGGTCCATCAGGCTAACCTGCCTGCTTTTACCCTAACACAGAAGACAGGGAAAAATAACACACACAAAACCTCTGGGTGGAGATAAAAGAGTTGAGACAAAATAAAAAGAGTTTAACACAAATGTGAGAACAGAATGCACAATTACCTATTTGCAAAAAAATAAAAAAAAGCACAGCAAGAAGCAGCAGCAAGCAGAAGCAAGAGAGGTAAACCACCCTTCACGCCACCATTGCTGTGGAAAAAAGACAGCACCCCAAAAATCCAGAACCCAAGCAAGCAACTGGAACAGGAAGCCTCTCATGTTACAATATGAACTTGAAGCCCCATAATACTTTCCTCCAGTAGGCACTTTCATTTACAAGCTGGCATGACAGCAGCATGGGACTGATGCAAAAAGGAGTCACACTTAATCCATCATGAATAAACCTTAGACAGACCAAAAGAACACCCAGGGACCCTACCTTAAAAAAAGCATTAAGGGTGCAAGATCAAACAATGGTAAACAAGAGTAATTATAGTATAGTTTCAGCCTTAACGTTTTCAACCTTCAGTCTCCTAAAAAATACAAAAAATACTCTAAATACAAGCCAGGTATTTACTTCCAGATAAGAATTTTAAGAAGTGTCAGCACCCTGAGGCTTACACACGGTACATCTAACAGGATTCTTCAGGTGGACTGATGGCCAGCAATGCAGTTTGGAACTCACAGGCCAAGCCAAAGGGCTTCCTAGCCCAAATACGGCAGGAGGACAAGCAGTTGTCTGCTAGCAGTGGATTAAATCTGTAGATGAACCATTTATTAAGTGCAAACATGCCTTTCAGTCAATCACAGAATCACAGAATTGTTTTGGTTGGAAAAGACCTCTAAGATCATCAAGTCCAACCATCAGCTCAAGCCCACTAAACCATGACCCAAAGTGTCAAGTCCATATGTCTCAAGTCTATACCTGACACCTGCCAAGAAAGCAGAAGCAGCAAGAACCAATGAAGCTACACTGACATTTCCATTTCTACTCAGTAATTCTGGGAATTATGATCAGTCCATCAAAGACAAGTCTATGGCTTCTGAAGGTTCAGGAACACAGGCCTAACCCCCCCTGATGTTTTAGAGGAAAGAGCCCCTATCTTCTTCACCTGATCAGACAGACCACATCATAGGCTCTGCTGGGGTTTCCACTGCACAGCTTATTACCACAGGAGCCAGAAACAGAATTTACACTCTGCATGAAACTTTGCTCCATGTGACTGCACAATCCCTTCCCCTACTCTCCACTTAAACCAGTCACACCTTTAAAAAGAGGTGGAGTCCACTAGTGCTCGTTCAACAACTACAATTTAAGGATTACCTTATCACACAAGATTGGCAGCTTTACTAAACAGGCCTGAATATGTGGTTATTGACAGTGCAAGAATTTCAGAAAACAAGAGTGTTGTTTAAACACATGTGGTGGGTTGAAATCACCCCCGAACTAATTTGAGAGAATTACCCCCCAGAATAAAATTGCCAGACTAGCTCAGATGGAATCAAATGAAGCTCTGTTTACAAGCAAAACTACAATCTAGAAATATGAAATGCAATGAATATGTACACAATATACAGTATTAACAGGTATTGACAATTTATAAACACAAGAACACCCCCACCCCCACCCCCCCCAGGCAAAACTAGGGATTTACCAACAACTTCCCCTTCTCTGCTCCCTTCCCCTACCTTATACAAGGGAAAAGAGAGAGAGAAGAGCAGAGAGTAGCTTGTTAGTCACAACAAGAACACAGCCAAGGTCAGTAACAGCCAAGCAAAAGCCACCAGCTGGTATCTGCTAGAGCAAGGAAAACAAAATGAGACAGAGTGATTTTATGTTAGTTATCAGCCCAATGGGATTATTAAAACCTTATCACTATTTTCCCTTCACATCCAATGGGAATTTATTTACCGCTTTCTACTCAATCTGTGGAAAATTTCCTAGGAATCAGCCTAAAACTACCACAGTATAATATCATCTTCCTGTTAATTTTTCTTTTGTGGTGCTGATAAAAGCTTCTCCCCAGGCAAAGAGCCTCAAGAGGCATCCCATCATTCATCAATTTGACAATGCACCTGTCATGCCCTAAATGTAATTCCTATAACCAGCACACTGAAACACACCTCCCAAACAAGCAAAATCCTGGCTTCTTAGCTACAGTTCCAACCCATCAGGTAGTTATCAATACAAGTGTTCAATTAAAAATATACATTTAGTATTGGTGGAACCGCTACTTTCCCAGTTATGCCTGGGAAAGAAGGGCAATGAAGCTGGGGAGGGGTCTGGAGCACAGCCCTGTGAGGAGAGGCTGAGGGAGCTGGGGGTGTTCAGCCTGGAGAAGAGGAGGCTCAAGGGAGACCTCATTGCTGTCTACAACTACCTGAAGGGAGGTTGTAGCCAGGTGGGGGTTGGTCTCTTCTCCCAGGCAACCAGCAGCGGAAGGAGGGGACACAGTCTCAAGCTGTGCCAGGGGAAGTTTAGACTCGAGGTGAGGAGGAAGCTCTTCACAGAGAGGGTGATTGTCCATTGGAATGTGTTGCCCAGGGAGGTGGTGGAGTCACCGTCCCTGGAGATGTTCAAGAGAAGCCTGGATGAGGCACTTAGTGCCATGGTCTGGTTGATTGGATTAGGGCTGGGTGATAGGTTGGACTGGATGAGCTTGGAGGTCTCTTCCAACCTGGTTGATTCTATGATTCTATGATTGAATGATTCTATGATTGTATGATTCTATGATTGTATGATTGAATGATTCTATGACTTCTCCTTTGCTTTCAAACAATATCTTTACAATCACTCAGCATGAGTAGCTCCTTCATGCTCTAATTTTTCTCCTACTCTGCTATGAGAATTTTTCCATTTCTCAAGTCCCTTCTTTTCTGTCACTATATCCCAAATGATAATCAGGAACCACGACAGAATCAGTCTCCGTTCTCTCCACACATTGATGTCCTGCTTTACATCCTCACATCTGCTATTCAATATAGCTTGTCCCTTACATAGCTCCTTCTCCCTCATGCACGTCATACAACACCACACCTGCTCCAAACATTTATTCCATAAACTACAACTTCTGAAAATACCTTTATTGTGATTATTTACCACCAAGCATTCCTACAGGCTTGGCCTCAGCTATTCTAACACTTTATCTAATAAGTTGAATTGTATTCCTGCTGCTTTTCAAGCCCTCTTTTTTCAAGAGAACTTCAGAAAATATTTTTCCATTAATTCATTTGCCAGCACCCTGCTGCTCTCCCTGCTTTATATTCTTTCATTTCTGATTTATTGCAAAATAAGCTCTCTAGAGGAAAGATTTCATCTTACACAGCTGCAAAGTGCAGTATACTCAACAGATACTTAGAATCATAGAATTCCTTTATGAGAGGGATATGGGCATGCTGGAAGGTGTCCAGAGAAAGGCCACCAGGATGAGCAGAGGGCTGGAGCTGCTCTGCTGTGAGGACAGATTGAAAGAGTTGGGGTTGTTCAGTCTGGAGAAAAGAAGGCTCTGAAGAGATCTTCTTGTGGTCTTCCAGTATCTGCAGGGGGCTACAAGAAAGCTGGGGAGGGACTTTTTAGGATATTAGGGAGTGATAGGACTGGGGGGAATGGAATAAAGCTGGAAGTGGGCAGATTCAGACTGGATGTAAGGAAGAAGTTTTTCCCCATGAGAGTGGTGAGAGCCTGGAATGGGTTGTCCAGGGAGGTGGTTGAGGCCCCATCCCTGGAGGTGTTTAAGGCCAGGCTGGATGAGGCTCTGGCCAGCCTGATGTAGTGTGAGGTGTCCCTGGCCATGGCAGGGGGGTTGGAACTGGATGATCCTTGTGGTCCCTTCCAGCCCTGACTGATTCTATGATTCTATGATAATTGCCAGGAGTGGAAGGGACCTCAAGGCTCATCCAGTTCCAATCCTGAGGTGTCCCTGCCCATGGCGGTGGGTTGGAACTGGATGTGCCTTGAGGTCCCTTCCAACCCTGACAATTCTATGATTTTATATAGGATAAACTTCTGTTGAATGCAGTAAAAATCTTCATTCCTCCAGTGTCCAATGTGCTAATTATTTCCATATACTCCAGGATTTCAGACATTTTCAAATGTTGTCACTCAATGTTGCTTGTCAGAATGTATTTATCATACAAATTGAATTTACCATCACTGTTTATCACTAATTAAGATTCTGCTATGCAAATCATGTTAGATTGACAAGAAATGACAGGCACCTTGTGCCAGGCAATTCACTAGAATTTTATTAATAGGGAACCATCACATATCTCTGTTTTCTGTTATGTTTTCTCAACAAGTGGCTAGAGCTTTTGGGAAGGTTGTGCAGGTCAAGGTACCCTGTAAAATAAAAATGATGCAAAAGAAATATGCTAATTGCTAAACCATAAAAATGAACAGCTTCTATACAAGTGAGAAAATTTTGTCAAACAAGGCATTCAAGCAGACAGAACTTAAGGAGGGAACCTTTTTGAGTGATTATTTGATTGACAATTTCATGCTTCTATCCTCCATTTAAAAAGAAACAAAAGAAACACAAGTCTAAGTGCCAGGTTCTGCTCTTTGGCCACACCAGCCCCATGCAGTGCTACAGGCTGGGGACAGAGTGGCTGGAGAGCAGCCAGGCAGAGAGGGACCTGGGGGTGCTGGTTGATAGTAGCTGAACATGAGCCAGAAACGTGCCCAGGTGGCCAAGAAGGCCAATGGCATCCTGGCCTGCAGCAGGAATAGTGTGGCCAGCAGGAGCAGGGAAGTCATCCTGCCCTGTGCTCAGCACTGCTTAGACCACACCTTGAGTGCTGTGTCCAGTTCTGGGCTCCTCAATTTAAGAAAGATGTTGAGTTGCTTGAACATGTCCAGAGAAGGGCAACAAGGCTGGGGAGGGGTCTGGAGCACAGCCCTGTGAGGAGAGGCTGAGGGAGCTGGGGGTGTTTAGCCTGGAGAAGAGGAGGCTCAGGGGAGACCTCATTGCTGTCTACAACTCCCTGAAGGGAGGCTGTAGCCAGGTGGGGGTTGGTCTCTTCTCCCAGGCAACCAGCAGCAGAACAAGAGGACACAGTCTCAAGCTGTGCAGGGTGAAGTTTAGGCTTGATCTCTGAAAGTTCTTCCCAGAAAGAGAGATTGGCCATTGGAATGTGCTGCCCAGGGAGGTGGTGGTGTCAATGTTCCTGGAGTTGTTTTAGAAAAGCCTGAATGAGGCACTTGGTGCCATGGTCTGATTGATTACATAGGGTTGGGTGATTGGTTGGACTTGATGATCTTGGAAGTCTCTTCCAACCTGGTCGATTCTGTGATTTTTTTGATTCTATGAATACATCTGAGTGAAAATCCTGATTTTTCACACTACTCTCTATGTCATTGGCCTGTTCAGTTATGACATTTGGACATGTTATATGTTGCTGTGTAGGATGAGGTGAGAGATAATAATGCTGAAGTGTCTGAATCTAATGAAAACATAACACCTTCTATTTGCTAGCCTGGCTCACTGCAAAAAAGCAATATATCACTGTCTTGGAAATGGCCAACAGTAACAGGAAAAGCAGCAACTGCTAATTAAACCTTTTATGTAAAACCATGATTTCTAATCAAAGCTTTATTATCCCATGCTCTCACATCCTCCATTCTTCATCCCGTAGCCCTTGGATTATCAGGTTTAGTCATCTTGCATCTTGTGGGTTTTTTAATGTTGTGGAAGGTGAAACTTGTGACAAGGATAACTTAAAAGGATAAACTTGTGACAAGGATAACTTAAAAAGATACCTAAAAAACCCAACCAAACAAAAAAGTGTCTGTGGGAGGAAAAGGAATGGTACAATTCTACTACATCTGGTTATTCTGACAGATAATTAAGTCATGTTTAAGCTATTAGCAAAGCATGAAGTATTTACTCAAGCTGAAGTGTCATCATTCTTTTACTAACTGAAGCCATCTTTGTTACAAGAAAGGTAAAGTGCCTGGCACTAGGTACCCCTACATGCAGAAGTGTGGTTACTCAGTGGTGATCATGATACAAGCCATGTTTCCCTTCAAGAAAGGAAAGATGCCTTCAGTTTTGAATGGTTTCACTACAATGAAAGCTGCTACACAGCCACTTCATGTAAGTTGAATACAAAAGACAAATATTATCCTAACCAAATATCTGAATGAAAGAGAGACAGAGACCTGCTGGAGAGAATCCAACAGAGAGCCATGAGGATGCTTAAGGGACTTGAGCATCTCCCCTGTGAAGAGAGACTGAGAGCCCTGGGGCTGTTTAGTCTGGAGAAGAGAAGGCTGAGAGGGGATCTGATCAATGTCTATCAGTATCTGAGAGGTGGGTGTCAAGTGGAGGGGGCCAGGCTCTTTTGGGTGGTGCACAGTAATAAGCCAAGGAACAAGAGGTACAAGCTGGAACAGGGAAGATTTCACCTCAACATGAGGAGAAACTTCTTTACAGTGCCCTAGAGCAGGCTGCCCAGAGAGATTGTGGAGTCTCCTTCTCTGGCCACATTCCAAACCCCACCTGGATGCATTCCTGTGCAGAATCCCCTGGGTGATGCTGCTCTGGCAGGGTGGTTAGACCCAATGATCTCTAGAGGTCCCTTCCAACCTCTCATGCACTGTGATACTGTGAAAGCAAATAAAATGGCTTCGCAAAAATTCTGAGCTAGTATGTAGTGTTTCTCCTAGTGAATTGCCACATAATCATTTAATTCTTAATGCATACAGTGGTGATTATTGCAATAGTTGTACAACAAAGTGAGTAAGTTACAATACAGGATATAATTTGAAATAGAAAAGCATTCTTCTAATCATGTAGGGAAAGATCAACTGAACTTACTGTTTTTGTCAAAGAATTAATAAAATCAAAGCAAGCCTTGACAACTGCAATAAGATTTTGAATGTAAGTTAAAATCCTTCAGACAGAAGGCTTGGAGGCAAGCGAGTCCTCCACAGAGAGCTGATTTTCACTTGTCTCCAGGTGTAACATTATGTGCACTGATGGGCTGATCAACAGAACAGAACCTCTCCCCAGCTGTAATCAGGAGTGATTGATGGTTGGGACAAAAAAAGTTGATTATCATGACAAGTCTACTGATGCAGAGAAAATAGGGCTGTGCTGGGGGAAGGACAGAACCCACCCAGAGACTACCTTCTGAAATCTCCTTTTGAAAGGACAAAAAGAAACATTTATCCCCACCCACCAAGAGCCAACAGAAATGAATTCAGCACATGTACAATGCATCTGTATCTATGGTTATCCCACCATGACACAATGAGACCCACATCAACCCCTAGCAGAACAAACACTTGCATTTCTAAAATCACAGTTGGAGATCAGCTCCTCAAACAGTAATATCTATGCAAGGATCTATATGGTCTACTGGGAAAGCATTGCCTTGCTTTGAATACATGATTTGAATCTGTAATCAAGCTTTTAAAGGCCAGGTGGGAGTCAGGTGTAAGGGCCACACTGTTCTCATACAGGACACTGAAATACTTGAACATGTCCAGAGAAGGGCAATGAGGCTGGGGAGGGGTCTGGAGCACAGCCCTGTGAGGAGAGGCTGAGGGAGCTGGGGGTGTTTAGCCTGGACAAGAGGAGGCTCAGGGGAGACCTCATTGCTGTCTACAACTACCTGAAGGGAGG
This sequence comes from Indicator indicator, assembly GCF_027791375.1. NCBI lineage: Eukaryota > Metazoa > Chordata > Aves > Piciformes > Indicatoridae > Indicator > Indicator indicator. The sequence goes on from NC_072020.1 coordinate 32,250,585, forward strand.
TTGTAGCCAGGAGGGGTTTGGTCTCTTCTCCCAGGCAACCAGTGACAGAACACAGTCTCAAGCTGTGCAGGGGGGAGGTTTAGGCTGGAGGTGAGGAGAAAGTTCTTCCCAGAAAGACTAATTGGCCATTGGAATGTGCTGCCCAGGGTGGTGGTGGAGTCACCATCCCTGGAGGTGTTCAAGAGGGGACTGGCTGTGGCACTTGGAACCATGGTTTAGTTGTCAGGAGGTGTCAGGTATTAGGTAATAGGTTGGACTTGATGATCTCTCAGGTCTTTTCCCACCTGGTTGATTCTGTGATTCTTTCCTGAAAAGAAATTGGTCCCCTTTGGCCATGTCAAACTTTTAAAGACTTCATTTTCAAATGAGATAAAAAAAAAAACAAACCTGCACAAGTGGGGGCAATACACCTTCAAAGCTATAGTTCAAACATGCTTTTTTTATTATTATTCCAATATAAAGCTTTTTAAAGCAGATACTGAGTTGCACTTCCATGCCTTCAGAGGATCAGAATCCCAGAATCTTAGCTGTGATGTGGGGAAGTATAAGGAATAGCAATATCTCCAGATAAAAGACATGTGAGGAGTGATAAAAGAACCAAGAAGCTGAAAAAGTCAGGCCTAGGGGTTGGTTCTGCAGCAGCATTTGTTTGCATCAAGGGCTGTTGTGTTTAAGAGCAATTCTCACAAAAGGCAACATTTTATTTTCTATAGGAGGTGGTTACACAAAAAGAGTGAAGAACAATTTATCACAGGTACCCCCAGGGGAGTGCAAGATTATTGATGGTAAAAAATTAATAATAATAATAATAATTCCCAGAGGTAATGTAAAATGATGTGAAAAGGTTTTATGGCTGTTGGAATAATCAATGAAAGCTGAGGAAAGCAGTGACTTTCCTATTAATATATTTTTAGAATAAATCAGGTTGGGTTTTGTGTTAGCATTTTGTGTCAGTGGATTTTTGGGGTTTCTTTCTTCTTTTTGGCTTTTTGTTTTCTTCGGGTTTTTTGATTTGTTTTGCTTTGTTTTGTTGTGTTTCATTTTGGTTTGATTTTTTTGTGTGTTTTTTGTTTTTCTTTTGTTCTGTTTTTTGTTGTTGGATTTTTTTTCCTTAGAAAAATATAATTTAGATAATTTAACTCATATTTTTGGAGACTGTTCCACATCACACAAAACTGCCAATTTTCTTCACTATGTGTTCAGGGAGCTACTAGACAGAGTTCAGCACAGAGCCACAAAAATGATGAGGGGAGTGGAACATCTTCCTTCTGAGGAGAGCCTGAGGGAGCTGAGGGCTCTGGAGCTTGGAGAGGAGGAGCCTGAGAGGTGACCTCATTGCTGTTGCTAAAGATGTGCAGGGGGAGTGCCCAGAGGCTGGAGCCAGGCTCTGCTGGGTGATGCCCAATGACAGCACAAGGGGCAGTGGTGGAAGCTGAGGCATAGGAAGTTTCATGGAAACAGGAGGAAGAATTTTTCCCTATGAGGGTGACAGAACACTGGAAGAGGCTGCCCAAGAGGGTTGTGGAGTCTCCCTCTCTGGATATGTTCAGTACCCACCTGGATGTGTTCCTGTGTGACCTGCTCTAGGTGCTCCTGCTCTGGCAGGGGGTTGGACTGGATGAGCATTCGAGGTCCCTTCCAGCCTCTATCTCTGTCTCTGTCTCTGTCTCTATCTTTATCTCTATCTCTATCTCTATCTCTGTCTCTGTCTCTATCTCTATCTCTATCTCTATCTCTATCTCTATCTCTATCTCTATCTCTATCTCTATCTCTATCTCTACCTCTACCTCTATCTCTATATCTATCTCTATCTCTATCTCTATCTCTATCTCTATCTCTATCTCTATCTATCTCTCTCTCTATCTCTCTCTCTACCTCTATCTCTCTCTCTCTCTCTCTCTCTTCTCTCTCTCTATCTCTATCTCTATCTCTATCTCTATCTCTATCATCTCTATCATCTCTATCTCTATCTCTATCTCTATCTCTATCTCTATCTCTATCTCTATCTCTATCTCTATCATCTCTATCATCTCTATCTCTATCTCTATCTCTATCTCTATCTCTATCTCTATCTCTATCTCTATCTCTATCTCTAGCTCTAGCTCTAGCTCTAGCTCTAGCTCTAGCTCTATCATCTCTATCTCTATCTATCTCTACCTCTATTTCAATCTCTATCTCTATCTCTATCTCTATCATCTCTATCATCTCTATCTCTATCTCTATCTCTATCTCTATCTCTATCTCTATCATCTCTATCATCTCTATCTCTATCTCTATCTCTATCTCTATCTCTATCTCTATCTCTATCTCTATCTCTATCTCTATCTCTATCTCTATCTCTATCTCTACTCTACCTCTATCTCTATCTCTATCTCTATCTCTATCTCTATCTCTATCTCTATCTCTATCTCTATCTCTACCTCTACCTCTATCTCTATCTCTATCTCTATCTCTATCTCTATCTCTATCTCTATCTCTATCTCTATCTCTATCTCTATCTCTATCTCTATCATATCTCTCTCTCTCATCTCTCTCTCTCCCCCTCTATCTCTCTCCCTCTATCTCTACCTCTGTCAAGATATATAACAGATTTGAAATCAGAAGAGTAAAATGCTAAATACCATCAAGCAATTAGCTGTGTCAGCCTTCCTTAGTTCTTAATGGACCAGCATTTGAAAGTTCTTCTCTGTTTTCAACCAAAGGCTGGAGGCCAGGTGTGACCATCACTTGCATGGACAAGAAATGAAATCTCTATTACCTCTTCCAAACCACAGAAATGGGTTTGCAAGGTAGTTGAGCAGGAGGTCATAAAATCTCTGTTTCTGCTCTGGGACTGTACTCACTGCTTCCTGCCCATCCTCAGAAAGAGCTGTCTAATTTGTTAAGACCTGATGCCAACAGGGAGCCCAGAACTGTCTTTCCATGTTTCCTTCCAGAACTTCACTACAATTATGGCTAGAATTGTTCCACCAAACAGTCCAACAAACAAAGAACTGTGGCAGTTTGGGGCTAATGCCTAGGAAATTTTCCACAGATTCAGTAGAAAGTGGTAGAATGTAAATAAAATTACTACTGAATGCAAAAGAAAAATAATGATAAGGTCTAACTAATGCCATGGGGCTGATAACTAACATCAAGTTAGTTGTACACACTGATTTTCTCTCTTTTTCAGCTTCTTTACTCTAGCAGATACTCTCTGTTGATTTTGCTTGGCTGTTACTGACCTTGGCTGTGCTTTTCTTGTAGCTAAAGTATTAATAAGCTACTCTGCTCTTCCCTCTCTCTTTTCCCTTGTACAGGGTGGGGGGAAAGCAGCAGAGAGGGGGTAGCTCCCTGGTTTTGTCTAGGAGGTTCTTGTATTGTTTATAGATTGTCAATACATGGAAACATTGCATATTTTGCACATATTCATTGCATATTTCTAGATTTCTAGAACTTCATTGGCTTCCAATAGAGCTGCTCTGGCAATTTTATTTTGTAGAGGGGGAGTAATTTCAACCCACCACCACAACAACACAACAAAGAACTGAAGAAATTGTGCTGAGGAATTAATCATATGCAGATGACACCAAGTTAGGAGCAGGTATTGATCTGTTGGAGGGTAGGAGGGCCCTGCAGAGGGACCTGGACAGGCTGGATGGGTGGACAGAGGCCAAGGGGATGAGATTGAGCAAGGCTAAGTGCAGGGTTCTACACTTTGGTCACAACAACCCCATGCAGCACTACAGGCTGGGGACAGAGTGGCTGGAGAGCAGCCAGGCAGAGAGGGACCTGGGGGTGCTGGTTGACAGCAGCTGAACATGAGCCAGCAGTGTGCCCAGGTGGCCAGGAGAGCCAATGGCATCCTGGCCTGGATCAGGAATAGTGTAGCCCCCAGGACAAGGGAGGTTATTCTTCCCCTGTACTCAGCCCTGGTCAGGCCACACCTTGAGTGCTGTGTCCAGTTCTGGGCTCCTCAATTCAAGAGAGATGTTGAGATGCTGGAATGTGTCCAGAGAAGGGCAACAAAGCTGGGGAGGGGTCTGGAGCACAGCCCTGTGAGGAGAGGCTGAGGGAGCTGGGACTGTTTAGCCTGGAGAAGAGGAGGCTCAGGGGAGACCTCATTGCTGTCTACAACTACCTGAAGGGAGGTTGTAGCCAGGTGGGGGTTGGTCTCTTCTCCCAGGCAACCAGCAGTAGAACAAGAGGACACAGTCTCAAGCTGTGCCAGGGGAGGCACAGGATGGGTGTGAGGAGGATGTGTGATAGGTGGTGGAGTCGCCATCCCTGGAGATGTTCAAGAGCAGCCTGGATGTGGCACTTGGTTCCATGGTCTGGTTGATTGCTTAGGACTGGGTGATAGGTTGGACCGGATGATCTTGGAAGTCTCTTCCAACCTGGGTGATTCTATGATTCTATATTTATTCATTTATCCAAAGCAAGGAACACCAAGATCAATTGGTTCCTGTTCTCTTATTTACCCCCTTTCATACACTGAGAACCTACTTATTTTGATTGTCTTTTTCACTGGACACTTATCCACTGCTTTCTACTCTCCTTAGTTGAGTGAAGTTTTTGCCCATCTTGTCACTTTAGTGGATGCCTCTGAATTCTGTGACTTTGTTAAAGCACCATGACCACCCCTGCAAATAGCTCTTCACCTGAGGCATTATAAATACCAAATATTGTGAAATACTTCCCTGTGTATTCATAAATAGAACATTCTTGGGGAAATAAAATTGTCTTAGGATTAGTTGGGTGGTTTGGGTTTTGGTTTGGTTTGGTTTTGGTTTGTTGTTTTTTTTTTTTCTTTTTTTTCCCCCAAATAGCAATTGTTAATGTGTATTTGGATTGTATCACACTATCAGAGTATATCAGAGGATGGAAGGGACCTCCAGAGATCATCAGGTCCAACCCCCCTGCCAGAGCAGCAGCACTTAGGGTAATCTGAACAGGAATGCATCCAGGTGGGGTTTGAAAGTCTCCAGAGAAGGAGACTCCACAACCCTCCTGGGCAGCCTGTTCCAGGGCTCTGTCACCCTCACTGGAAAGAAGTTTCTCCTCATGTTGAGGTCAAGTCTTCTGTGTTCAAGTTTGAACCCATTGTTCCTTGGCTTATTGCTGTGCACCACCAAAAAGAGCCTGGCCCCCTCCACTTGACACCCACCCCTCAGCTATTGATAGACATTGATCAGATCCCTCTCAGCCTTCTCTTCTCCAGACTAAACAGCCCCAGGATTCTCAGTCTCTCTTCACAGGGGAGATGCTCAAGTCCCCTAAGCATCCTCCTGGCTCTCCCTTGGACTCTCTCCAGCAGGTCTCTGTCTCTCTTGAACTGGGGAGCCCCAAACTGGACACAGGATTGCAGCTGTGGTCTCAGCAGGGCAGAGTAGAGGGGGAAAAGAACTTCCCCAGCCATGCTGGACACCTTTCTTGATGCATCCCAGGATGCCATTGGCTCTCTTGGCTACAAGAGCACATTGCTGTTCCATGGAGAACTTGCTGTCTACCAGCACTCCAAGGTCTTTCTCTTGTGAGTCACTAAAATTCCTTTTTGCTCATTAAACCAGGCATTTCTCATTTTTCTCCTTGTGCATTTAATATGTTTTTTTTTCCAGACTAAGCACAGCATTTATTTACTTTTATTTACTGCAGATGATTTCAGAGTGCAATCCTGAACTTGCTGCCTTCCATCAAGTGTCTGCCACCCTCCATCTAAGTGTCATCCATTAAACTGCTTCATGTACTCTCCATTCTGTCAGGCACATTGCTAATGAAAATTTAGAGTAGCAGCAAGCATGGAAGAGGCTCCTGCAGGTCCTAACTTGTAATGATCTTTTGTTTTGTCAGGTAACCATCAGCAATGACTCCCAGTACAGTTTTTCATTCTGTTGTGCAACTAATTCTGGACAATTTCTCTTGGATGATACTCCTCCACTTTTCTTTATAGCACTGTCACATAGGATTGTGTAAACCCTTATTAAAGCCAAAATGTTTCACCTCTACTTATTTCCTATTACCCATTAAACCAAACACCCTGTCAGAGGTGAGAATTAGATTGGGTTGACACGATTTGTTCTTGTCAAAATCATGCTGGCTGTTTCTTACCTTCTTATTATCCCCTAGGTGCTTACAAATTGATGCTTTAATCATTTGTTCTAGATACCAAGCATAACCCAAGTAGGCTATAAATCGTCTGGTTCTGCTTCTTACCCCATGGAAGTCAGAAGCATAGCAAAATGCTCTGCAGTTATACTGCAGCTTTATCCTCCAAAAGATCCTTCACTATTCTTTTACTGGAACATCACTTTTTGAATCCTGACAGCTTCATATACTTGAACTATGTAAGGGAGCCTACAAGAAAGCTGGGGAGGGACTTTTGAGGGTGTCAGGCAGCAATAGGACTAGAGGTAATGGGGAAAAAAATAGAAATGGTTAGATTCAGATTGGATGTCAGGAAGAAACTCTTCCCCATAAGGGTGGTGAGACACTGGCACAGGTTGCCCAGGGAGGTGGTGGAAGCCTCAGCCCTGGAGGTTTTTGCAGCCAGGCTGGATGTGGCTGTGAGCAACCTGCTGGAGTGTGAGGTGTCCCTGCCCATGGCAGGGGGGTTGGAACTGGATGATCCTTGAGGTCCCTTCCAACCCTGACAATTCTATGATTCTATGATGCTAAGATTCTATATGGTACCTTTGTTTATACAGATACAAAAAAACCAAACCAAACCAAACTCAATGGGGCTCCTCAGTTTAAGAAGGACATTGAGACTCTTGAATATGTCCAAAGAAGGGCAACGAGGCTGGGGAGAGGCCTGGAACACAAACCCTGTGAGGAGAGGCTGAGGGAGCTGGGGGTGATTAGCCTGGAGAAGAGGAGGCTCAGGGGAGACCTCATTGCTGTCTACAACCTGAAGGGAGGTTGTAGCCAGGTGGGGGTTGGTCTCTTCTCCCAGGCAACCAGTGACAGAAGGAGAGGACACAGTCTCAAGCTGTGCCAGGGGAAGTTTAATCTGGATGTTAGGAGAAAGTTCTTCCCAGAAAGAGTAATTGGCCATTGGAATGTGCTGCCCAGGGAGGTGGTGGAGTCACCATGCCTGGAGGTGTTCAAGAGGGGATTGGATGTGGCACTTGGTGCCATGGTTTAGTAGTCATGAGGTCTTGGGTGACAGGTTGGACTTTGATGATCCTTGAGGTCTTTTCCAACCTTATTGATTCTGTGATTCTGTGAAACCAAACCAAAACAAAACCCAAACCCTAACAAATAAGGACAGCACAGTGAGCATTCAGCTCATGATTTTCAGGAGAATATTAATACTGTTGCCAAAAAAAAAAAAAAATTGAAAATATTTTTAGAGTGCATCCGAATTCTGGTCCTGTGAGTACATAAAAATATTGCCCAAACTTTCTATGCTAAAGGCAAGCTGGATTAGCACTCTGTCAGCTGAATTAAATGAAAGAGAAAATCCCCTTGTAGTAATTGACCTTGCTAGCAGAAACTGTCACTACCTTAATCCAATTATGGAATTAGAAATACGGGCAAAGAAAGATCAGACAACCAAGGCAGCTGATCAAAAAATCAGAAAGATTTAGGAAGCTCTCTTCTTCCAAGACATAGAGTTTCAGGATTTTGTAGGTTTTTTTTTTAATCAAACAATTTACTTCTACCTTTAGGCACATGAGCTGTCTACCTGAAGTCAAATGGACTTCACTTTACAGGGTGCTTTCAGCAGAGGTTTAATGTTTACTACAAAGCAGACATTTAACAATTCTTCTGAAGTGGTGCAGTAGCTCTCAGAAGCTGCCAAGATCTAAATTGCAACACATGCACTTGCAGCTAAGCACTTGATTCAAGGGTTTACCCTCGATTGGATGCACAATGTGGATGTAAATCATAGAATCATAGAATTCCTAGGCTTGGAAGGGACCTCAAGGATCACCTAGTTCCAACCCCCCTGCCATGGGCAGGGACACCTCACACTACCTCAGGTTACTCAGAGCCACATCCAGCCTGGCCTTAAGTCTTGAGAAGAGAAGACTGAGAGGGGATCTGAGCAATGTATATTAATATCTGAGGGGTGGGTGTCAAGTGGAGGGGGCCAGGCTCTTTTTGGTAGTTCACAGTGATAAGAAAAGGAACAATGGGTTCAAACTTTAACACAGAAGATTTCACCCCAACACGAGGAGAAACTTCTTTACAGTGAGGGTGACAGAGCCCTGGAGCAGGCTGCCCAGAGAGGTTGTGGAGTCTCCTTCTCTGGAGACTTTCCAAACCCATGTGGCTGCATTCCTGTGCAGACTCCCCTGGGTGATGCTGCTCTGGCAGGGGGGTTGGACCCAATGATCTCTGGAGGTCCCTTCCAACTTCTGATAAACTCTGATACTGGGATACCTCCAGGGATGAGGCTTCCACCACCTTGCTGGGCAACCTGTTCCAGTTTCTCACCACCCTCATGGGGAAGAATTTCTTCCTAACATCCAATCTGAATCTCCCCATTTCTAGTTTTGCTCCATTCCCCCCAGTCCTATCACTCCCTGACACTCTAAATATATATGGATCACTCTCAATGAAAACAAAACACTAAAGCACACAACCAAACCAAACCAATTCTCTGCCTGAAATGGATTCCACAGAACCTGTCTTTGGCATTCTCATGCTTTTGCTCAGCACAGAGAGGCATGGGTTAGCTGCTCATTCTTACCTTCTCTTGTATGAGAAGATCTATCTTAAAACGAAATACTGAACACACAGCTGTCAAAAAGATTTATAGATAGCTCCTTTGGAAAGAAGCTAAACGACTTCAGGCTATTGTACTGCCTTCTCTCATTTTTCTTTGAAAGGTAATTTTGATACCATGTAATCAGCTCTGCTGCTTTGAAAGAAATTTCTATCAATGGGGAGATAATTTTGTCTTTTCTGGAAAAAAAAATAAAATCTCACAGAGCAGTTTTATTGTAAACATTTTCATAAGACTGCTGTGCAATAGGGAAACAGAATTACTATTTATTATTCTGATAAATCCTATCTCCCTGTGATGGTTTGAAACTGAATCCTGATGAAACTCCCACACCTAAAAATAAAGGCATATTGGTGGAACAGCCCCAAAATCCTAGGTTCCTGAACAGAAAAGCTGTTTGTTGCTGTTATGGCTTTAAATCATGTTCAACAGAACATCAGGAAAACACAGCACAGGAATATTCAGTGAAGGAAAACTTTTCCACAACAGTAAGAGAAAAAATTACAATGCATGTGCTTGCTATGACAAATGCACAGCAAAGAGCTCTTTTTTCTCCAAAGCAATCTTTCCTCTCAGTCTTAACATTACATCTTCAGCTTAGCCTATTTTTGCTTCCAAAATTGGTGGACATTGAGCATTACTAAAGCAGCAGAGGAACTTAGCTCTGCTGGTTTCCCTCACACTCAAGGATCACAGAATAGACTCACAGAACATTAGAGGTAGGAAGGGACCTCTGGACATCATCAGGTCCAACCCCACTGCCAAAATGGGATCCCCTAGGGTAGTCCACACAGGAATACATCCTGTGCATACATTTCTAAACTGCACTGCCACTCTGACTACTGATTATGTCCTGAAAAGCCTCAGCACAGCATTTGATGATTTTCATCCATAATAACTTTATGCACCAGAATGAGAGGAGAACACCAGAAAGAAGTCCACAAATCTCTTCTTTGTGGTAGGGGAAGGGGGAGAGAGATCGTCTTGCGTTAATCAATGGGCAGCTTTTGGATCATAATCTCTCTATAAATCAAAGACAATGCAGTTGCTTTAAAAATTAGGTGAATATTTGACACTGCCCTTTCCATAAAGTTAGTGATATTGATCTACTTTGAAAGAAGGGCGCACTGGAAAAACTTCCTACTGAACAGTGTTGGCAAATTGGAGTTCAAGCCTCTGACACTTGAAGGTGTCAAGAGATAGTTAACTATCTGCTTAACAGCTCTTCTTCCAAGAATTTGCTGTGAACAGTTTAAATAAATAGAGTCCTTCTGTAACCATTTTTTGTGGACACTGTAGATGACTTTGACACTGCTTCTTCTTTCTGTATTCCTTGGAATCCCTTCTAAGAACAGCAAAAGAATATGGTCCCTCTGGAGGGAAGGGATGCCATCCAGAGGGACCTGGACAGGCTGCAGAGCTGGGCCCAAGACAACCTCATGAGGATCAAGACCAGATGCAAGGTCCTGCATCTGGATCAGGGCATTCCCAGGCACCGAGGCACCACCCAGGGAGTGGCTTGAGAGCAGCCCTGAAGAAAAGGACTTAAGGGTGTTGGTGGATGAGAAGCTCAACAGGAGCCAGCAGTGAGCACTTGCAGCCCAGAGAGCCAAGCAGAGCCTGGGCTGCAGCAAGAGAAGTGTGGCCAGCAGGACGAAGGACGTGATTTCTCTCCCTCTGCTCAGCTCTGGTGAGACCCCACCTGGAGTACTGTGTCCAGTTCTGGAGCCTCTATTACAAGAAGGATCTGGAGGTGCTGGAAGGTGTCCAGAGAAGGGCCACAAGGATGAGCAGAGGGCTGGAGCTCCTCTGCTCTGGAGACAGACTGAGAGAGTTGGGGCTGTTCAGTCTGGAGAGGAGAAGGCTCCCAGGAGACCTTCTTGTGGCCTTCCAATATCTGAAGGGGGCTACAAGAAAGCTGGGGAATGGATCAAAAATTGAAATGGGTAGATTCAGTTTGGATGGTAGGAAGAAGTCTTTCCCCATGAGGGTTGCCCAGGGAGGTGGTGGAAGCCTCATCCCTGGAGGTTTTTGCAGCCAGGCTGGATGTGGCTGTGAGCAACCTGCTGTAGTGTGAGGTGTCCCTGCCCATGGCAGGGGGGTTGGAACTGGACGATCCTTGAGGTCCCTTCCAACAATGACAATTCTGTGATTCTATGATAGCATGCCAGTCCTCTGAGGAAGAAGTATCAATGTCCAGTGTTTCACTGTAAGGTAATTTTTATTAAAAACATGGAAAAGGTCCTGTCAGCTGATTTATTTTTTTTACTTCATGTATCAACCTGTGTTTCATAATTGTTAATGACTAAATCATTTTACCAATGTGTTCACCTGCTGCTTTTTCTGGATCTTTTTTTGCAAGCTAAAAGTTTCACTATATGCTATGCATGATTTAGTGTGACATGCTTTTTCCCAGGAAAAAGACGAAAATTCTGAGTGATCAGCTGGGCTGCTTAGCCACTGGGATCTACTGTTGCACAGAGTTCTCCATTATCCCCTCCCCATAAATGGCTCAGTATCCACAGTCTTAGCTTTACTATCTGGCTTCTAAATGGAATAGCCTAACCTCTATGATTAACATGAGGAAGGGCCTTCATGGAAGGTTTTGGGTCAGATCTCACTCTAAATTCAATCATTTGTATTCTGACAGAAGGAAATTCCATATTTAAATTAGTAAAAAAGGTTGTAAATTAAAGACATTTGGTAGAAGAAGACAAGTTTCCCCCAGCAATGCCCATTTCAATTCCTGGAGAGACCAGAACAGCAGAAGACAACTGTATTGTACTATGCCAGGTTTTGTCTGAAAACAAAAAAGATACTGGAAAAGGAAATGAAGGAGTTAAATTCTAAGATGCTTTTGTGTGACAGAATAGAACACTCCAACACAGCTTCCCTGAGGAATTATGAGCAATGAGTTTCCTCCAGATGTGAAAAGATCATCTTCAGTTCAGCTTGCTCTACTTCATGGCCAGAGGAGTGAGAGGATGTGAGGTAGGAAAAAAAAAATAATCTACTTTTTGTTTGTTTGCTTGTTTGTTTGTTTTTCCTTCTTTAAAAGCTTGTCCTGGAAGGACAGGAACATCAAAGTATAATTGTGGATAGATGGAGACATTGTTATAAAGGTAGAAAAAGAAAAGTGGTGGATCCCCAAGGACTCTAAGTATATCTAAGCAACTTCTAATGTTTACAGGCTGAAAAGAACGAGGACCCAGGAAATATTTCAGCCTCATTAGCAGTAATGGATCAATCTATTTTCCTGTTTACACTGTGTGCAGCACAGGTGAGCTTTGATGAGCTTGCAGGGGCATACCCACAGGGAAAATCTGGACAGGTGTATATACACTACCAAATAACTCAGTTTATTTGAAGCATCCTGTGGCCTTTTCATCTGCTGAGCCATAAACTGAAATCATAGCATTTCCTTTAGGTTCAATTTATGCAGATCATGGCACATCCTAGAAGATGTTTCTAATCTGATACAAAACGATTGACTTACATCAGAATTGAATCTCAGCTGGCAAATGTTGCATGATATGATTTGCTTTCTTCTATAGGGAAGAGGAACCCCAAATGTATGATTTATTACAGCTTTTTGAATTGGATCCATCTGTAAAGAGAGAAGAAAAAGAAGAATAAAAGCTTGTGCTGTCTTACTGTGTGTTGTTACATAGAGTCTCAAAACAGATTCTGTATCATGACCTACCATACCCTGCATTACAGAACACTATCATTTTTCTTTGAAAATCACAGAATCAAAGAATGTTGGGGGCTGGAAGGGACCTCAAAAGCTCATCCAGTCCAACCCCCCCTGCCAGAGCAGGAGCATCTAGACCAGGTCACACAGGAACACATCCAGGTGGGCTTTGAATATCTCCAGATACTCCAAAACCCCCCTGGGCAGCCTCTTCCAGTGTTCTGTCACCCTCACAGGGAAAAAATGTTTCCTCCTCTTTCCATGGAACTTCCTATGCCTCAACTTCCACCACTGCCCTTTGTGCTGGCACTGGGCATCACCCAGCAGAGCCTGGCTCCAGCCTCTGGGCACTCAGGAGGCTGGGGAGGGGACTGGAGCACAGGTTGGACTTGATCTCTGAGGTCTTTTCCAACCTGGTTGATTCTGTGATTGTATGAGAACATATCCTTACTTCAAGTGTATATGCACCAATCTCTCTTTACTGAAGGAAGCTAAGAGCTTTCAATGCTGAAAAAGTTTATCAAAACCTCATTTTTTTTTCAGCATATAAAAGATAGCTCACTAAATTAAATGTTAGCATTTTAAATCAAATCACTCAGAAAAGGATCAATGGGAATCTGAAGGGTATTTTATACAAATAATTCTGGGATAACACACCAGAGCTCGTTATAATGAAAAAAACACAAAACAAAACACAAAAACTCCCAGAGGTAATTTCACATCAGTCAAAAAAAAATTAATCTTTTGCATAAAACAACTTCTATGCAATCTATGAAAAGTTCCAAATCCTCCAAAGATTATTTTCACAGCCTTTTAGATGAAACTATTTTAAATAAACCCTACTGTAGGGATAATGTTGACTTTCATGGAAAGCATCACTCTGAGCTAACCTTTACCAGAATGCTGATCTGAAATCATCTGCAAGTCAGGGACCTATTAAAAGAAAAAAAAAAGAAGAAGTACCAACTGGGCAGAGAACTTCACAAAAGAGAATTTCACAGGAGACTTTATTACATGGAGAAGTTAAAGCAGCTTCCCCAAATTAATTGGTCAAATTTATTTGCAATTCTTTTTCAGAAGAGCTACTTTCAAATTCCAGGAATAGCAACTTGATAAAGCCACTGAGAGTTTAAATGATATCATTAAAAATTAACAGATTTTTATGATGCAAAGACGAGTAATTGTCTAACTCTGATGATGACCAGGATTTCTATGCCTTGAAAAAAAAATATATATATTTTCCTACTTTCCTGTCCCCATGATTCACCATTTTTTTCCTAGTCTGTCAGCAAAAGGTTATTTGATAAATCAAGAATCAGAGCTTTTCCTTAGAGTAATCAATTATTCATGGAAGCTGTAACAGTAGACAGTCAGGGATTCTGTTGCAGTGAATGCAGAACAGATCACTACAGAAATTTTGCACCACCTGACAGCTGTTCAGTGTCAGATAGTAGTAGGTGATTAAACCAATTCCTTTTGAAAAGAAATTCAGAAGAGAAAAATAAAAGCAGACAACAACAACAATCACAAACCAACCAACAAACCAACCAAAACCACCAAGACAAATGACAGAGCTTCACAGAAAGGTTTGGAAGAAAAGGTCAGTTTGAATTGAACATCCTTCTCAAACTGCTGTGGAAGTGAAATGAGGTGAGCAGGTGATCAAACTGGTGCTCATCTTACTCAGTAACACAAGCCTGAAGAAGCCCACAGTCCAAAACTGCTGCTGCACAGACCTGAAAGAACACCACCACATAGGAAAGGAAACAGGCAGCAACAACTTCTTTTTCTCAACAGCTCCAATACTTATTAGTAGTGATAGTAGTAATAAGACATTACTTATACCAGAAGAACCAACAGACCTGTATCATAGAATCATAGAATCATAGAATCATAGAGTCATAGAATCAGTCAGGGTTGGAAGGGACCACAAGGATCATCCAGTTCCAACCCCCCTGCCATGCCCAGGGACACCTCACACCACAGCAGGCTGGCCAGAGCCTCATCCAGCCTGGCTGCAAACACCTCCAGGGATGGGGCCTCAACCACCTCCCTGGACAACCCATTCCAGGCTCTCACCACTCTCATGGGGAAGAACTTCTTCCTTACATCCAGTCTGAATCTCCCCACTTCCAGCTTTATTCCATTCCCCCCAGTCCTGTCACGACCTGATAGGCTAAAAAGTCCCTCCCCAGCTTTCTTGTAGCCCCCTTCAGACATTGAAAGGCCACAAGAAGGTCTCCTGGGAGCCTTCTCTTCTCCAGACTGAACAGCCCCAACTCTCTCAGTCTATCCTCATAGCAGAGGTGCTCCAGCCCTCTGATCATTTTCATGGCCCTTCTCTGGACACCTTCCAGCATGTCCATGTCCCTCTTGTAATAGAGGCTCCAGAACTGGATGCAGTACTCCAGGTGGGGTCTCAGCAGAGTGGAGCAGAGGGGGAGAATCCCCTCCCTTGACCTGCTGGCCACACTTCTCTTGCTGCAGCCCAGGCTCTGCTTGGCTTTCTGGGCTGCAAGTGCACATTGACAGATCCTGTTGAGCTTCTCATCCCCCAGCACCCCCAAGTCCCTCTCCTCAGGGCTGCTCTCCAGCCAGTCCCTGCCCAGCCTGCATTTGTGCTTGGGATTGCCTCGACCCAGATGCAGGACCCTGCACTTGGTCTTGTTGAACCTCATGAGGTTGGCTTGTGCTCACCTCTCCAGCCTGTCCAGGTCCCTCTGGATGGATCCCTTCCCTCCAGCTGTCTGCTGCACCACACAGCTTGGTGTCATCAGCAAACCTGCTGAGGGTGCACTCAATGCCACTGTCCATGGCACCAACAAAGATGCTGAACAAGACTGGTCCCAGGACTGAGCCCTGAGGGACTCTGCTTGTCCCTGGCCTCCATTGGGACATGGAACCATTGACAGCCACTCTTTGGGTGCATCCATCAAGCCAGTTCTTTATCCATCTTGTGGGCCACCCATCAAACCCATGTGTCACCAGTTTGGAGACCAGGATGTGGTGTGGGACAGTGTGGAAGGCTTTGCTCAGGTCCGGGTCAATGACATCAGTTGCTCTCCCCTCATCTATTAATGTTGTCACCTGCTCACAGAAGGCCACCAGGTTTGTCAGGCAGGATCTGCCCTTGGTGAAGCCCTGCTGACTGTACCCAATCACCTCTTCACTATTCTTCCGTCTCAGAAGTGCCTCCAGGAGAATCTGCTCCATGATCTTACCAGGCACAGAGGTGAGACTGACTGTCTCAGATGATGAGGGCTCAGATCTCACAGACACTGGAAGACAAAAAGGAGCCCTGCTGAGAGGTGAAGAAACAGAGAGAGGCAGCTGATTGTCACAAAACAGAGAGCGAGGACTGCAGGGATTTATAAAGAGGGAAATAATATCATGTAGCTGAGAAAACCAGCAAGTGGTGAGGTACTTAACAAACTCTCCAAGAACTTCCAGTCTGACTGGATGTTGCTAATTACACATATAATGATATTTCAACTAAGGAAAATGATATTTGCATTAAATTTATCAATACAAATTTTGATAAAATCTGCTTTTAGTGCTATATTATAATCACTTGGTTTTAATATTATTTCTTAGATGAAGCTGATTTTATTTACTCCCATTTACAGTAAAGGTCAAGAGAGGTTTGCAATTCACACGAAAGATTATGTGAAGGCAATCACAGCACACCTGCAGGATAGCCAAGGGATCAGGCCCAGTCAACATGGATTTAGGAAGGGCAGGTCCTGCTGACCAACCTGATCTCCTTCTATGCTCAGGTGACCACCTGGTGGATGTGGGGCAGGCTGTGGATGTAGTCTGCCTGGACTTCAGCAAGGCCTTTGACACTGTCCCCCAGAGCAAACTCCTGGCCAAGCTGTCAGCCTGTGGCTTGGACAGGAGCACTCTGTGCTGGGTTAGGAACTGGCTGATGGCAGTGCCCGGAGAGTGGTGGTGAATGGTGCCACTGCCAGCTGGCAGCCAGGCACTAGTGGTGTCCCCCAGGGATCAGTGTTGGGCCCAATCCTGTTCAATATCTTTACTGATGACCTGGATGAGGAGATAGAGTCCATCATCAGTAAGTCTGAAGATGACACCAAGCTGGGAGAATGAGTTGGTCCGTTAGAGGGTAGGAGGCCTCTGCAGAGGGACCTTGCCAGGCTGGACAGATAGGCAGAGTCCAACAGGATGGCATTCAACAAGTCCAAGTGCCAGGTGCTGCACTTCGGCCACAACAACCCCATGCAGTGCTACAGGCTGGGGACAGAGTGGTTGGAGAGCAGCCAGGCAGAAAGGGACCTGGGGGTACTGGTGGACAGCAGCTGAACATGAGCCAGCAGTGTGCCCAGGTGGCCAAGAAGGCCAATGGCATCCTGGTCTGCATCAGGAATAGTGTGGCCAGCAGGAGCAGGGAAGTCATCCTGCCCTGTGCTCAGCACTGGTTAGGCCACACCTTGAGTGCTGTGTCCAGTTCTGGGCTCCTCAGTTTAAGAAGGACATTGAGATACTTGAACATGTCCAGAGAAGGGCAATGAGGCTGGGGAGGGGTCTGGAGCACAGCCCTATGAGGAGAGGCTGAGGGAGCTGGGGGTGTTTAGCCTGGAGAAGAGGAGGCTCAGGGAGACCTCATTGCTGTCTACAACTACCTGAAGGGAGGTTGTAGCCAGGAGGGGGTTGGTCTCTTCTCCCAGGCAACCAGCACCAGAACAAGAGGACACAGTCTCAAGCTGTGCCAGGGGAGGTTTAGGCTGGAGGTGAGGCGAAAGTTCTTCACAGAGAGAGTTGTTAGCCCTTGGAATGTGCTGCCCAGGGAGGTGGTGGAGTCACCATCCCTGGAGGTGTTCAAGAGGGGATTGGACGTGGCACTTGGTGCCATGGTTTAGTTGTCAGGAGGTGTCAGGTATTAGGTAATAGGTTGGACTTGATGATCCTTGAGGTCTTTTCCAACCTTATTGATTCTGTGAATCTGTGATTCTGATGCAGCTGTCGAAGCTGTGCAGGAGAGTAGGGCTTGCAAGAGGATTACTTCCTCTCTCCAACTTATTCATGCTGAAAGCTGCAACACAAAAAAAGGGCAAGCTGCCCTGCGTTTGACTTCTTCACTACCTGTTGCTTTTCCACTCTGCAGCACTAGGTCTCTTGCTATGTAGCACAGGCTGTGGCCTACTCTTCCTTATCACCAGTCTGGGGATAGCACATTGCTCAAGGTGCACTGCAAACCACAAGTTGAGTTTTGGTTTGGGCTATGAAGATAAATGTGAAAGGTTTCACATTTCATTCAGTCAAGTTTTGTTCTCAGTACCTAAAATGCAAGCTGAAATTTGTAGCAACATGATTATATTTACTCTCTTTGATCAAACACTGTGGTCCTTGCTCAAGATCTACAGGGACTTAAGATACTTCAGCAAAATCCAGGCTTAAACAAGGACATGGCAGAAGTTGTCTCCCCTATTCCATTGTTTTTTAGCTTTGACCCCAGTACTCTCATTTGATTTTGCTTGCTTTTTCCAAATCCAACCTTGTCACACCTATGACCCTAGCCACATTCATTTTTGTTCTTATGCTTACCATAGAGCATCTCCCAGTTTCAAGAGCAGACAGAAATACTTTTCCTCCCAAAGGAAGTAAAATAAAGAGGCTCTCATTGAATTGGAGAGAAATACAGAAACTGAATTCAACAATTTACAGGAAAATCCAGAACACACAGGTCCTCAACACCTAATACACATACAGGATACATGAAAATCCCCCAAAACCTTCCCCCAAGCAGACTAAACCACAAATCCCAGTGCCTGGTTTCTCCCCACTTCTGTAGCCTCTCTTCCATTCAGCCTAAGCAGGCCAAGATTGCACAGGAAAAATTAGTCAGGTGTTTGAAGACCATAAACAGGCCTCCTCCATGTTACCAGAAGATAAAGACTCCCACAGGAGAGCTGAAGGAGGGAGAAAAGAGATCAAGTTGGCCTTGCTGTCGACTTGCAAAGAGAGAGCAGAATTATGGGATTGAATTACAGACTGCAATTTCTCGGTCCATCTCCAGACCTTTCTGCTCCTCCTGGAGGACTCAACACTATTTTTTTTATCTCTTATAGAATCATACAATCACCCAGGTTGGAAGAGACCTCCAAGAGCATCCAGTCCAACTTATCACCCAGCCCTATCCAATCAACCAGACCATGGCACTAAGTGCCTCATCCAGGCTTCTCTTGAACATCTCCAGGGATGGTGACTCCACCACCTCCCTGGGCAGCACATTCCAATGGCAAATCTCTCTCTGTGAAGAACTTCCTCCTAACACCCAGCCTGTACCTCCCCTGGCACAGCTTGAGACTGTGTCCTCTTGTTCTGGTGCTGGTTGCCTGGAAGAAAAGACCAACCCCCACCTGGCTACAACCTCCCTTCAGGTAGTTGTAGACAGCAATGAGGTCTCCCCTGAGCCTCCTCTTCTCCAGGCTAAACACCCCCAGCTCCCTCAGCCTCTCCTCACAGGGCTGTGCTCCAGACCTCTCCCCAGCTTTGTTGCCTTTCTCTGGACATGTTCCAGCACCTCAACATCTCTCTTGAATTGAGGAGCCCAGAACGGGACACAGGACTCAAGCTGTGGCCTGACCAGGGCTGAGTACAGTGGAAGAATAACCTCCCTTGTCCTGCTGGCTACACTATTCCTGATCCAGGCCAGGATGCCATTGGTCCTCTTGAAGGCCTCAGAATACCACAGAGCACGAAAGAGCTCTTTATTTTGTTGACTGAAGATGAAAAGATTAGCTGTTGCATGAACTTTTCTGGATGAAACATCTACCACACGATCATCACCAAGAACTTGACACAGAAGATTTCACATTATTCTGTGTGCCTGGGCAACCTCTCCAGGGTCACCATAGCTGCTATCTTTGAAGGTCTTCCATAGCCAGATCTCCATCTCATCACATCAACTATCTGCTGAATACTGATCCTTTCAAAATGCAAATTTTACATAGCTTCCACAAATAATTATGAAGTGTCCTTTGTTTTTTTTTTTTTTGTTTGTTTGTTTCTATGACTTCTTATTCCAGAGGCATGAGCGTAAGCCTAAATGAAAAACAACTCAGTAGCAAAGGAAACAGTGCAAGTTTGGTCCATAAAGGCTCAATTCACAAAAGGACATAAACCAAAAAGAGTTATTTCTATTCTTTAGTTTTGGGTTTTTGTTCCTTTTTTCTTCCTAAATTCTGTATTAAAGCCAAGGAGCACAACATGAGCATTTCGAATGCTTGAAGTTGGCAGCAAAATAATGGAATTTCACTAATATCTATAAACAGAAACATCCAGCTCAAAGGATGAAGATAATGGGGATGCTCAGAGCCTATTCAGAACAGCTAAAACAATTAAATCAGGAAGAAAGAAAGTACTTTCACTTCAACGCCAAGCAAACCAGCAGCAGAAGATTGACTCAAATGACTATGGCCCTATTCTAAATCAGCAGAAATGCAGGTCAGGTCGGTGGAGCTGTCAGCAGAAAAATTACTGTGGATGGTGTTTCAGTGGTAATTTACAGAAAAGCCATTGCCCACCAAAAAAAAATGACCTCCATTACTCAAATAGGTAAAGTGAAGTCAGTGACACAGCCCCTGGCACCTTTCAGAACGTCTTTAAATGCAGATGCTAACAGCAGGTCGAGAGAGGTACTCCTTACCCTCTACCCTGCCCTGGTGAGGCCACATCTGGAGTACTGTGTCCAGTTCTGGGCTCCTTGGTTCAAGAAGGAAAGGGATTTGCTGGAGAGGGGACAGCAAAGGGCTACAAAGATGAGGATGAGGGGACTGAACATCTCTCTAATGAAGAAAGGCTGAGGGATTCGGAGCTTGTTAGCCTGGAGAAGAGCAGACTGAGAGGGGATCTCATCAGTGCTGATCAATACTTAAAGGCTGGGTGTCAGGAGGATGGGGTTGGCTCTTTTCAGTGGTGCCCAGTGGGGTTGGTTCTTTTCAGTGGTGCCCAAGGGCAGGACAGGAAGTAATGGGAACAAAGTGGAACACAGGAGGAAGATCTTTACTTTGAGGGTGGCAGAGCCCTGAAACAGACTGCCCAGAGAGGTTGTGCAGCCTCCTCTGGAGATATTACAAACCCACCTGGATGGGTTCCTGTGTGACCTGCCCTAGGTGATCCTGCTCTGACAGGCAGGGT
The DNA here is from genome assembly GCF_027791375.1 of Indicator indicator. Classification (NCBI taxonomy): domain Eukaryota; kingdom Metazoa; phylum Chordata; class Aves; order Piciformes; family Indicatoridae; genus Indicator; species Indicator indicator. The sequence goes on from NC_072020.1 coordinate 32,271,152, forward strand.
TGGACTGGATGATCTCCAGAGGTCTCTTCCAAGCCCTAACATTCTGTGATTCTTTGATTCTGTGATTCTGTGACAATGCCTTGTTCCAATGAAAATCACATCCAATGGCTGATATTCCCAATATGCTTTCTTACCATAGGGCTGCATTTCTATAAATAGATACTTTGTGAGTGTGGAGGGTTGAAATTCACCTCCAACATAACATTGCCACACCGGCTTAGATGGAAACAAATGAAGCTCTACTTACAAGCAAAACTGCAGTCCAGAAATATGAAAGGCAATGAATATGTACAAAATATACAGTATTTACATATATATGCAATTTATGAACACTACAAGGACCCCCTTGGACAAAACCAGGGGGTTACTAACAGCTTCCCCCTCCCAGCTTCCTTCCCCCCTGTACAAGGTAAAAGGGAAAAGAGAAAAGCAGAGAGTCACTTGTTGGTACTTAGCCACAACAAAGAAATGCAGCCAAGGTCAGCAAGCCAGCAGAAACACAGAGCTAGTATCTGCTAGAGCAAAGGAAGCTGGAAAGAGAGAGAGTTAGTGTACACAACTAATTTATGTTATTTTTCAGACCAATGGGATTATTTAGACCTTAACATTATTTTCCCTTTTACACCCAGTGGTGATTTATTTGCCTTCTACTACTCTCCATTCAAGATTTGTGGAAAATTTCCTAGGCACAGCCTAAAACTCCCACAGTAATTCAAACAAGTACACTGTAATATCATTATACTTGTAGGCAAGGTATTAATATTTCCACTTTTGAGTTGAGACTTTTGTGAAGACCTCAGCTGTAAAATTGATAAGAAATAAAGATAACTCAGCATCATTCATTCTGCTATGTTCCAGTAAATGGTGAAACTCATAAGAGCACTGGAAACAGAGTAAATCCACAGCACATTACCAGGCAGAAAGGAACAAAATATTATATCCTTCACAGTTGATACTTACTGGTGAACTTAATCCATTTTTAAAACTGCATAAAGGATGCAGCTTGAACACCAAAGAGTTCCAGCATAAAAGTGCCTGCTGCATCATAACTTTGACATACTACTAACAGCACAGAAGAGCAGTTACTAAAGAGATAGGAAAGATCCTCAATCATATAAAGCAAATACAATTTATAGGTGGGGGACTGTTTGGACCACATGTTCTCTTACAGCATAATTTGACTATCTATAACTGAGAACTGAGCAGTTCCTCTGAGATCTCAGTAGCATCAAGACTTTGCAAATGTTTCCCCTCTACTCATGGTCAGTTGTAGAGATGCAGCACAGTCCTGTATTGCATTGCATTCTATTGCACAGAGGTGCCTAGATTGGAAAAGTCCTTTAAGACTAAGTTCAGTCATTAACCTAACACTGACAAGTCCTTGACTAAACCATATCAATTCTCTTTGCGTCTGAACAACTCTTAAATACCTCCAGGAATGCAAACTCCACCACTGTCCTGGGAAATCACAGGATCACAGGATGTCAGGGGATGGAAGGGACCCAAAGAGATCATCAAGGCCAACCTCGACCTCGATGATCGAGGACCATAGAATCTAGTGCAGGTCACAAAGGAACACATCCAGACAGGCCTTGAAAGTCTCGAGAGAAGGAGACTCCACAACCTCTCTGGGCAGCTTCTTCCAGTGCTCTGTGACCCTCACAGTGAAGAAGTTCCTCCTTGTGTTGAGGTGGAACCTCCTGTGCTGCAGCTTACATCCATTGCTCCTTGTCCTATCACAGGGAGCAAGTGAGCAGAGCCTGTGCCCTCCCTCTTGACCCCCAGCCCTCAGATATTGAGAAACATTTATTAAATCCCCTCTAAGTCTTCTCTTCTCCAGATTAAACAGCCCCAGGGCTCTCAGCCTCTCCTCCCCAGGCAGTGCTCCAGTCCCTTCAGCATCCTCACAGCCCTCCCTTGGACTCTCTCCGGCAGATCCCTGTCCCTCCTGAACTGGGGAGCCCAAAACTGGATGCAGTATTCCAGGTGAGGTCTCAGAGTAGAGGGGAAGGAGAACCTCCCTGGATCTGCTGGACACACTCCTCTGAATGCAGCCCAGGATCCCATTGGCCTTCTTGGCCACCAGGGCACATTGCTGTGCCATGCAGAACTTGTTGTCCACCAGCACTCCCAGGTCCTTCTCCTTGGGGCTGCTCTCCAGCAGATCCCCTCCCAGCCTGTCCTGCTGCAGTTTATTCTTCCTCCCCAGATGCAGGACTCTGCCCTTGTCCTTGTTGAACCTCCTTAGGTTCCTCTCTGCCCAGCTCTCAGTCTGTCCAGGTCTCGTTGGATGGCTGCGCAGCCTTCAGGTGCCTCAACCAAGAAATGCCTGATAAGACTTTCAGTAGACAAATTCTTCCTAATATCCAGTCTAAACTTTCCTTGGCACAACTTGAGGCCATTTCCTCTTCACCTCTTACACTGTTGTATTATTACTTATGCAGCAACTCTGGTGCTGTGGAGAACTGCTGGATACTCAGCCTTGTATGGCATCTGTCATGGGCACACTTCAGCTGAGTGGTGGTTCCTTCTTCTTCACAGAATCACATAATGTTAGGGGCTGGAAGGGACCTTGAAAGCTCATCCAGTCCAGCCACAGCAGGATCACCTAGAGCAGATCACACAGGAACACATCCAGGTGGGTTTTGATTACCTCCAGAGAGATCTCCACAACCTCCCTGGGCAGCCTCTTCCAGTGTTCTGTCTCCCTCACAAGGAAAAATTTTTTCCTCCTGTTTCCATGGAACTTCCTATGCCTCAGCTTCCACCGCTGCCCCTTGTGCTGTCATTGGGCATCACCCAGCAGAGCCTGGCTCCAGCCTCTGGGCACTCCCCCTGCACATCTTTATAAACACTTGTCCTTGTTGGTTTTCATTCAATTTCTCCCTGCCCAACTCTCCACCCTGTCCATCTTGGCATACCTGACCATCTACTGCAGCTGCATAGTCAAGCCAGAAAAAAAAGCATGCACAACATGGCTAAAACTTCCAGAAAGAATTTGCCTACTAGGTGTCACACATTGTACTTCATTTCTTTGCCTGTGCATCCATCTCAAACCCAGTATGTGTTAACTGTACATGCTAAAACAACCAACTGTGATGGTTTTAAGACTATGTCTTTAATTTTTCTCTCCATTGTAACACCAACCAATCAAACAAACCCAACTTGGCAGCACATGCAGTAAGCCTGATATTTTCCCAAAGTGTCACATCTATAACTTAAAATCTACCTGGTGCAATTTTGTCATACTGGTGTCCAGAAACAGAACAGTTCAACAACTGCTGGGTGCTTTGATCTTAAGTGTTACAGTCTGAAGGGGGAACTTTAGCTTAGATCCCTGACTGCAAAGACTGAAAGTAAAATAAATTACCATTGGATACAAAAAGAAAAATAATGCTGAGGTCTATAGAATTCATTAGATTGGTAATGGGAATATGGAGTAGAGGCATAAACAGTTCTCTTTCTTTTCTTCTCCTAGTCACTTCTGCTTGCAGCTTTCCTCTTTCTCTCCTGTGGCCTTGCCAGGGGATCTCTGTTGTGACTCCTGTGTGAGGTAATGGGAAGGAGGGAGGGAGTGGGGGAGGAGGTGAACGGTGCCCCTGGATCCATCCAGGGGGATCTGAGGAGTTTCTGTGTTGTTCATAAATATCTCTATATTGTACATCTCTTGGATATTTTGTACATATTCATTGCATCTCATATTTCTGTAGTTTAGTTTGCTTTTAAATAGAGCCTCATTTGCTTCCATCCCAAACTGAGCTGGTCTGGTAATTTATTTTGGGGGGGTAGCTTCTCCAGATGAGTTGGGAGGGTAATTTCAACCCACCACACTAAGTATATTTGACATCCTGTATTTCCATAGGAAACATGTCCCATTGTTAGGGCAAGTAGTCCAGGGTTTTTTTCCCAATATCACATTAATCTGTGACCAAGAATCTTGTAAACTAATCAAAGAATGGAATTCCAAAGGAATGATGGGAAGAACTTTGGAAACATAATTAAACACACACACACACACACACAAATGTGCAATGATATTTTGGTTTCGTGTGCAAGTAGAACAACATGATGTCAAACAGTTAAAATAGATGTTCCAGATGCACTGCCATGCATAATTTATCCTTTTACACCAAATGTATTCAGGATTGCCCCAGGAATCATGGGTAATAATTATGCAGTGACTTGAATTCAGCATTACATTATCCAATTCAGCATTACATTATCTTGGGGGTGCTGATGGATGAGAAGCTGGACAGGAGCAGGCAGTGTGAGCTTGCAGCACAGAAGGCAAATCCCAGCCTGGGCTGCATCCAAAGCAGCATTGCCAGCAGAGCCAGAGAGGTGATTCTGACACTTTGCTCTGCTCTGGGGAGACCTCACCTGGAGTGCTGTGTACAGCTCTGGAGCCCTCAATAGAGGAAGGACATGGAGCTGATGGAGAGGGTCCAGAGGAGGCCATGAGAATGCTCAGGGGGTTGGAGCAGCTCTGCTGTGAGGACAGGCTGAGGGAGCTGGGGGTGTTCAGCCTGGAGAAGAGGAGACTCTGGGGAGACCTAATAGCAGCCTGGCAGTACCTGAAGGGGGCTCCAGGAAGGCTGGAGAGAGAGTGTTTGCAAAGGCCTGCAGGGACAGGACGAGGGACAATGGCTTCAAACTAGAGCAGAGCAGATTGAGATTGGATGTGAGGAAGAAGTTCTTCACTATGAGAGGACAAGGAGGTGGTTGAGGCTCCTTCCCTGGAGATGTTCAAGCTGAGGCTGGAGGAGGCCCTGGCCACTTGATCTAGTTGGGGCTGTCCCTGCAGGAAGGTTGGACTGGACGAGCTTTGGAGGTCCCTTCCATCCTGGACCATTCTATGATTCCATGATTTCTGTTCTTATCAATGAAACAGGGGAGAACTAAATTGATGCTTTTCACGTACATAAACCAGAAATATTACCCAATCTAGCTAAACATAAATTAATTCATAGAAAATGTCTAAAACAATTATAATGATAATATGCAGTAATTACAAAAGTCCTTTTATTTTAGAAAAAAAAGACAACTGCAGTCTCTTTCCAAACATTGTAACTGGTTTATGTAACTGAAATAGTATTTCAGAATGAATTCTCAAAGGAAACACTTAACTGGCTTGATTAATAATAGAACTACAGAATCATGTTGATTGCAAGAGACTTGTAACATCATCCAGTTCAAACATTAACCTCTAGCACTGCCAAGTCACCACTAAAACATGTCCCCTAACAGCACCACATCTGGTTTTTAATTTCCTGCAGGCATGGTGACTCCATCACTCTCATGGGCAGCCTTTTCTACTGCTTGACACTAGGCCTTTCAACGAGGAAATTTTGCTAATGTGAAATGTAACCATCCCCAGCATAACCAGAGGCTGTTTACTATTGTCACAGAATCAGCCAGGTTGGAAAAGACCTCAGAAATCATCGAGTCCAACCTATCACCTAATACCTAACACCTCCTGACAACTAAACCCTGGCTCCAAGCACCACATTCAAGCTTTTTTTGAACACCTCCAGGGATGGTGACTCCACCACCTCCCTGGGCAGCACATTGCAATGGCAAATTTCTCTTTCTGGGAAGAACTTTCTCCTCACCTCGAGCCTAAACTTCCCCTCGTGCAGCTTGAGACTGCGTCCTCTTGTTGCTGGTTGCCTAGGAGAAGAGACCAACCCCCACCTGGCTATAACCTCCCTTCAGGTAGTTGTAGAGAGCACTGTCACTTGTTGCTTTGGAGAACAGATCAACATCCACCCCACTCCAACCTCCTTTCAGGTAGTTGCAGAGAGTGAGGAGGACTCTCCTTGGCCTCCTTTTCTCCAGGCTACACAATTTCAGTTCCCTGAGATGTTCCTGATAATATCTGTGCTCTAGATCCCTCAGCATCTTCATTGCCCTTCCTCAGACACACTCCAGCACCTCAATGTCCTCCTTGTATTGAGGGCCTCAAAACTGAACTTGGCACTTGAGGTTCATCCTTGTCAGTGCTGAGTACAGGGGGACAATCACTTCCCTGGCACTACTTATCACAGTGTTTCTCCTACAAACCAGGATGCTGTTGACCTTGTTGACTACCTGAGCACACTGATGACTCTTAGTCGACTAAGTCTTGGTTGATCAACAGTCCCAGGTCCTCTTCCATCCTGCAGCTTCACAGCCACGCTTCCCAAGCCTGTAGTGTTGCATGGGTTGTTGTGACACAAGTGCAGGATCTGGCACTTGACCTTGTTGAACTGGCCTCAGCCTGCCTAGATCCCTCTGTAGAGCCTGACTTGGTGTTGTCTGCAAACTTATTGAGGGTGCACTCAATCCCATCATCCACATCATTAGCAAAGGTATTATAGGCTCCAGAACACACTCCAGTACTGAGCACTGGGCAACACGACTTGTGACTGTGATCTTCTGAAAGCATAAGAATTTACCTTTTGGGGTTCTTTTTTTGTTTGTCTTTTATTTATTTTTTTCCCAGTGCAGCTATTTAATTGTAGCTGTTGTCCAGTCACTTTTCTGATTTCTCTCTTGGCTTCTCTTTTGTCTTTTTTTTTTTTTTTTCCCCAGCAGCTTGTTCCACTTGGCAGTGAGATGCTGAGGCAGCAGCATTATTTCTGGCAAGCTGCTTGAATATATAGAGAACCCAGTCAGAGCAAAAGGATTTGCATTCACAGAGGCATTGCACACAAATACTGTAACCAGATAGAGATTATGCAAATCCTTATGCTCTGATTGTCTAATAATGGTTGTCAGTCAAAAGACAAGAATTTGCATATGCTAAGGCTAGTGAAAAATAAGCACATGGTGATTATGCTAATCAAACACACTCAACATGTGAAGGACTGTCAAAGTGGAACAAATCTGTGTATGTATGTGTATGAAGACTAAAAGTTCCAGATGAAGCCCTTAAAACCGGGAAATGCCTATAAGCCTTACTGTGGCAGTTTCAGGCTGTATGTGATGGTTTGAAACTGTCTTTTTAATTTTTCTTCCCAAAGTTCAAGCAGAGAAAGCAAAAGAGTGTAAATAAGTCACTACTGCGTGTAAGAAAGCAAAATAAAGATTGTTCTAAACACTTCCATTGGAGAGAGAGAAATGTTTAAGAACCACTACTCCAAATAGGGGTCTGAGTTCTTGGCTTCCTTGCTGGGCTGTCTGGCTGCTGCTGCTTCTCTTCTGGCTGACGATAACACACTGACCTTGGCAAGCTAAGTTAACAGACTCTGCTTTTAACTCTCTCTGCCTTCTGCCAGGGGATGCTGGGGGGAGGCCCCTTGGGAGTTCCCCTCAGGGGAAGCAAAGGGAGCTTGGTTGTACTTTCTGTTGATTGCATATATTTGTAAATGTTATGAATTGTGTCTATTTGTACAGATTCATTGCATTTCATCAGAGATTGTAGATTTGCCTGTAAATACAGCTTGCATTTGCTTCCAGACTGAGCTAGCCTGGTCATTGTCAGTGGGGGGGATTTCAGCTCTCACACTGATGCACTGTACCTTTAAAATTTCCCACAGATCTTGAACAGAAAGTGGTAGAATGTAAATAAATCACCATTGGGTGCAAAAAGGAAAATAATGATAGTTCTAAACAATCCCATTGGTGAGGTATCTGCCATAAGAATTAGTTTGGTAAACAATCTTTCTCTCTTTTGGCTTCTTAGCTCTGGGAGATATTAACTTTGTGCTTCTGCTGGCTTCTGCTGACCTTGGCTACGTTGTTTTGGCTAAGTCTAACATCTCTCTGTTCTCTCTTGTCCTTTGGTGTCCAAGGGTGTGGGAGGGGTAGGCAAGGAGGGAGAAGCTATTAGCAGCTCCCCTGATTTTTGGCCAGGGAGGTTCTTGTGCTGTTTATAAGTTGTAAATGCCTGTAAATATATGTAAATACTGTATATTTTGTACCTATTCATTGCATTCCATTGTAGATTGCAGTTTTGCTTGTAAATGCAGCTTCCATTTGCTTCCAGCAGGGCTGGGCTGGCAAATTTAATGTCGAGGGGGAATTTTCAACCCTACCACACTTACTTTAACAGCTTTATGAATTTCTTTTTTAAAAAATGGCTCATGTATTACTGCTGAAAGATTCTGGCTTTGTTCTGGTCAGAAGATGGACAATGTTTACTTTCAGTGAGCAACCATTCAGTGTTGTGTTTTGTCCAAAAGGCTCAATGAATAGCTTCAGGCCTCATTCACTTTGCAAAGCTGAAAACCTCGTTCCCAATGGGAATTATCAGCCTATTCATTGGCTTTCCTACAGTCTTCACCGACACAGGATGTAAGTACTTCACAACTATAATGGACTTGTGCCCAGGCAGCCAGGAGAGCCAATGGCATCCTGGCCTGCATCGGGAATAGTGTAGCCAGCAGGACAAGGGAGGTTATTCTTCCCCTGTACTCAGCACTGGTCAGGCCACACCTTGAGTCCTGTGTCCAGTTCTGGGCTCCTCAGTTCAAGAGAGATGTTGAGGTTCTGGAACGTGTCCAGTGAAGGGCAACGAAGCTGGGGAGGGGTCTAGAGCACAGCCCTGTGAGGAGAGGCTGAGGGAGCTGGGGGTGTTTGTCCTGGAGGAGGCTTAGGGGTGACCTCATTGCTTTCTATAACTACCTGAATGGAGGTTGTAGCCATGGGACACAGTCTCAAGCTGTGCCAGGGCAGGTACAGGCTGGATGTGAGGAGGAAGCTCTTCACAGAGAGAGAGATTTGCCATTGGAATGAGCTGCCCAGGGAGGTGGTGGAGTCACCATCCCTGGAGATGTTCAAGAAAAGCCTGGATGAGGCACTTAGTGCCACGGTCTGGTTGATTGGATAGGGCTGGGTGATAGATTGGACTGGATGAGCTTGAAGGTCTCTTCCATCCTGGTTGATTCTATGATTCTATGACTTATTTTCAAAACTTGTTAGATAAAAGATGGTTTGGTTTTTTTTTTTTTTTTACCTCAGAAGTCTAGAACAAAAAGTGTCCCCTAGTTCCAGGTAGGCAATTTAATATACCTAAAAGTACTCACTAATATTGTGCCTTTCATATGTTTGTCCCACAGCCCCTGAGTTCAGATTCATCTGTGAAGGTGCTACACAGACTGAATGCAGCCTTAAAACTGCAGGTTGGATCCAGGATACAAAAAGTTGTCTAAGAAAAGTTTGGGTTAAGTGATTTGCCTCCTGTCTCTCATGGTGGTATTCAACTGCTTTTCTCAAATGGGATGGCCCTGGTTCAGTCCTGCCTCATTCAAAACATGCTTTCCAGCTTCTTCAACAAACAAGAGCATTGAATACCACAGATAATAATCCTCTGAATTACAAAATCACCATTGCTCCCCAGTGCCAATTCAGGGGACACAAAAAATTCTACCAGACCTAAAAGATTCTCACAAAAGAGAGAAGATGGATGGCAACCAAGTGTGGCATGTTTGTCATCTTGCTTCACAGAAGACTTAACATGAAGCAGAGCACCTTTAAAGCCGAAGAATTACTCCACTTTTAGTAGGCATTACCAGAGTGATGTGGAAAGAAGGGGTGGATTCTTTCTTTTCAGCTGCTCACTTAAATGAGCAGTGTCAGGCAGTAAAAATAATTATTAAATCCAAAACAATGGCTTAGAACAAAAGGAGATATGTGGTGGGTTGAAATTACCCTCCCAACTAATTTGGAGAACTAACCCCATAATAAAATTGCCAGACCAGCTCAGTTTGGGATGGAAGCAAATGAAGCTCTAGTTACAAACTACAATTTAGAAATATGAAATTCAATGAACATGCACAAAATATGCAATAGATGTACAAGATAGAGATATTTACAATTTATAAACAACACAGAAACTCCTCAGACATCCTGGATGGATCCAGGGAGACCACTCACCTCCACCCCCACTCCCTCCCTCCTTCCTATTACCTCACACAGGAGTCAAACAGAGATCCCCTGGCAAGGCCATGGGGGACAGAGAGAGAGAAGTTGCAAGCAGAAGTGACAGAAGAAGAAAAGAGAGAGACCTATTTATGCCACGAATCTATATCCCTATTAACAATCCAATGATTTCTATCGACCTTATCATTATTTTTCTTTTTGTATCCAATGGTAATTTATTTTACTTTCAGTCCTTGCAGTCAGGGATTAGGCTAAAGTTCCCCCTTCAAATGTTAAGAGGAGATAAATGGTAAACTCTCTCTAAAGAGATCAATAAAGATAAAAGCCTGCAGTTCACAACTGCCATTTGTTTTCTCAGCTTCAACTAAAAAACAAAGCCAAACCAATCTTATGACAAAAAAAAAGAACACATTAAAAGGAAAAAAAAAAAAGCTAAGGGCATTTTCATGTTTTCTGCTTAAGAAAAGAGCTGGGAACAAAAGGTTGGCAGGCATAATGGGTGTTACACAACAAATTCCCAACAGCTCCATTCAGATCTGAATGAATTTCAGACAACTGGACCAAATGTCATAATTGGTATTTAATAATAGTAGGTCTTTCTAATCACAGCACAATAAAAGCAGGATGTGTGCCAGACGGAGAACTGGCAGAGAGGCACTTGATTCGTTCACTCTTACAAGAGAATTGCTCATGAGAGTCCAAAGTGGCCTCTGCAAACTGCTCCATGTTTTTCAGGGAAGTGACTGTGTACACATGGAAGAGAAGGCTTCAAGGAGACCTTCTTGTGGCCTTCCAGTATCTGAAGGGGGCTACAAGAAAGCTGGGGAGGGACTTTTGAGGGTGTCAGGGAGTGATAGGACTGGGGGGAATGGAACAAAACTAGAAATGGGGAGATTCAGATTGGATGTTAGGAAGAAATTCTTCCCCATGAGGGTGGTGAGACACTGGAACAGGTTGCCCAGGGAGGTGGTGGAAGCCTCATCCCTGGAGGTTTTTGCAGCCAGGCTGGATGTGGCTGTGAGCAAGCTGCTGTAGTGTGAGGTGTCCCTGCCCATGGCAGGGGGGTTGGAACTGGATGATCCTTGAGGTCCCTTCCAACCCTGACAATTCTATGATTCTATCAATCTATGATTTACAGACTGGAAAAATAATTGCAATGAAAGCTTCCTGACCATGTTAAGGGGTTTATTTATTTATTTATTTTCTTTTTTTTGTAGCCTATTCTAAAAATTCTTCTTATTTAGCATTTTTCTTTGGATGATTCCAAAGAAACCATGGAAAACAAAGGTGTACAGTATAATTAGAATGTTTAAAAACATACTCTTCTACCTGAAACATTTCAAGGGATACGTCATTCATTATTGAAATATTCTCTTAAACCTATACTTTTACAGCACTTTAACACATTTCAAAATCTGAGTGAGTTAAGAACCAGCTGGGACAAGTTACAAATCTTAAGTTATACTTGTAGAACCAGAATGAGAGACTAAAGAGACTTCAAAACATCAATTCACAGGATCACAGGATGTTGGATGAGACCTCCAGAGATTGTCGAGTCCAACCCCCCTGCCAGAACAGGAGCAGAGAATTCAGCACAGGTCACACAGGAATGCATCCAGACAGGGCTGGAAAGGCTCCAGACCAGGAGACTCCACAACCTCTCTGGGCAGCCTGTTCCAGTGCTCTGGGACCCTCTCAGTGAAGAAGTTCCTCCTCATGTTGAGGTGGAACCTCCTGTGCTGGAGTTTCTATCCCCTTGTCCTATCCCAGGGTGCAACTGAGCAGAGCCTGTCCCCTCCCTCTTGACCCCCAGCCCTCAGATATTGATCAACATTTATTAAATCCCCTCTCAGTCTTCTCTGCTCCAGACTAAAAAGCCCCAGTGAATCCTCATCACACACCATGAAAGGCAAAAAAAATTGTTATGGGGCTGGAATGCTTGCATTCCAGGTTATGGGGGCAGGGGAGAGGAGTGAGGATGAAACACTTGCCAGAGCTTCTGTGCTTGGTTAATCACTACACTCTGTCAAACCCTTAAAACTGGATAATTTTAAAAGTATTTATTTTGTCTCCCAGTTCTTAAATGGATATCTATCTGTCTTCAACATCTGGTTTCACAGTATCAGAGTATATCAGAGGTTGGAAGGGACCTCCAGAGATCATCAGGTCCAACCCCCCTGCCAGAGCAGCATCACTTAGAGTAGTCTGCACAGGAATGCAGCCAGGTGGGTTTTGACAGTCTCCAGAGAAGGAGCCTCCACAACCCCCCTGGGCAGCCTGCTCCAGGGCTCTGTCACCCTCACTGTAAAGAAGTTTCTCATCATGTTAAGGTGAAATCTTCTCTGTTCAAGTTTGAACCCATTGTTCCTTGTCTTATCACTGTGAACCACCAAAAAAAGCCTGGTAGAAACATCTCACTCCTTGTGCAAGTGTAGACATTTACATGGTGGTTTTTCCCTCCCTCCCCCCCCCCCCCCCCCCCCCCCCCCCTTTTTTTTAGGTCACTACTGGAGGAAAAAAAAGCACATAAAACATCTCCACTTTTCTCAGAAGAAACCTTGTTCTATCCTTCTTAAAAATATTAGAGGATGTAAAATTATGTGACCAGCTGTCATTATACTGTGTCATGTCTTGAGATTCAAGGCAGTTTGATTTAATTTCATTTCATCAACAGCAGTCAACAAAGACAAATATAATGTTGCAGAGTCTTCACATAGTTTGCATATGCAACTGAATATCCCCTGAGTACACCAGGTAACAGTTAAATTTTAGGGTAACTCTGTTGTACACATCTATGTTCAGAGCTCTTACAGGGACCACTAAGAGCATTATATCTCCTTTCACACAACAATATTTTAATTTTGCTCATCCCAGAGATTAGGGTCCTTAGGAGAAGTCCTTAACCTGTTTGCTCATCCCAGAGATTATGGTCCTTAGGAGAAGTCCTTAACCTGTTTGCTCATCCCAGAGATTAGGGTCCTTAGGAGAAGTCCTTAACTTGTTTGCTCAGCCCAGAGATTATGGTGTTTAGGAGAAGTCCTTAACCTGCTTATTCCCTCAAAACATTATTAGCTCTGAAATCTGGCTGCATTTTTGAACCAGGATGAGGCTGTATATTCAGAAAATTCCCTTCCACTAAGAGAGGGAGAAATGTGAAATGGAAAATGGACCAAAAAATTTAGTAAACTCTCTTGATATAGTTTGAGAGTTTACATAATAATGAAGATAAATCGAGATGTGCTTAGGAACTGTATATAAATAAACAACATTAGAATGTGGTGCTGAGCAGAGTAAGATCCCAGGAAGATGAGAGAAGTAGGTGGTCAGAAGGTGGCCTACATTTCAATAAGGTATTTGCAGCTACAGAGTTAAGATCCACCTGATTTTTGCCTCAGACTCATTAAGATGCACAAAGTAGGAAAAAAAGGGGAAAAGAAAGACTTTAGCACTTACTCCTGCATTGAGTGCTCACATTGTGACTCTATTTTTGGAGTTGTTCTCTAGAGATTGCCACTAAGGTTCATTCCAAGTCTCTTGTCAGTCTTAGTGACTGAATCATTTGAGTGATGCTGAGTACACTGAACAGCTGTGGAGAACACAGTTATGGCTCATTCACTGCTTGAAGTGCTTTAATCCCTTCCTACCTGTGGCAGAAATAGGCTGCATTAAATAATTCTCTGCATGTTTTTGTATCACTTGGAGAAAGATGGAGCTAAGAGTGTAGATTTCAGTGCAATTCCATCTTTGAAGCTTTATGAAAATGATACAGGGAAACTAAAATTCGGAAAAAAGTATGGCCAGGGAAGTACCATTCAGGCATCTGAGCTTTTGGGAGATCCAACCAGAGACAAATGAAATAAAGGAAGGAAAGGAAACCTCTTGCTACTTGTGTGCATAAATAAATGCTAGCCCTGAGGTTCAAGATAGCTCAAAACAGGCTTGAAACAGCAATCTCTACTCCTTCAAGGAGTCCATTACTATAAATAGATATTAACATATCTACAAAGACATGAATGCAGAGGTGGTAGGGGCCTAAAGCTTCTGAGACTATTTTAGTTACTTGTGTTTTTTCTGTTGGGAAAGGGCAATATGAAAAGTGGGAATTATTTGCTTCTTCATCCTGATGGCTGACTGTGACATGGTTTCTTTCATAGAATCATAGAATTGTTAGGGTTGTGTGGCAGTTGGGCGCCAAGGGGTGGAAGGAGTCGAGTTGAGGAGCCTGATTGCTCAGACTCGATTGCCCCAAGGGGTGGAGACATGCCGCTTGAGTGGATGGAGAAATGTTTGATTGAGAAGTTATGAGGTTGTTTCCAGGTGGCCAGGATGCTCCATCGGATCCATGAAGAGTTCACCGTGCAGAAGAATGAACTCTGCGTCGCTGGGAGGTTCCACAGGATGAGGGAGAAGAGCTGGACTGAACTGTTACCTGAGCCCGAGAGACTCTTCGGAAGGACGCCCAGATGAGGACCTGGACTTTGCCAGACGTCATCTAAGGACTGTTCTGATTTGATGATATGTTTTGGGTGCAGGAATTATGGGTATGAAATAAGGGGTGGGATGTGGCAGTTTAGGCTGGGTGCCCCCTGCCACTGCTACATGAGATACACCTCTGGTGTCCCGGGTGCCCACCCAGAGGGGTGGACACAGGAAATGGCGTATTTCTACCCATAAATCCTGCACCCTATAAAGCCATCTGCAGAGTCATTCTCTTCCTCTTTCTTCCCTCTGCTCCCATGGGAGATGTCCTCTCTTATCGGGTAATGCCGGGGGAGTATCCTCAAGGCCTCTTAGGCCTGTCTAGGCCTAATGCCAGGAGGAGAATGGAGGGGGAGGCAGTCTCAGACCTGGCCAGCCTGAGACTTGCCTAGCAGTGGGAGGGGGGGGAAGGAAGAGCCCTGAGGGGTTGGGTAGACCCTCAGGTGGGAGGAAGGGAGGACTGGGAAGCTTTTGGGAATCCTGTGAGGGGATTCTGTATGCTTTAGGATGTTCTTTTCCACTATGCTTTGTAGTTTGTAGTTTTCTGTAGCTTCACCAATTCGTTTTTCCATTTAAACTTTCCATCACTCTCCAATCCGTTTGCGTGTGTCATTCTTTTGTCCCTTTCGGGGCAAGAGATGTTCTGGCTGGCCTCAAACCAGCACAGGTTGGAAGAAACCTCAAGGATCATCCAGTTCCAACCCCCCTGCCATGGGCAGGGACACCTCACATTACATCAGCTTGCTCAGAGCCTCATCCAGCCTGGCTGCAAAAACTTCCAGGGATGAGGCTTCTATACTAGTGTTTTGACTTTCCATACTAGTCATTTGACTTGGATCTAGAGTTCACTTCTTTTCTCAAATTCTCTGATTGTTTAAAGATATTTCATGTTTATTTTGGTCTTCCCATAATTTTAGGTCAAGTAAACTCAAACTGGATGCCTTTAGCCCAGATCTGCTATTGGAGATGTAAATAGACCCTGACACAGACAAGGTGGTCGTAGGTTTATCAACCTGGTGAGGACTGCAGTGGAGGCTACAGCTGAGTGCACAAGAAGGCATGCTCTGTGTCCCCTGAGAGGGGAACAAGAAATGAACTATGGGCATGGGAAACAGAATTTGGGCAGAGAAGGAAGGAATGAAGCAGCTAGACACTGAGCTACTGCCAGTGAGTGGCTTCCAGAGTTCTTCCATCTCCTCAGCTAATCCCCAGCCAGAAGGCTAACATCACTTAACGTCCAGTGAAGCTGAGGCACTGCTGAGTACTTTGAATTAACCAGGCTGAAAAGGATTTCTTGTATATTATGAACTTAAACACAATAGGACAACTCTCAGCTGAGTATCTCACAGTGCTGTTACAAAGACCACTTACAAGCAGGTAATTACCATCTGAAACCTGAGCTGTAGGAGAACTTTGGGCAAATCCACTTGTTGACATTCAGAGTCTTGTGCCTTGCCACTAGAAAGCACAGGCACAACTGATTCAAAGTCATCTGTGTCTGAAGTACCTCATACAAGTACCTATGGATGTGAAGGCAGGCAACTTTATTGCCTATGAACCCTCTAGTTGTTGCCTGCAAGTCAAATACTTAAAGACAGCTGCACTGCTGTGGTAGTATCTTTTCAGACAAGACGTTCCACGATGCACAAACAGCCCAGCTCTGGCTATCATGAAGGATATTTACCCATATAGGTATTTATTTATCTATTTAATGCATAATTTGATGCATGAAACACACACCATAAGTGCTGTGCAAAACCCAGAGGTTTTCTTTCTGTCCCCAGAGATGCCTGCAGTGCTGTCAGCCCTAAGACTGGTTTTAATTTTTACCCATTTAAATAATCTTTTTTATATATGTACATAAAATACATATATACTAAGCTATATATATTATATATATTATACTTTTTACAATTTACATATATTATATATATAATATATATTCATAGAATCATAGAATCATAGAATCAACAAGGTTGGAAAAGACCTCAGAGATCATCAAGTCCAACTTATCACTGAACACATCATGACTAACTAAACCATGGCCTCAAGTGCCATGTCCCATCCTTTTTTTGAACACCTCCAGGTGACTCCAACACCTCCCTGGGCAGACATTCTAATGGCAGATCACTCTTTCTGTGAAGAACTCTCTCCACAACCCCAGAGCCTAAATGTCCTCTAGTGCAGCTTGAGACTGTGTCCTCTTGTGCTGCCACTCGTTGACTGGGAGAAGAGACCAACCCCCACCTGGCTACAACCTCCCTTCAGGTAGTTGTAGAGAGCAATGAGGTTTCCCCTGAGCCTCCTCTTCTCCAGGCTAAACACCTCCAGCTCCCTCAGCCTTTCCTCATAGGGCTGTGCTCCAAACCTCTCCCCAGCTTTGTTGCTCTTGTCTCAATATTATATATTATATATTATATATTATATATTATATATTATATATTATATATTTTTATATTATATATATAAATTATATATTATATCTAATAATTACTTTATGTATATTATGTATTCTATACATATAAAATTGTTTTATATTTTTTATATATATACAATTATTTTATACATAGAATAGATCACCCATGGAAACCATTCCTTCTTCTACTATAAACCACTTTTAGCTTGATCTTGAAATTATATTAGAGATAAACACCATCCATCAAGACTTATTTCTACTTATCTTGACACTTTGACAGAACAAGTTCAAACCAAGACTTGACCTTGAATCTCAGCTTTGACAGCTGCATCCAGACCTTAATGCTTATGTAACTATACACATCCATGTGCCAGAATGAATCATTAATGAACAAGATTTCTGTGACACAATTGAAAAACCAGGAAATATTTTCCTCATCTTACAGATAGGAATTGAGAGTAAATAATGATTCAAGGCTACCATGGAGATCTGTGTTGAGTTGAACCCACCTCACAGGATCACAGAATATTAGGGGTTGTAAGGGACCTCTGGAGATTATCCAGTCCAACCCCTGCCAGAACAGGAGCAGAGAATCCAGCCCAGGTCACACAGGAATGCATCCAGACAGGGCTGGAAAGGCTCCAGAGAAGGAGACTCCACAACCTCTCTGGGCAGCCTGTTCCAGTGCTCTGGGACCCTCACAGTGAAGAAGTTCCTCCTCATGTTGAAGTGGAACCTCCTGTGCTGGAGTTTCTATCCCCTTGTCCTATCCCAGGGTGCAACTGAGCAGAGCCTGTCCCCTCCCTCTTGACCCCCAGCCCTCAGATATTTATAAACCTCTTCCTCCATCAAGGCATTCCTCCTAGCTCAGAGCAGCATCGTTGGCAAACCTCTCACCACACTTTTATGACTCTTGGTTCTTACTACAAAAGAAAATCTGAGTTAGTATGAGGGAAACTTTTACCCTGGCAGCTCTCAAATGCAGCTGCAGGCACAAACAGTTCTGCTATGGGATAGGGTAACTAAAAAAATACTTTTTCTTCAGGAGCAGCTGCCAAGTTTAGTGCTCCAGACCTCTACCCTTCTTCTTTTCCTGTGTCTTCTTAAAAGTGCTGCTGTCTTTTCAGGCACTACTGAGAAAACTGTACTCATTGTAATCTCCTCATAATTTGCATAGCAGATTGCCTTTGCACAGGTTGTGCTTACAGCTTGAAAGAAGCAACCAGGGGACCCAAACACAAAATTAAAAACACTGGGATCGTTTAGAATCATAGAATCCTAGAATCAGGCAGGGTTGGAAGGGACCACAAGGATCATCCAGTTCCAACCCCCCTGCCATGGCCAGGGACACCTCACACTACATCAGGCTGGCCAGAGCCTCATCCAGCCTGGCCTTAAACACCTCCAGGCATGGGGTCCTCAACCACTTCCCTGGAAAACCCATTCCAGGCTCTCACCACTCTCATGGTTTATTGCATTGAAATGGACTTGTATCTGCTCAGACCCTTCTGCACAGGAGAAATGCATGTTATTAAAGAAGGTCTCTCTGTAAGCATCATGAATTTATGGTTGCAAAGTTTTTAAGCTACTTTCACCCTTGAGAAACATCTTTGGTTGTATGTGAGGAGCCATGCAGCACATTTGCAGCATGCACTGTGTCAAGGGATCCTGAAAAATCCAGCGTCTTCTTGAGAAGCATCCACTAACTGTTTACAATTGCATTTTGGAAGCAAACACTTCCAGTTGCTTTTAGTTTTGAGAACCCCCCTCTGGCTGCTCTTCTACAGGCTCAACAGCCCCAGGGCTCTCAAGCTTTCCTTCTCACAGAGATGCTCCAGGCCCCTCCACATCTTCACAGCCCTCCACCGTGGACTCTCTCGAGTAGCTCCTGGTCTCTCTTGAACTTGGGAGCCCAGAACTGGACACAGTGCTCCAGAGGTGGTCTCACTGGTAGTGGGGGAGGAGAATTGGACTATCTGGATGTGCTGGGTTACACCCATCCTGGATGGGGGCTGAGAGAACCCAGGAGGACAAAAGAAACTTGATCCAGCTGGGCAGAGAGAGACTTGGTTTTCCCCCTCCCAGAAGGAGGGGTCCCCTGGGTCAAAGGTGGTCTATTCCTCTCCCCTCCTTTCCAGCCCCTGTGAAGGGAAGGAGAGGGAGGGGAAGCTGTGAGCAGCCTCCATGGACCATCTAGTGAGGCTGTGGGAACAATTTGAGGGGGGTTCTTGGGTTGTTCCTGACTTGCAAATACATATAAATAGGTGTAAATATATGTGTGAATGTGTGTGTATATATACATACACACACACACATACATATATATATATACATACATACATACATACATATATATATATATACCCTGACACATATATACAGAATAGAATCATAGAATCACAGAGTCAACCAGGTTGGAAGAGACCTCCAAGACCATCCAGTCCAACCTATCACCCAGCCCTATCCAATCAACCGGACCATGGCACTAAGTGCCTCATCCAGGCTTTTCCTGAACATCTCCAGGGATGGTGACTTCACCACGTCCCTGGGCAGCACGTTTCAATACTATATTCCAGTACTATATCCCAGCCCATTCCAGTACTATATTCCAGTACTATATATACATATACATGTACTATAGTACACATACATATATATATTTATGTAGTACATATTCATTGCATTTCATATTTCTAGATTTTAGTTTGCTTGTAAATAGAGCTTCATTTGCTTCCATCCCATCTGAGCCAGTCTGGTGATTTATTTTGGGGGTAATTCTCCAAATTCATGTTGCAGGGTAATTCCTAAACCCACCACACATCTTCTGGCATCTTCCTCCTCCGTGGAGCCTTCACAGGTGTCAGACACAGACTACAAATGCTTTCTTTAATATTCCTTGAGCAGAGTGAATATTTTGATAATGGTGGTCAACTTACAGAATCATAGAATCAGGCAGGGTCAGAAGGGACCACAAGGATCATCCAGTTCCAACCCCTCTGCCATGCCCAGGGACACCTCACACTACATCAGGCTGCCCAGAGCCTCATCCAGCCTGGCTGCAAACACCTCCAGGGATGGGGCCTCAACCACCTCCCTGGACAACCCATTCCAGGCTCTCACCACTCTCATGGGGAAGAACTTCTTCCTCATGTCCAGCCTCAATCTCCCCACTTCCAGCTTTGTTCCATTCCCCCCAGTCCTGTCACTACCTGGTAGCCTAAAAAGTCCCTCCCCAGCTTTCTTGGAGCCCCCTTCAGATCCTCGAAGGCCACAAGAAGGTCTCCTGTGAGCCTTCTCTTCTCCAGACTGAACAGCCCCAACTCTCTCAGTCTGTCCTCACAGGAGAGGTGCTCCAGCCCTTTGATCCTACTTGCTATGCAAGTATGAAGTAATTGCCCTGTCCAAAGCAAAACCTGTTACAAAAGACCTTTAAATACCCCAAAAAATTACAAAAAAATTAAAACCTAAAAAAAAAAAAAGCCAAATAAAAGCAGAAATGAGCTATTACCAGTACAGTGCAATAAAAAACTGCTTCCCAGTGCAAATTTTCTAAACCCCTATGTTGTTTACAATGATGCAGATATAAAGTAGCAAGTCTACAACTTCAGACTGGCACACTGCAATCCCTGTGTTTCTATAATTATGCTTTTGCTGCCTGAGATTAATCAGGGTAGTTAATGATGCAAAAAATTACATTTATAACCCAGTCTGAATACAGCTGTACTCTAAGCTAACATCTAAGTGCCATGAAGATAAATGGAATTAATGGGCTGTCCCTGGTAATCTTTATATCTATCAGTTACTAATTAACATTCTTCTGTGGAGAATAATTCATAGGGGAAAAAATATATACAGAAGTAATACTGTTAAAACTTGCAGCATGCTGTGGTCACAGGGTGGTTTGCAGCTGTAATAGGCAATGAATTGTGCTCACAGAATCACAGAATCAACCAGGTTGGAAAAGACCTCAGAGATCATCAAGTCCAACCTATCACTTACTACCTAACACCTCCTGACAACTAAACCCTGGCTCCAAGTGCCACAGCCAAGCTTTTTTTGAACACCTCCAGGGATGGTGACTCCACCACCTCCCTAGGCAGCACATCCCAATGGCCAATTACTCTTTCTGTGAAGAACTTTCTCCTCACCTCCAGCCTAAGCTTCCCCTGATGCAGCTTTAGACTTTGTCCTCTTTGTTCTGGTGCTGGTTGCCTGGGAGAAGAGACCAACCTGTATGAGCTGTCCCTGCGTATGGCATGGGGGTTGGAACTGGATGACCTTTGTGGTCCCTTCCAACCCTGACTGATTCTATGATTCTAACCCCCACCTGGCTACAACCTCCCTTCAGGTGGTTGTAGACAGCAATGAGGTCTCCCCTGAGCCTCCTCTTCTCCAGGCTAAACACCCCCAGCTCCCTCAGCCTCTCCTCACAGGGCTCTGTTCCAGACCTCTCCCCATCCTCATTGTCCTTCTCTGGACACATTCAAGTATCCCAATGTCCTTCTTAAATCAGGGGGCCCAGAACTGGACACAGTACTCAATAGAGAACAAGAAAGTGCCAAGGGGCACTGTAATCACTAAAATCTTTTATGTTACATCTTTTATTTTATATGGCAGGAAAGTATTGCTGGTAAGGATGAACTTTTGTGGGAAGCATCAACTTCAGCTAATAATGGAAGAACTGAGCAGAAGCAGGAATTAACACCTGCTAGTTAAATCAGTTACCTAGAAAACTGAACAGCATCTTATCTTTGTATATAATGAAGCACATTTGCTGCTTTCAGCATGTGACTTCCGCAGCCATTACTGATTTTATGCTTTCAGTACTCGCATTACTTTCAAAAGTGTTGCTGCTAAACCTTTACCAGCATCTTAGAATCCTAGAATCCTAGAATCAGTCAGGGCTGGAAGGGACCACAAGGATCATCCAGTTCCAACCCCCCTGCCATGGCCAGGGACACCTCACACTACAGCAGGCTGGACAGAGCCTCATCCAGCCTGGCCTTAAACACCTCCAGGGATGGGGCCTCAACCACCTCCCTGGACAACCCATTCCAGGCTCTCACCACTCTCATGGGGAAGAACTTCTTCCTCATGTCCAGTCTGAATCTCCCCACTTCCAGCTTTATTCCATTCCCCCCAGTCCTGTCACTCCCTGATAGCCTAAAAAGTCCCTCCACAGCATTCTTGTAGCTCCCTTCAGGTACTGGAAAGCCACAAGAAGGTCACCTTGGAGCCTTCTCTTCTCCAGACTGAACAGCCCCAACTCTTTCAGTCTCTCCTCATAGGAGAGCAGCTCCAGCCCTCTGCTCATCCTGGTGGCCCTTCTCTGGACACATTCCAGCATGTCCATATCCCTCTTATCTTAATTTGGCTCTCCTTTGTTTTTGACTTCCTGACACAAAAAAAAAACTTCTGCATAATTCTTTAGGGTTCTTTCAAAATCTTCCTCACATTCTTGCCTTTTTTGTGGTGGTTTGAAATTACCCCCAAAATAAAATCATAGAATCCTAGAATCCTAGAATCCTAGAATCCTAGAATCCTAGAATCCTACAATCAGTCAGGGTTGGAAGGGACCACAAGGATCATCCAGTTCCATCCCCCCTGCCATGGCCAGGGACACCTCACACTACAGCAGGCTGGCCAGAGCCTCATCCAGCCTGGCTGCAAACACCTCTAGGGATGGGGCCTCAACCACCTCCCTGGACAACCCATTCCAGGCTTTCACCACTCTCATGGTGAAGAACTTCTTCCTCACTTCCAGCCTGAATCTCCCCACTTCATCACCAGAACAGCTCAGGTGGAAGCAAATGAATCTCTATTCACAAGGAAAACTACAACCTAGAAATATGGAATGCAATAAACATATAGAAAACAGATAATATTTCCATGTATTTGCAATTTATAAACAACACAAGAATCCCCCTGGACAAAACCAGGGGGTTACCAACAGCTTCCCCTTCCCTGCTCCCTCTACAAGGTAAAAGAGAGAGAGAAGAGCAGAGAGTAGGCTGCTAGTACTTAGCCACAAAAAAGAAATGCAGCCAAGGTCAGCAAGCCAGCAGAAGCGCCAGCAGAAGCACCAGCAAGTCATCTGCTAGAGCAAAGGAAGTCAAAAAGAGTGTTTATACAACTAACTTTATGTTAATTATCAGACCAATGGGATTATTTAGCATTATTTTCCTTTTTCCACGCAATGGGAATTTATTTACATTCTACCACTTTCCTATTCAATCTGTGGAAAATTTTCCAAGGCACAGCCTAAAACTACTACCCCTTTGAACCTATGCACCATTCCTTCACATACAAGGAACTGATAATCCAGACTCAATCTTACAATGAGCAACTTCAGAGAGCTATTATGTGCCTCACTTCCTTTTGGAAAACAAAAACCCTGCATCACACCCCTCAAAATGCCCTCTTGTTGCATGCAAAAAGTTCCCTAGGAAGAGAGACACACATAAATCAGTTGTGGCCTGAATCAAAATCAAATGGTGACTCTTGCACCTGAAAATAAGTCCCCTAGCTACAGGCAGCAGTAGTTCACAGGATCACAGGATGTTAGGGGATGGAAGAGACCTCTGGAGATCATTGAGTCCAACCCCGGTTAGTGGGTTTAAACCAATATCAAGATATTTAGGTTTACTTACAGCATGAGAACAAAAATATTAATAATTCTGAACTTAGGAAAAAATAGCCATCTTAAGAGTTAACCTTTCAAACACCAATAACAGTATTATTCCAAGCTAACATCACAGAATTTGGATGATTTAAATCTTCCCAGCCCCTGACTAAAGATGGTATGTAACTACATCCTATATTACTGCCAAAATGGTAACAATAGCTGGGGAGGGACTTTTGGGGGTGTCAGGGAGTGATAGCACTGGGGGGAATGGAACAAAACTAGAAATGGGGAGATTCAGATTGGATGTGGGGAAGAAGTTGTTCCCCTTGAGATTGGATGTTAGGAAGTAGTTGTTCCCCAGAGGGCTGGAGCACCTCTGCTATGGAGACAGACTGAGAAAGTTGGGGTTGTTCAGTCTGGAGAAGAGAAGGCTCTGAGGTGACCTTACTGTGGCCTTCCAGTATCTGAAGAGCGAGACACTGGAACAGGTTGCCCAGGGAGGTGGTGGAAGCCTCATCCCTGGAGGTTTTAGCAGCCAGGCTGGATGTGGCTGTGAGCAACCTGCTGTAGTGTGAGGTGTCCCTGGCCATGGCAGGGGGGTTGGAACTGGATGATCCTTGAGGTCCCTTCCAACCCTGACAATTCTGTAATTCCATGATTGCCTTTGTTGTGTGAGGAAACTCCATAATACATTAAAGACTCTTCATTCCTTCTGCTAAAGAATATATAAGTGTAATATTGAGGTCCTTTCCAACCCTGGCCATTCAAGAATTCTATGATTCTATACTAGTATGTATAGAAGTGAGATTTATTAAGTAATCATAGCATTCCCTGTGCTTCATACTGATTCCCTCTGTCAGTCACAATGAATTTGCAGTTTATAATACAGACATGATGATTAACACTAATCACAATTTAATGCCTTCCAATTAAAGTTGTAAAGCAACAGTTAGGATATTTGCACATTTTTACCAATTTTACCAGTAAGAAATAAAAAATTAAAATCCTATCTTTGGAACTTACATGACCAGCTATTTTGCACACATTGTAGATAATTAACAGATAAGGTTTTTAATTAACTCACAAAGGCTTGGCATAACTTATCACATAGGGAAAAAAGCCCCTGACCTCTTGAGAAAATTAATTATGCTGCTATAAAAATATGCTGCACATTGGTAAGAATTCCATTCCATTCCATTCACTAAGGAGTCTAGCATGCTGTGTTGTGAATGTCATCTCCTCCCCTTGTCACTGCAGCACAGCCTCCCAAAAGAAAATAGTCACATTCAGAATTAACTGTCTGGACTGCAGAGTTTTAAGTAGAAGAACAGGAGAAATTTGTTACAAATCAATAATGATTTACAAAGATTGATAAGCATGGGGAGAAAAGAAAGGAAAGTCTGTAAATGCACTAGCATAAAATACAACAGACCTGGTGAATTTGCTGCTTCTAGAGCACAAAGAGGAAACACCTCTAGAGCTAGATTGTATGGTCCTGCTCTGGCAGGGGGGTTGGACTTAATGATCTAGTGTGAGGTGTCCCTGCCCATGGCAGGGAGGTTGGAACTGGATGATACTTGTGGTCCCTTCCAACCCTGACTGTTTCTATGATTCTATGATCTCTTTGGGTCCCTTCCAACCCCTGACATCCTCTGGTCTTGTGAACACCTAATTTCATATTTCTGAGAGAACTGAATGAGATAACTCAGGAAATGCGTAGACGGTTGGTCTGTGAGGTGGATTGCAAACTGGATTGACAACAGAGTTCAGAGGGTTGTCATCAGTGGCACAGAGTCAACTTGGAGGCCTGTGGTGGCCAGTGGTGTCCCCCAGAGATCAGTGTTGGGTCCAGTTTTGTTCAATATCTTTATCAACAACCTGGGTGAGGGCATTGAGAGTACCCTCAGCAAGTTCTGATGATACAAACCTCCAGGGATAACAACCTCTACCACCTCCCTGGGAAACCTGTTCCAGTGTCTCGCTACCCTCAGGGTGAAGAATTTCTTCCTAACATCCAATCTGAATCTACTCATTTTTACTTTTGTTCCATTCCCCCTAGTCCTGTCACTACCTGCCATCCTCTTGTGAGACCCCACCTGGAGTACTGTGTCCAGTTCTGGAGCCCCTATTACAAGAGGGATATGGACATGCTGGAAGGTGTCCAGAGGAGGGCCACCAGGATGAGCAGAGGGCTGGAGCTCCTCTGCCATGAAGACAGACTGAGAGAGTTGGGGCTGTTCAGTCTGGAGAAGAGAAGGCTCTGAGGTGACCTTCTTGTGGCCTTCCAGTATCTGAAGGGGGCTCCAAGAAAGCTGGGAAGGGACTTCTTAGGATGTCAGGTAGTGACAGGACTGGGGGGAATGGAATAAACCTAGAAGCAGGTAGATTCAGGCTGGGTGTAAGGAAGAAGTTCTTCTCCATGAGAGTGGTGAGACCCTGGAATGGGTTGCCCAGGGAGGTGTTTAAGGCCCGTGTGGATGAGGCTCTAGCCAGCCTGATCGAGTGTGAGGTGTCCTTCTTCCTAATCTTTTAGATCTATGTTCTGAAGCATCTCGTTCAAGGTAAGTAATTTTCACAGGAGACAAGTCTTCCCCACACTTAACCCCTTCCCCAGATGGTTTCCTGCAGCTAGCTCCACCTCAGAACCAATACCACACCTACCTTTGTCACTGCCTGTCTGGGAACAGCTATAATAACAGACCTTTGAAGTGACAAGTGCCTCTCTTTTCACTTTTCTCTGTGTGGATGCCCATGGCCCAACTGAACAAACTGAATCTCATTGCTGCCATTGCTTTTATCCTACACCTATGGGAGCTGACTGTCTCTAGAAAGTGCTTTCAGGTGCCCATGACAGAAGCTGATGTGGGGCCCCAAGGAGTTCCACACATGCAGAGTGACATCTTTTGCAAAAAAGGTTCATACAAGCAAAGAGTGAGGTCAAATCACAGAATCACAGAATCAATAAGGTTGGAAAAGACCTCAAGGATCATCAAAGTCCAACCTGTCACCCAAGACCTCATGACTACTAAACCATGGCACCAAGTGCCACATCCAATCCCTTCTTGAACACCTCCAGGGATGGTGACTCCACCATCTCCCTGGGCAGCACATTCCAATGGCCAACCACTCTCTCTGTGAAGAACTTTCTCCTCACCTCCAGCCTATACCTGCCCTGGCACAGCTTGAGACTGTGTCCTCTTGTTCTGCTGCTGATTGCCTGGGAGAAGAGACCAACCCCCACCTGGCTACAACCTCCCTTCAGGGAGTTGTAGACAGCAATGAGGTCTGCCCTGAGCCTCCTCTTCTCCAGGCTGAACACCCCCAGCTCCCTCAGCCTCTCCTCGTAGGGCTGTGCTCCAGACCCCTCCCCAGCCTCATTGCCCTTCTCTGGACACATTCCAGCACCTCAACATCTCTCTTGAATTGAGGAGCCCAGAAATGGACACAGCACTCAAGGTGTGGTCTAAGCAGTGCTGAGCACAGGGCAGGATGACTTCCCTGCTCCTGCTGGCCACACTATTCCTGCTGCAGGCCAGGATGCCATTGGCCTTCTTGGCCACCTGGGCACACTGCTGGCTCATGTTCAGCTGCTGTCAACCAGCACCCCCAGGTCCCTTTCTGCCTGGCTGCTCTCCAGCCACTCTGTCCCCAGCCTGTAGCACTGCATGGGGTTGGTGTGGCCAAAGAGAAGCACCTGGCACTTGGACTTGTTAAACCTACCCAATGTCTGCAGATTTTGCTCTTAGATTTATCTTGGTGCTTCTTGGAGATCTCAGTTACCTGTTTAGAAGCAACATCTAAACCCGAGCCAGGAGAGAAGAGCTTTCTTCCCACGACTTTCTTCCTAAACTTTCCCAGTAAATGTCTGTAAACATTTGCTCTCTGTTCACTCACTTTTTCTCTCCAGACAAGAATTTTTAACTGCTTCAATATTCTTTTGCTCTTAGAATCTGGCCTGCAAAATTTAACCTTGTTAACTGAGATGGCAGTAGGACCATCTCCATTTTCTGGTAATAAACTCATCATTTTTTTTTTCCTGTGAGGAGTTTCAGTACTCTTTCTAGAGATAAGGTGTGCATTTGTCATTGTTTTCTTCAATACCAGTTCCTCTCCTTGCAGCTTTGATTTCATTACTGAGCATGATTAATAAGCAGCAGGTAACCTTATGCAAATATAATGCTCATACAAAACAACACAGCTTCTCCAATGCACTTTTTTTCCCCCAGTGCATTTCTGATTGATTTCTGAGCCTCAACCACCTCCCTGGGAAACCTCTTCTAGTGTTCCACCATCCTCAGAGTAAATAACTTCTTCCTGACATCCAATCTCAATCTGCTCTGCTCTAGTTTGAAGCCATTGTCCCTCGTCCTGTCCCTGCAGGCCTTTGCAAACAGTCTCTCTCCAGCCTTCCTGGAGCCCCCTTCAGGTACTGCCAGGCTGCTATTAGGTCTCCCCAGAGCCTCCTCTTCTCCAGGCTGAACACCCCCAGCTCCCTCAGCCTGTCCTCATAGCAGAGCTGCTCCAACCCCCTGATCATTCTCATGGCCCTCCTCTGGACCCTCTCCATCAGCTCCATGTCCTTCCTCTATTGAGGGCTCCAGAGCTGTACACAGCACTCCAGGTGAGGTCTCCCCAGAGCAGAGCAAAGTGGCAGAATCACCTCTCTGGCTCTGCTGGCAGATACGGAATTCTCCCTATTGCTTCTGACTTCCCACATGTAATAACTTGAATTTCATTCATAGAATTCACTTCTATTACTCCTCTTTGTTAAACAGGACACCAAAATCAGCCATAATTCAGGGGTCTTTACATATCCTGAACTGCTGGCTACTATATACAGTTTTAAGTACATAAAAAGTGGACCAGTGGCAGTGCCACATCATTGGCACTGATGTGGAAGAGTCTTGAAGAAGACATTGAAGATGAGGAATTGCTCTGGTGAGACCCCACCTGGAGTACTGCATCCAGTTCTGGAGCCCCTATTACAAGAGGGATCTGGACATGCTGGAAGGTGTCCAGAGAAGGGCCACCAGGATGAGCAGAGGGCTGGAGCACCTCTCCTATGAGGACAGACTGAGAGAGTTGGGGCTGCTCAGTCTGGAGAAGAGAAGGCTCACAGGAGACCTTCTTGTGGCCTTCCAGTATCTGAAGGGGGCTACAAGAAAGCTGGGGAGGGACTTTTTAGGCTATCAGGTAGTGATAGGACTGGGGGGAATGGAATAAAGCTGGAAGTGGGGAGATTCAGGCTGGCTGTGAGGAAGAAATTCTTCCCCATGAGAGTGGTGAGAGCCTGGAATGGGTTGTCCAGGGAGGTGGTTGAGGTCCCATCCCTGGAGGTGTTTAAGGCCAGGCTGGATGAGGCTCTGGGCAGCCTGATGTAGTGTGAGGTGTCCCTGGGCATGGCAGGGGGGTTGGAACTGGATGATCCTTGTGGTCCCTTCCAACCCTGACTGATTCTACGATTCTAACTGAATGATGGCATATGATGACATATCCATAAAGTCAGTGGGAAGGAAAATGAACATTCACAAGCAGGAAGGCATAATACTAGAGCTTCTACACTACTATGTGAAAGCATGGGAAACTAGTAGCTGAGAGGGACAGCACCTCACAGGTACAGTAAAAAATGCACAGGTTGCTAGAAGACACTCTCCAAGGGTGGAACAGTTGCCTTAAGGCCAGAACTTCTTGTCCTTCATTCTTTTGTCTAGATATATTTCCTTGCAACATACTCCTGTTCCAAAGAGGCTTCCATCACAATCAGGTTGTTTAGTGTACTCGTAATGAATAATGTACAAGATACACATTACTCCATCATTTCTCACTTAGGTGACCTGATTAGGAAGGGAAAACCTCAGTGATAACACAATTTGCATGTTGTTCTATCACCTAGCAGTGCTTGTATTTATTTCTAATCAGCATGAATTAAAAATGCTTACTTCTATGAAGTCGAAGAGGAGGCTCAGGGGAGACCTTATTGCTTTCTACAACTATCTGAAAGGAGGTTGCAGCCAGGAGGGGGTTGGTCTCTTCTCCCAGGCAACCAGCACCAGAACAAGAGGACACAGTCTCAAGCTGTGCCAGGGGAAGTTTAGGCTGGAGGTGAGGAGAAAGTTCTTCACAGAAAGAGTAATTGGCCTTTGGAATGTGCTGTCCAGGGAGGTGGTGGAGTCACCATCCCTGGAGATGTTAAAAAAAAAAACTTGGATGTGGCACTTGGAGCCAGGGTTTAGTTGTCAGGAGGTGTTAGGTATTGGGTAATAGGTTGGACCTGATGATCTCTGAGGTCTTTTCCAACCTGGTTGAGTTTGTGATTCTGTCATTTTCATGTGCTTGTCTAGAGATGGACCAGTGAGGTAGTTCTTGTACTGATTAAACACTAACAGCAGGATTTACCTCTAATATTATCTTTTAATCTGGATGAAAAATGGAAAAACATTATTTTAGCTATCAAGGCATAATTTTACCTTAAGTATAACTGTGATAGATTGTCACATGAAAACAGAAAATGGGTGATGGCATCAAGCATTTATCAGTGAAACCCTGAGAACCCACCACTGAGTTTGTAGAGTTGGGAGGGGAAAGGGATCAGTGGGTTGCAATTGAAAAGCACATATGATAGAAACCTAAAAACTTTCAGAGGACAGATATCTGTAACCATTTAACACTCTTAGTGCTCTTCAGGCACACTTCATCTTCCAAGCTTCCTGTGAATAGCTGTCTTGTTTCTGCAACCCCACTGGAGCATTCAAACAGAGTCTGAAGGCCATGAGTACACTATCACTATGGGTTACAGAAATGGCAAGTAAAGGAAAGCAGTAAAAGGGAGAAATTACTTCACCAAAGTCAGAAGAAGCTTGCCTAGGTCCTGTGAGTTGCCATTAGAGATGAGCAACCTGCAGAACCAGACAAGATCCAGTTGGTTGAAATCACTCATCTCAGGCTGTCTGTGCCAAAGGGTGCAGAAACACACTGGACTTGCTTCAGACAAGGGTTTCAACTGAGAATTAAACAACTGACCAATAGCCAGGGATCTCATCAGTAATCTGTGAGGAATTACAATTGAAGAGATTACTGGATCACAATTGTGGTTTAAGCACACTGCCATTTAGCCATTTGAATGGAAGGCAACCCATTGATGTGCTACCAGGATTTATTTGGTAAAATTCCTCACAGATATAAAAGGAAGCTCCAGCAAGCAGTCTTTTGACTAAGAAGTATTTGGGGGATAGTGATTGGGCTGCTAGTGATTGCACTTTAACAAAATTGATGATAAAGCCAAACTAAAGTTACTCAGTACTGACAACTCCTGTATCAAATTTATGATGAATAATTAAGACAAAAAATCCCAAGGCCTAAGGATGTGTTTTTAAAGACTACAATTTCAACTTGAACTTTTGATGTTCAAACTCATCAGATTCACTTGAACAGATTTTCTTTTGTTCTAAGTGCTTTAGTATTAATGGTTTGAGAAATAAACACAGCAGAGGTTACTTCATTCTCAGATGACATGAGGAGAAAAGACAAAACCAATGCATGGCCATCCTAGAATCACAGAATTGTCAGGATTAAAGGCACCTCAAGAAACACCCAGTTCCAACCCCCCTGCCATGGACACTACATCAGCTGCTCACAGCCACATCCAGCCTGGCCTCAAAACCTCCAGGGATGAGGCTTCCACCACCTCCCTGGGCAACCTGTTCCGGTGTCTCACCACCCTCATGGGAAAGAACTTCTTCCTAACATCCAATCTGAATCTCCCCATTTCTAGTTTTGCTCCATTCCTCCCAGTCCTATCACTCCCTGACACCCTAAAAAGTCCCTCCCCAGCTTTCTTGGAGCCCACTTCAGATACTGGAAGGCCACAAGAAGGTCTCCTGGGAGCCTTCTCTTCTCCAGACTGAACAGCCCCAACTCTCTCAGTCTGGCTCCAGAGCAGAGCAGCTCCAGCCCTCTACTCATCCTCATGGCCCTTCTCTGGACACATTCCAGCACCTCCAGATCCTTTTTGTAATAGAGGCTCCAGAACTGGATGCAGTACTCCAGGTGGGGTCTCAGCAGAGTGGAGCAGAGGGGGAGAATCCCCTCCCTGGCCCTGCTGGCCACACTTCTCTTGCTGCAGCCCAGGCTCTGGTTGGTTCTCTGGGCTGCAAGTGCACACTGCTGGCTCCTGTTGAGCTTCTCATCCACCAGCACCCTTAAGCCCTTTTCTTCAGGGCTGCTCTCCAGCAAGTCCCTGCCCAGACTGTATCTGTGCTTGGAATTGCCCCGACCCAGCTGCAGGACCCTGCACTTGTTCTTGTTGAACCTCATGAGGTTGGCTTGTGCTCACCTCTCCAGCCTGTCCAGGTCCCTCTGGATGGATCCCTTCCCTCCAGCTGTCTGCTGCACCACACAGCTTGGTGTCATCAGCAAACTCGCTGAGGGAGCCTCAGTGTTACTGTCCATGGCACCAACAAAGATGTTGAATAAGCCTGATCCCACTGCTGATCCCTGAGGGACTCCACTTGTCACTGGCCTCCACTTGGACATGGAGCCATTGACAGCCACCCTTTGGGTACAGCCACCATCTGGAACTTTGGGCTGTCTACAAACAGCACACAGATTAACTCTTATGCTTGCAGTAAGTCCCCACAAGCTCCTCTGTCCATAACAGACCTTCCCTAAGTTCAAAGATGACCTGAATATCACTACCTGCAAGATGGGGAACTTTTAGCCAGTAAAATTTCCAGTCTCTTTAGTAATCAGCTTTAGCAGCAAGAATGTGCTTCCTCAGCTCAGTTTTGTTAAAGGCTTGGGGTTTTTCTGTACTATGAATAGCCAGGATCAACTATCTAAAAACAATGATTTTTGATACTATTATGTGACCAAAGCCTAGCAATACAAAGATTTCTTAGCATAGCTTGGAAGCTGCTATGGTTTGGAGCTGGTGGCTGTAACCACCTTAAAAAAAAAAAAAATCTGCTGATTATATAATCACCTTAAATCTCTGCATAGGTTGAAGCCTGCAATGTTGTTAATGATAACTAAAGACTAAAGCAGATGACTGTTAATCCTCCTTTTATTTAAGAGGAAAACATTATTTCACTATTGTGTCTTTTTGCTTTACTGTTTAGTCTTGTGTTTCACTGAAAAGCTTCACAAATGCTTGAGGTGTTCAATTACTGAACTTAAAGCTGCTCTTCACAACCTTTCTCTTGGTGTGCTCTGGTTCACAGAAATGCTTCTCTTAAGTTCTCTTAAGAACTCTTAAACACTTCAGTGTGAGTTCAAGCAGGACGAAGCAGAAATGTGAATCAAATCCCAGAGCTGAGTAAAGAAGGAGGATAATCCTAACACATTTTACACATTGCATGCCCTGTACTTTTGAGTCCCAAGTCGGCTAGATTCTGCCTTTTTCTTGTTAAAATGGAGGATGGGGGACTTTGAATTTTCACATGATTCCCTCTCTTGTTACAAAGTTAATAATTTCTTTGTATTTCTACAAGGTCAGTAATTTCCTTGTATTTCTACAAATGCCAGAATTTTGTTTGCTTGTATTTACACCTAAGCTACTCTAGGGACACCTCACAAAGAGAACTCTTTACCCTCAGGGTCAGCATTTGTTCACCAGCCAAATTTCTCACCATGCCACAGCAGCTTCTGAAAAAAAGACATTGAAGGACTCTAGGGAAAGTTGCAGTGGTTTATAAAGAAAAAGATAAAGGAAATAACTCTAAATGGAACAAAAAATTTTCCCCAAAAAACTTGAATGCTGGGGTCCTAGCAACTAAAAGGAAATAAAAGCTAATCTTCAGCCCCATAGTTTTTGTGCAGTTTGGTGTAATTTGAAACAGTTGTTCCTTCACATTCTAGAAATTCAGCCTGATTGAAGAGATTTATTGTTTTGATGACACTACAGAAAGAACATGCCTGTACAGTACTTGCTGAGGGACACTTTATGGCTTTGTTTAATGGAAGAGAAGGCCACTTAAGACCAAAAAATACATGCTGTAATCCTTGTGAACAGAAACTGCAGAACAATTCTCCTTCACCAGGGAATCTTTAAAGAACAGAAAGTGAACAGCTGTGGAGTTATGGTTTTGTTCTTGAAGAAATATTTTTTCTCTGATTTCAGAAGCACATACAGCTTTTAATTTTGTGCTTCTTTTGCTTGCTTGGAACTATATTTTCAGTAAGCATCAAGGTAATTTCTCTCTTTCAAATTTACAATGAAAATAATAATTAGGTTTCAAGTAGAACCGAAAATATTGATGTAGAGAGAACAAACTTGCTTCAAAAAGTTTCAGGAGATATTATTTTCCTGGGAAAAGCAGGCAACTAAAAAGGAAAAGAACTGTTTCTGCCAGGAACAAAGATGTAAGAAGTCTTTAAGTGGAAACTGGATACTTCAACTTGCTTTAAAATGTTTCCACCATTACTTTTGTGTGTGCGTGTGTGTGAAGCAAATTCATTTTTCAAACAGCAATTCTGAGATACTTCTAAGCCTTTCTTCTTGGAAACCTCCTGCTCTTCCTCCCACCTCTTTCCAAGCCCAGCACCATATATCCAGTATTTTCCAATCTGGCAGCCTGTGCACTGCCACTCTTCGCCCAGACACCACTCTCTCATGTTACTTCCTAATGCCAAAAATAGCTCTTGCAGCTCCCAAAGCTGATAGTGTCATTTGGAAGAGCACTGCTAGAATTAACTCTGGCATCTACCCCTGTGATTTATCTTTGCCATCTGAGTTCTTTCAACACCAGTAATGTAATAAGTTGGCTCCATTAGCAAATCAGTACATTTCAAACACAAAATATGAGTAAGGTGATAGACCTTTCTTCATCCACTGTCAGCACTCACAACCATAGCCCCCTGAAAACTGTCATAGAATCATAGAATCATAGAATCAAACAGGTTGGAAGAGACCTCCAAGATCATCCAGTCCAACCTATCACCCAGCCCTATCCAATTAACCAGACCATGGCACTAAGTGCCTCATCCAGGCTTCTCTTGAACATCTCCAGGGATGGTGACTCCACCACCTCCCTGGGCAGCACATTCCAAGGGCAAATCTCTCTCTGTGAAGAACTTCCTCCTAACACCCAGCCTGTACCTCCCCTGGCACAGCTTGAGACTGTGTCCTCTTGTTCTGCTGCTGGTTGCCTGGGAGAAGAGACCAACCCCCACCTGGCTACAACCTCCCTTCAGGTTGTAGACAGCAATGAGGTCTGCCCTGAGCCTCCTCTTCTCCAGGCTAAACACCCCCAGCTCCCTCAGCCTCTCCTCACAGGGCTGTGCTCCAGACCCCTCCCCAGCTTTGTTGCCCTTCTCTGGACACGTTCCAGCACCTCAACATCTCTCTTGAACTGAGGAGCCCAGAAATGGACACAGCACTCAAGGTGTGGCCTGACCAGTGCTGAGTACAGGGGAAGAATAACCTCCCTTGTCCTGCTGGCCACACTATTCCTGATCCAGGCCAGGATGCCATTGGCTCTCTTGGCCACCTGGGCACACTGCTGGCTCATGTTCACGTCCTTAGACTACTACTGTTTAGAGCAAGTCATAGTTCATATATTCCCATCTCTTCCTACAACTTAGGTTGCCCAGGGACGTTTTCCTGAATATCTTCCTGCCTGGCTATATTAGGCACCATCTGGAAAAGGGAATGATGAAATTCAAATTACCTCATTTGTAGCTAAATTAAACAAACTCCTGCTGATTTACCCAGTTCAGCATGTTACCTCATGGAGGGTTATCACATGCCAAGACAAAACATTTGTCTCAGGAACTTCCTAAAATATACCTCACTGGAAGCACTGTCTGGCAAGTGTTGTTGCTATAGGTGTTCCCTACACTCCTGTTCTTCCATAAGTTGTCTGAGAATGGCTATGGGAATAGATAGTGCTTTGATCTGGTCCTGTCTTTCATTACCTTGTTATAGAATCACAGGATCACAGAAAGTCCAGGCTGGAAGGGACCTCCAAAGCTCATCCAGTCTGACCTCTTCACACTCAGCAGGGACATCCCCAACTAGATCAGGCTGCCCAGGGCCTCCTCCAGCCTCACCTTGAACATCTCCAGGGAAGGAGCCTCAATCACCTCCCTGGACAACCTCTTCCAGTGTTCCACCACCCTCACAGTAAAGAACTTCTTCCTCACATCCAATCTCAATCTGCTCTGCTCTAGTTTGAAGCCATTGTCCCTCATCCTGTCCCTGCAGGCCTTTGCAAACAGTCTCTCTCCAGCCTTCCTGGAGCCCCCTTCAGGTACTGCCAGGCTGCTGTTAGGTCTCCCTGGAGCCTCCTCTTCTCCAGGCTGAACACCCCCAGCTCCCTCAGCCTGTCCTCACAGCAGAGCTGCTCCAACCCCCTGATCATTCTCATGGCCTCCTCTGGACCCTCTCCATCAGCTCCATGTCCTTCCTCTATTGAGGGCTCCAGAGCTGTACACAGCACTCCAGGTGAGGTCTCCCCAGAGCAGAGCAAAGTGGCAGAATCACCTCTCTGGCTCTGCTGGCAATGCTGCTTTGGATGCAGCCCAGGCTGGGATTTGCCTTCTGTGCTGCAAGCTCACACTGCCTGCTCCTGTCCAGCTTCTCATCCATCAGCACCCCCAAGTCCTTTTCCTCAGGGCTGCTTTCTAACACTTCCTTCCCCACTCTGTATTGACAGTGAGGATTGTTCTGGCCCAGGTGCAGACCCCTGCCCTTGCTCTTGTTGCACCTCAGGAGGTTCACCTGTTGCACCACTCTCAGGCACCATAGCTGCCCTAGCTGTTGAATGCCTAAGGACTTCTGATCAGCTGCTTGCCTTTTCTGACAGCAGAAGGCAGGTTAGCTCAAAAAGTAAAAACATTCCCATTATCAGCCTGTACTATTTTCAGGATCCCAAAGTGATATCTTTGCAAGGAGAACATAATTCTCTGGACTTTTAACCAAGTATGGATGTGCTGAATTATAGATAAGCCTAGTGAAAACTGCAGAGGAATGAAGGAAGGAAAGGCTGCAGGTTCACACCTCGTCTGGCCTCTTGACAAACATTCCAGGAATAATTTAAAGTAATACTATAACTTGAAATAGTTATTCTCACAGGATTATTTTGTTCAATTGCAGGAACTCTTGTCACAGCCTTTATTTGTTAGGGTTGTTGGCTCTGCAGTAATTTCACAGTAACAAACTACTAAAAGAAACTTCTGCTGGTCAGATTTCCAGCAGGCTTTAGGCCACCCCTATACCTAATTAAGAATGGCTCTTTCCTTCATATATTTTTTACCCTGCAGTTTTCATTCCATTATAGACTATTCAGCCTCCTGTTGTGAGTCATTAAGACAGCTTTTACATTTCCTTCTATGTTTCACACTGGTGAGACCCCACGTGGAGCACTGTGTCCAGTTCTGGAGCCTCTATTACAAAAAGGATCTGGAGGTGCTGGAAGGTGTCCAGAGAAGGGCCACAAGGATGATCAGAGGGCTGGAGCTGCTCTGCTCTGGAGACAGACTGAGAGAGTTGGGGCTGTTCAGTCTGGAGAAGAGAAGGCTCCAAGGAGACCTTCTTGTGGCCTTCAGTATCTGAAGGGGGTTCCAAGAAAGCTGGGGAGGGACTTTTGAGGGTGTCAGGGAGTGATAGGACTGGGGGGAAATGGAGCAAAACTAGAAATGGGGAGATTCAGATTGGATGTTAGGAAGAAATTCTTCCCCATGAGGGTGGTGAGACACTGGAACAGGTTGCCCAGGGAGGTGGTGGAAGCCTCATCCCTGGAGGTTTTGAAGGCCAGGCTGGATGTGGTTCTGAGCAACCTGCTGTAGTGTGAGGTGTCGCTGCCCATGGGAGCAGGGTTGGAACAGGATGATCCTTGAGATTCCTTCCAACAATGACAATTCTATGATTCCATGATTGCTTTTGTTGCATGAGGAAACTCCACAATACATTAAAAACTCTTCGTTCCTTCTGCTAAAGAATATTTAAGTGTAATATTAAACCTTTTGCTCTTACATCATGAAATATTTAATTCTGGACAAAATATTATGTTTGACAGAAAAAACATTGATTTGTATTCTTTTAAATAGCAAGAATCTGGCACTCATCTGTTTTATATAAATCACTGAATTGGAATATTGCATCCAGTTTTGGGCTCCCCAGTTCAAGGGGGACAGGGATCTGCTGGAGAGAGTCCAAGGGAGGGTTACAAGGATGCTGAAGGGACTGGAGCACTGCCTGATGAGCAGAGGCTGAGAGCCCTGGGGCTGTCTAGTCTGCAGAGGAGAAGACTGAGAGGGGATTTAATAAATGTTTCTAAATACTGGGGGCTGGGGGTCAAGAGAGAGGGCACAGGCTCTGCTCAGTTGCACCCTGGGATAGGACAAGAGGCAATGGATAGAAACTTCAGCACAGGAGGTTCCACCTCAACATGAGGAGGAAATTCTTTACTGTGAGGGTCACAGAGCACTGGAACAGGCTGCCCAGAGAGGTTGTGGAGTCTTCTTCTCTGGAGACTTTTCCAGATGCATCTGTATTCCTGTATGACCTGTGCTGGATTGTGTGGTCCTGCTCTGGGAAGGGGGTTGGACTTGATGATCTCCAGAGGTCCTTCCAACCCCTAACATCCTGTGATCTTCTGTAACAAACATTAATTTCTTGAGAGATATGAGCTTTTCTGTACTGAATTTCAGTGAACCATTTTGATGACTAATTTAACCTGTATGAACATTTACACAGTATTACTTAAGTCTTCAGTAGAGCCAAAAGAAATACGCCAGGAAAAACAGTAGTTGCATGAGAATCTGGAGCTCTAGATCTAATTCTGAGTCCAACACATAACCTTTGGGGACCTTCTTCTCTCAGCAAAAATATGTTAGAATGAAATAAATTAGAGAGGACATGGAC
The DNA here is from genome assembly GCF_027791375.1 of Indicator indicator. Taxonomy (NCBI): domain Eukaryota; kingdom Metazoa; phylum Chordata; class Aves; order Piciformes; family Indicatoridae; genus Indicator; species Indicator indicator. The sequence goes on from NC_072020.1 coordinate 32,309,399, forward strand.
ATTACAGAAATGTTCCATCAGAGAGTGCATGATACAATAAAGCCAGATAAATGAGATCTTCAGTATGTGCCATTTACTAAGCTCCAAACTACTCTGACTACGAAGAGTGGGAAAGAGCAAACCTCAAATCTTTTCATTATCACAAAGGATAAAAACAAGTGTGGTTTTAGGACAAGCTGTTGAATAACAGCAGCACTGTTGCTAAACACTGTGAATAAGAAATTAATGAAGTAATTGTGCTTAGGAATGTGTGTACTGGTTGTAAAATTACCTGCCATGGAAACTTTGAAGTTCACGTGAAGAACAAACTGCAGGTTGCACAAGAAAAATTCAGTGAGCACTCATTCAGCCAGGTTAGCAACACAACCATGCCTAAGGCTAGGAAATATCCACACCTTATTTTAAATCTTTCCAAAAATCTGTCTCATCAACAGAAGAAATAACTGAGATTTTACAACTTTATCACTCTTTTTCCTCCTCAGCCTACAGTAATCAAATAATTGCTTTAAGAAATTCCTTTTCACTTTAATTGCAGCTTTTTCAACCCAGGTTAACAACCACTATATTTACTTTATATCTAATTAAATATATTTAAACAGCAGATTTTATGAGTTACACTTATTATACAACCCATTAAAGTTTTATACTTGTTGCAGAACAAAATAATCCTTTATCTTTTCCACCCGAGTTCTGTTCAAGACAAAGGGTGTAAACATCAACTGAGCAAGGCCTTATTTAAAATGCTTTATAAAAATAGCTTTAAGCAATCCACTCATCAAGACTTGATAAATCTGAAGAGCTCTTTATTTAATTTCATGGAATCCTAGAATCCTAGAATCACAGAATCATAGAATCATAGAATCACAGAATCATAGCATGGTCCAGGCCAGAAGGGACCTCCAAAGCTCATCCAGTCTGACCTCCTTGCACTCAGCAGGGACATCCCCAACTAGATCAGGCTGCCCAGGGCCTTCTCCAGCCTCACCTTCAATATCTCCAGGGAAGGAGCCTCAACCACCTCCCTGGGCAACCTGTGCCAGTGTTCCACCACCCTCACAGTGAAGAACTTCTTCCTGATATCTAATCTAAATCCACTCTGCTCTAGTTTGAAGCCATTGCCCCTTGTCCTGTCCTTCAGGCCCTTGTAAGCAGTCTTTCCCCTTCCTTTACTAGAATTTTTTCCATGTAAGCCAAAAGCCTGAGGGACCTTCAATACCCAGTAAAGGCTGTGCTCTTGCCTTTCCTTTGGATACTGTGGCTTTCCAAGTGCAAGCTGTCTCCAGCAGAAGTGTAAGGAAGGATGAGATAACTCAGAGAGTCCATCCTTTCACTATTACTAATCAGCAGCTAAACAAACACACACAGGAGATATTTAGATCCTGCTGATTGCTTTAACAAAAGCAAGAAATCACTTAAGCAAATTAAAAAGAAATACTTTGCTGTGAGTCATTTTTAGGTACCTGAAGCCCTTTGCCCAACGATCATTTCCAGACTACAATATTGATTATGAAAATGCCTTCAGGTCTACACACCATAACCTGGTTTATAGGCATTAATGTAACAGTGCAGTCATAAGCTTATATGAACAGGGTGCTTATGCTTCAGACCTTTCCAGTTAATTATAGTCATGAGAACTGGTTGAACTAGTGTGGTTGTTTCAGGCTGATGCCTAGGAAAATTTTGCACAGATTGAGTAGAGAAGTAGTAGAATGTAAATAAATTACCATTGGGTATAAAAGAAAAAATAACGATAAGGTCTAACTAATCCCGTGGGGCTGATAACTAACATCAAGTTAGCTGTATAAACTAACTCTCTTCTCTTTTTTACTTCTTCGGTCTAGCTGATACCTGATGGTTACTTTGGCTTTGCTGTTGCTGACCTTGGCTGCATTCTTGCTGTGACTAAGTACTAACAAGCTACTCTCTGCTTTTTCCCTCTTTCTTTTTCCCTTGGGGGCAGAAAGGGGGAAGCTGTTGGTAGCATCCTGCTTTTGTCCAGGGGGGTTCTTGTGTCATTTATAAATTGCAACTACATGTAAATATTGTATATTTTGTACATATTCATTGCATTTCATATTTCTAGATTGCAGTTTTGCTTGTAAATAGAGCTTCATTTGCTTCCACTGAGCTAGTCTGGCAATTTTATTTTGGGGGTAATTCGGGGGCTAGAAGTCCACCCATTCTCACAGGGTAAAAGGGAGCAATATGAACATCTATTCTTCAGCTACAAGGTGCTGAGTGAATACACAGTCAGAAGAATCCTGAAGAAACTGTGAGCTGTCAAACAGATGGTGGAAAGGCCTGTGCTATATGCTCAGCATGTGTGAACAACATCCTATCTGCACCCACAACGAAAATAAAATCTGACATTGCCGAACCACCACAAGCACTGAGACACCCTTAAGGACCTTGAATGAGGCCACAGAGCTGAATGACAGCAAAGATGGCAGCTGGAGAAGGCCAATCATAGGTAATGTTATTACAAACATACTGAGAAAAGGTCTTCTGGATAGATCACAAAAAGATTTACCAAAGGCACGCAGTACTCTTACAAAACTGGAGAGCAGTCAGTTGTGTATGGTCAGATAATTTACATTCACAGTGCAGGTACAGAGAAGAATCCAGGGATGGATATTAGAGTGTTCAGCAAGGGGAGATGACATGAACTTAGGCTATTTTAAGATAATTGATTAACATTTGCCTCCCCAGGAGAATGTGCATCCTAGAAACCTGGATTTTTATTGAAAGCAATCCCAGAAGGTCAAAGCACCCCTGAAAAAATCTAATTTAAATAAAAATAAAACTTTTTAATGGATTTATTTTTTTATGGTAACTACCCCTTTGCACCCATGAGCTAAATCCTCTAAGCTCTCAAGATTGCTGTGTTCTATGGGGCAAGAGGTGACAGATGCTTATCACAAGCATAGGAGATTGTTAATTCCCTAATTGGAACATAGCCCTAAAACTGACAAAGTAAGTTGTGAGGAATCAGAGAAGAGTTTGGTTTAGAAGGGACCTTTCAAGATGTCCTGGTTTGAGCTGAATCTGCTGCTGATACTCAATACCATGCTGCTGTCCTGCCAGCTTGAGAACAAAAGTGCTGGCTGGAGCAAAGTATTATGGGGCTTGAAGCTCAGATTGTGATATGAGAGGTTTCCATTTGTGATGGCTGCTTTCAGTATCCGCTTTTGGGGTGTTGGTCTTTTCCACTGGGTGGGCTGCAGGTCTGGGGGTGTGGGAGGTCACTGGCTGCTTCTGCTGCTGCTGCTGCATTTTGCTGTGCTTTTCTGCAAACAAAGTGCGATGGTTTTAAGACTGTCTTTTTAATTTTTCTTCACAAAGTTCAAGTAGAGAAAGTGAAAGAATGTAAATAAGTCACTATTGGGTGTAAGAAAGCACAATAATGATTATTCTAAACACTTCCATTGGAGAGAGAAATATTTAAGAATCTCTACTCAAAACAAGGTTGGGAGTTGGGCAGTTCTCAGCTTGCCTGGCTTCTGTTTGCTGCTGCTTCTTTTCTGGCTGAAGATAACTCATTGACCTTGACAAGCTAAGTCTAACAGCCTCTTTGCTTCTTGACTCTCTGCCTTCTGCCAGAGGAGTCTGGGGGGATTCCTTCTGGTTGAGGGGGGGAAGCAAAGGGAGCTTGGTTGTGTTTTTCTGTTGATTGTACATATTTGTAAATGTTGTGAATGGTGTCTACTTGTACAGATTGATTGCATCTCATCAGAGATTGTAGTTCTGCTTGTAAATACAGCTTCATTTGCTTCCAGACTGAGCTAGCCTGGTCATTGTCAGTGTGGGAAGGGGATTTCAGCTCTCACACTGTTACACAAAGGTAATCGTGCATCTTACCACCTCATTAAGCTCTCTTTATCTCAACCCAGAAGTGTATTTTGTGTTACTTTCCCTCTTGTCTGTGTGTAGAGAAGAGGGCTTGTGAGAGGAGGCTCTGTTAACCCAGGACACTTCTAATCTTCTATGAATTTTCAGAGGGATGATGTGAAACCAGTCATACTCTCAGGTCCATTCATTCTTGTGTTAGTGGCCACATAACTCCTCAAAAATGTATCATGAAGTTGCCATTCCAGCTGGTAATTTCAGAGGAAAATTAAGTAGTATATCTCTGTGAAAGCTAAATTCCTTTCCTCCACTGTGAAGATCAAATTCTGAGTCAGTACCAAGGTTCATTACCTGCTCAGCATATTGATCACCAGGACGTTTTGACAACATTTTTTGTGTTACTTTCATTCCTACCTGTGTGTAAAGAGGGGGGCTTGTGAAGGCAGGTTGTGTTAGTCCAGGACACAAGACCATCAACTCCAACACCTCTTCCATGGACAGGGACAGCTTCAACCAGATCAGGTTGCTCAAAGCCCCAGCCAGCCAACCCTACTTTGAACCCTTTTTATAATGGGAGATCCACAACTGCTCTGGACAACATATGCCAGTGTCTCACCACCTCCACAGTAAAAAATGTCTTTCTTCCAATCTAAACCTAGACTTTCCAGTTTAAAAATGTTGCTGCTTGTTCTGTCACTACAGACCCAGTTAAAAATTGCTCTCTCCATCTTTCTTATAAACCTTCTTTAAGTACTGAATGATCACCATAAGGTTTTCCCAGAGTCTTTTCTCCTCCAGGATGAATAATGCCAACTCTCAGCTTCAGTTCACAGGAGAGGTGTTCCAGCCCCCTGATCATTTTTGTTGCCCTCCTCTGGACCCTTTAACAGGGCCATGCCCATTTTTTATTGGGCAGCCCAGCATTACATGCCATACTCCAGGTGGGGTCTTACAACAGCAGGGTAGAGCAGATCTCCTGGCCATACTGCTTTTCAGGTAGCCCAGTATATATGTTGTACTCTGCCCTGGTGAGACCTCACCTGGAATATTGCATCCAGTTTTGGGCTCCCCAGTACAGGAGGGACAGGAATCTACTTGAAAGAATCCAAGGGAGGGCTGCCAGGATGCTGAAGGGACTGGAGCACTGCCTGGTGAGGAGAGGCTGAGAGCCCTGGGGCTGTCTAGTCTGCAGAGGAGAAGATTGAGAGGGGATTTAATCAATGTTTATCAATATCTGAGGGCTGGGGGTCAAGAGGGAGGGGACAGGCTCTGATCACTTGCACCCTGGGATAGGATAAGGGGTAATGGATAGAAACTCCAGCACAGGAGGTTCCACCTCAACCTGAGGAGGAACTTCTTCACAATGAGGATGTCAGAGCCCTGGAGCAGGCTGCCCAGAGAGGTTGTGGAGTCTTCTTCTCTGGACACATTCAAACCCCACCTGGATGCATTCCTGTGTGATCTGTCCTGGATTCTCTGGTCCTGCTCTGGCAGGGGGGTTAGACTCGATGATCTTTGAAGGTTCCTTCCAACCCCTAACATTCTGTGATTGCTTCCTGTGAGCCTGTGATAATTGGCTCTTGGGTCTAAAATCACATATTGCCAGTTATGTCCAACTTTTCAGCCTTCTCTGCACAGGACTGCTCTCAATCCACGCATCATCCTGTCCAGTCTGTACTGATATTGAGGATTGCCTCTACCCAGGTGCAAGACCTTACATATGGCCTTATTGACCTTCATGAGGTTCACATGGGCCCAATGAAAGCAATTCCAAAACCAGGTGCAGGGGTGCTGCTAAAATGTAAGGCTAGGCTAAGAGAAAGATAACCAGAATTTTTTTATTGATGCTTGGGCTGAAACTTGCATGAGTCTCAGCTATAAGTTGCAAACAAAAGCCAACATGCAGTGTGCTTAAGGCTAGATTTAGTATGATGCTGCTTAACAGTGCATCAAGTCCAAAGGAAATCAGAGCAATCATTCTGGAGAAAAGGGCCATACCATCACAGAGCCCAGGGTGTAAACAAAGGATTTAAATGTACAGCAAATAAATCTGGCCAATTCAAAGTATTTAATGTTTCATACTTCCATTGACTCATTCCTATTTTACAAGCACTAAATAAAACCATCTGAATTGCCAGGATTTTCTTGTGTTTGCTCATTCCCTAATCCCTCTTCTTTCCCTGCAGGCTTCTTAATTAAATGTCCTGGCCAGTGGTGAAAACATTATTGTGATAAAGAATTCCTGAGCCCAAACATCATTTTTGCAACCTTGCCTTTATAGAAAAATATTCAGCTGAACAGCAATAGAGACTGTAAAGAGTATAGCCATCTTACACCTGAACTGCAGTGCTAAGGAAAGGGGAAAAATAGGTCAAACCTGTTTCTAGACACCTGTAAATGAGTAACCACACAGGGAATAGCCCCAGGAGCAATAGTCCTCTCTATTTGTCTGACAAATTAACAATTTGGCAGAATAGAGCTCTCCATCTGATAAAGGTCCTTCTCATGAAAATAACATTAAGCAAGTGCACAGACTACATTTTTAGGGCCAAGTTCCACTGTATAGGTGGTATCCCATGCTGATTCATACAAAACTGAGGCCTTTGTGTTGCCCTCAATTCTCCTCTTCTGGAAACAAAGCATTCTGACAGCGTGCTGTCACTGCTGAACTTCATGCATTTCATATGGGCATTTGAGCACCTCCCCTGTGAAGAGAGACTGAGAGCCCTGGGGCTGTTTAGTCTGGAGAAGAGAAGCCTGAGAGGGGATCTGATCAATGTCTATCAATAGCTGAGGGGTGGGTGTCAAGTGGAGGGGGCCAGGCTCTTTTGGGTGGTGCACAATAATAAGCCAAGGAACAAAGGTATAAGCTGGAACAGAGAAGATTTCACCTCAACATGAGGAGAAACTTCTTTCCAGTGAGGGTGACAGAGCCCTGGAGCAGCTGCCCAGAGAGGTTGTGGAGTCTCCTTCTCTGGACACATTCAAACCCCACCTGGCTGCATTCCTGTGCAGACTCCCCTGGGTGATGCTGCTCTGGCAGGGGGGTTGGACCTGATGATCTCTGGAGGTCCCTTCCAACCTCTAACGTAGTGTGGTACTGTGGTATGATGAGGAAAAACAGCCTCACTATACTCCTTTGCTCAATTAAGTCAGAAAACACAAAGCAAAACCGTTATGTAGAGACATACAAACCTCTTCTCCCAGTTCCTCCCTTCCTCTGGGTTCATTTTGTAAATGTCAATCTACTAATGTTTAGAAGAACTAACATGCATTTCAGATTCCTCCTCCACTCTTTCACTATCAAAAGCTACATCTTCTTCATATCAAAAGCTACATCTTCTTCATACCAAAAGCTACATCTTCTTCATATCAAAAGCTACATCTTCTTCATACCAAAAGCTATATCTCATTCATAACATTAAAAAAAAAAATGGCACATCATTTCTGCAGCACCTTATCTCACTTCTAGATAAAATAAAACTATTTGGGACAAAAGCTTGAGGAAAAGATTTTAACAATGCCTCCTGGCAGCTGTTTGACAGATTTTCTCCACATTGCCTGGCATAACCCTTCCCAGAAATACTTGTCAGCAAGCAAGCTTTCTTCATTGTCCATTTCTATCAGTTTTCTGGCCACAACAGGACAATACTGTGCTTCCCAAAAGCCACAAATCTATACCCTGTATGAGATAACTCAGTGGTTACCAACAGGCCAGGCAGAGAGCAGGAGCAAAGCGGGAGAAAAGCAGCTCCAGGTGAAACAAGGCAGCCATAATCACCCCCAACATAGGCCAGAGACACAAGCTTCACCTCCACAGAGAGTGCAGACTTTGTGCTGCCCTGGAAGCTGCTAGGGTGTTGCACAGGCTGCTTTGCAGGAAGCAAGGAGCACTACATTGCCACTCTACCACAAGCTGTTTGCTGCTACCTTCTTCTCCTTTCCCAGAAATCTCTACCAGAGGAAGTTGAAACATGAAGATCATAATACTGTACCTAGGGCTCCTGGCATAGAACAAGCAAACAGGAGAAACCAGGGGACTGAACAAGGACTGCTACAGCTGGATCATGAGAAAGATGTCTGCACAGTAACAGTTCTTTTTTCATAGAATCACAGAATTGTTTGGGTTGGAAAGGACCTCAAGGTTCATCCAGTTCCAACCCTCCCTGCCATCAGCTGGGACACTTCACAGCACATCAGGTTGCTCACAGCCACATCCAGCCTGGCCTTCAAAACCTCCAGGGATGAGGCTTCTACCATCTCCCTGGGCAACCTCTTCCAGGGTCTCACCATCCTCATGGGAAAAAATTTCTTCCTAACATCCAATCTGAATCTCCCTATTTCTAGTTTTGCTCCATTCCCCCCAGTCCTATCACTCCCTGATATCCTAAAAAGTTCTTTTCTTGTAGCCCCCTTCAGATACTGGCAGGTCACAAGAAGGTCTCCTCGGAGCCTTCTCTTTCCCAGACTGAACAGCCCCAACTCTCTCAGTCTGTCTCCAGAGCAGAGCAGCTCCAGCCCTCTGCTCATCCTCATGGCCCTTCTCTGGACACCTTCCAGCACCTCCAGATCCTCCTTGTAACAGAGGCTCCAGAACTGGACACAGAGGTCCAGGTGGGGTCTCACCAGAGAGGAGCAGAGGGGGAGAATCCCCTCCCTGGCCCTGCTGGCCACACTTCTCTTGCTGCAGCCCAGGCTCTGGTTGGCTTTCTGGGCTGCAAGTATTCATGTTGAGCACTTTCTGACATTGCCACTGTTCTTCCAAGGCATCCATTCATCACTAGTCCAAACTGTAATTCTGTTTATTTCAAAGGATGCTTCTTTGGGAAATTTCCCACTGGGAACAAGGGGAGGCCATGAAAGTCAATAGCATCATGGCTTGTACTAGAAACACTGTGGCCAGCAGGAACAGGGGGGTGATAATCCCCCCGTGCTCAGCTCTGGTGAGGTCACAACTTGAGTACTGTGTTCAGTTCAGGGCCTTCACTACAAGAAAGACATTGAGGTGCTGGAGAGTGTTCAGAGATGTGCAATGAGGCTCATAAAGGGCCTGGAGCACATGGCCTGTGAGGAGCATCTGAGGGAGCTGGGGTTCCACAGTCTGGAGAAGAGGAGGCTGAGGGGAGACCCCATTGCTCTCTACAGCTCCCTGAAGGGAGGTTGGAGAGAGGCAGGGGTCAGCCTGTCAGGGTGTCAAGCAACAGGCCTAGAGGAAATGGTTTCAAGCTGTGCTTGGGGAGGTTCAGCCTGGATGCTAGGAAATATTTCTTCACAGAAAGGGTTCTCCAACATTGTAGTGATCTGCCCAGGGTAGTGGAGGAGTCAGTGTCTCTGGAGGTGTTGAAGCAGCCTAAGCCTGGTGCTTAGGGACACGGTTTAGTGTTGACCCTTCAGTGCTGGGTCAAGGGCTGGACTGGATGATCTTTGAGGTCTCTTCCAACCGGGTGCTTTCTGTGAGTCTGTGATTCTGAGATCAGGCTTTAATTTGGAGTTAGGATAGAGCTTTGCAAATAACATTTTCTGCTTGCAAGCATTTACCCAGATCTTAAAAACTTGTCAGTCTCTCCTACTGCAGATTATACTCGTACTACAAAGTGTGATGTCACACTTGCAGGAAAGTTGCCTGTCCATTAAAGATGAAACAAGTAAGGAGTGCCATGCATTGTACAATTTTAAACCAATTAAGGGCAAATGTCCTGCATTTGTAAACTTTAAATTCTGTCTCTCAGGAGGCTGAAATCTATCATTCTCTTGGAAAGAAGCAAAACCTGGGTTCTGATGCATCTGTGCTTTGAGGATTATGAGCTTTGAAGACTATAAAAAAGATCTAACTTAGGGTTTTTTCTACGCTTTTTTTTCCCACTTAAGTCTGATGCTGATGTCTAGCAAAATTAAGATTTTGCTGTCAGTGCAGGGTATCATATCAATATTTTCGTACAAGTTAATTAACTTCTAGACTTTGATGCTTTGTGAAATTTCTTTGGCTCATGAACACAAACACCACATGCACGTTCGGATGCACTCAGGGACCTGTGTGTTTTCAGTACAGCTGCTGAAATTTTGGATCTCTAAGAACTAGTTCTTAAAAGTACACAGACCTAAAGCTTCTCACTCAGAAGATAAAACCCCAGAAATGTACAAAATGTTTTCTAAATGATCTCAAACATTTCTAGGCAGATACAATTTCATTGTTTTGCTATTCCTCTGACAATCTTCAAATCACAGTTTAAAAATCTACCTGAGTGTTGTTTATAGTCATAGCTTCTTTCATTCATAACATTTAGCCTTTTAAATCCCATGCACTTGATTCATCTTTTTGTATTGGGTAAACTTGCAATAAACTCCTTACTCTTCAGGGTGAGCACCAGGGAGCTGTTTTCAGTGCAAACAGCTGCGTTGTTTTAACTTCTTTTTATGTACAGCTTGAGGGCACCCATTTGCTTCACAATTAGGAGCATAGCACCTACAAACGTTCAGCTAACCAGATTGCTAATTGCTGTGTTTGCTTTGCACTTTCTTGTAAAAACAGAAAATGTTCCTTCTGAAACTGCATGGTTCAAAGTTTCACATTATCTCCTTTGCATTTCTCCAGGTGCTCACTTTTTACTTGTCCCTCTCCCCAGAGATATTACTGATAAAGCTCTGCACAGCCCTGGGGTACAGCAAGAAAAGTGTGGCCAACAGGGCTAGGGAGGTTCTTCTCCCCCTCTACTCTGCCCTGCTGAGACCACACCTGCAATCCTGTGTCCAGTTTGGGGCTCCCCAGTTCAAGAGAGACAGAGACCTGCTGCAGAGAGTCCAAGGGAGAGCCAGGAGGATGCTTAGGGGACTTGAGCATCGCCCCTGGGAAGAGAGACTGAGAGCCCTGGGGCTGTTTAGTCTGGAGAAGAGAAGGCTGAGAGGGGATCTGATCAATGTTTATCAATAGCTGAGGGGTGGGTGTCAAGTGGAGGGGGCCAGGCTCTTTTGGGTGGTGCACAGTAATAAGACAAGGAACAAGAGGTACAAGCTGGAACAGAGAAGATTTCACCTCAACATGAGGGGAAACTTCTTTGCAGTGAGGGTGACAGAGCCCTGAAGCAGGCTGCCCAGGGAGATTGTGGAGCCCCCCCCCCCCCCCCCCCCCCCCCCCCCCCCCCCCCCCCCCCCCCCCCCCCCCCCCCCCCCCCCCCCCCCCCCCCCCCCCCCCCCCCCCCCCCCCCCCCCCCCCCCCCCCCCCCCCCCCCCCCCCCCCCCCCCCCCCCCCCCCCCCCCCCCCCCCCCCCCCCCCCCCCCCCCCCCCCCCCCCCCCCCCCCCCCCCCCCCCCCCCCCCCCCCCCCCCCCCCCCCCCCCCCCCCCCCCCCCCCCCCCCCCCCCCCCCCCCCCCCCCCCCCCCCCCCCCCCCCCCCCCCCCCCCCCCCCCCCCCCCCCCCCCCCCCCCCCCCCCCCCCCCCCCCCCCCCCCCCCCCCCCCCCCCCCCCCCCCCCCCCCCCCCCCCCCCCCCCCCCCCCCCCCCCCCCCCCCCCCCCCCCCCCCCCCCCCCCCCCCCCCCCCCCCCCCCCCCCCCCCCCCCCCCCCCCCCCCCCCCCCCCCCCCCCCCCCCCCCCCCCCCCCCCCCCCCCCCCCCCCCCCCCCCCCCCCCCCCCCCCCCCCCCCCCCCCCCCCCCCCCCCCCCCCCCCCCCCCCCCCCCCCCCCCCCCCCCCCCCCCCCCCCCCCCCCCCCCCCCCCCCCCCCCCCCCCCCCCCCCCCCCCCCCCCCCCCCCCCCCCCCCCCCCCCCCCCCCCCCCCCCCCCCCCCCCCCCCCCCCCCCCCCCCCCCCCCCCCCCCCCCCCCCCCCCCCCCCCCCCCCCCCCCCCCCCCCCCCCCCCCCCCCCCCCCCCCCCCCCCCCCCCCCCCCCCCCCCCCCCCCCCCCCCCCCCCCCCCCCCCCCCCCCCCCCCCCCCCCCCCCCCCCCCCCCCCCCCCCCCCCCCCCCCCCCCCCCCCCCCCCCCCCCCCCCCCCCCCCCCCCCCCCCCCCCCCCCCCCCCCCCCCCCCCCCCCCCCCCCCCCCCCCCCCCCCCCCCCCCCCCCCCCCCCCCCCCCCCCCCCCCCCCCCCCCCCCCCCCCCCCCCCCCCCCCCCCCCCCCCCCCCCCCCCCCCCCCCCCCCCCCCCCCCCCCCCCCCCCCCCCCCCCCCCCCCCCCCCCCCCCCCCCCCCCCCCCCCCCCCCCCCCCCCCCCCCCCCCCCCCCCCCCCCCCCCCCCCCCCCCCCCCCCCCCCCCCCCCCCCCCCCCCCCCCCCCCCCCCCCCCCCCCCCCCCCCCCCCCCCCCCCCCCCCCCCCCCCCCCCCCCCCCCCCCCCCCCCCCCCCCCCCCCCCCCCCCCCCCCCCCCCCCCCCCCCCCCCCCCCCCCCCCCCCCCCCCCCCCCCCCCCCCCCCCCCCCCCCCCCCCCCCCCCCCCCCCCCCCCCCCCCCCCCCCCCCCCCCCCCCCCCCCCCCCCCCCCCCCCCCCCCCCCCCCCCCCCCCCCCCCCCCCCCCCCCCCCCCCCCCCCCCCCCCCCCCCCCCCCCCCCCCCCCCCCCCCCCCCCCCCCCCCCCCCCCCCCCCCCCCCCCCCCCCCCCCCCCCCCCCCCCCCCCCCCCCCCCCCCCCCCCCCCCCCCCCCCCCCCCCCCCCCCCCCCCCCCCCCCCCCCCCCCCCCCCCCCCCCCCCCCCCCCCCCCCCCCCCCCCCCCCCCCCCCCCCCCCCCCCCCCCCCCCCCCCCCCCCCCCCCCCCCCCCCCCCCCCCCCCCCCCCCCCCCCCCCCCCCCCCCCCCCCCCCCCCCCCCCCCCCCCCCCCCCCCCCCCCCCCCCCCCCCCCCCCCCCCCCCCCCCCCCCCCCCCCCCCCCCCCCCCCCCCCCCCCCCCCCCCCCCCCCCCCCCCCCCCCCCCCCCCCCCCCCCCCCCCCCCCCCCCCCCCCCCCCCCCCCCCCCCCCCCCCCCCCCCCCCCCCCCCCCCCCCCCCCCCCCCCCCCCCCCCCCCCCCCCCCCCCCCCCCCCCCCCCCCCCCCCCCCCCCCCCCCCCCCCCCCCCCCCCCCCCCCCCCCCCCCCCCCCCCCCCCCCCCCCCCCCCCCCCCCCCTCTCCTTCTCTGGACACATTCCAACCCCACCTGGCTGCATTCCTGTGCAGACTCCCCTGGGTGATGCTGCTCTGGCAGGGGGGTTGGACCCAATGATCTCTGGAGGTCCCTTCCAAGCTCTAATGTTCTGTGATTCTATGATACTGAGAACTCCTGCTAGGTCTTCTAGTCTCTATTCTGCTGAAAGCTTTTATCTCTCTAGAAGTCAGAGCTGAATGTTTTCTTTCAAGCTGGCCTGCTCAGAATGAGCTACTTTTACTGCAAGATCTTCAGTAACAAAGAAAACAATCTTATGGTTGTAATAAACTGAAATAGAGTGAAAAAATATGTTATAAAATAGGCCACCTTACTATTACTATTTATGACACTTAAGATCAGCATTTGGTTTCAAATAATCATATAAAAACATAGAATCATAGAATGGTCCAGGACAGAAGGGACCTCCAAAGGTCACCCAGTCTGACCTCCTCAGAGTCAGCAGGGACACCCCCAACTAGATCAGGCTGCCCAGGGCCTTGTTGAGTCTTACCTTGAATATTCATCTCCAGGGAAGGAGCCTCAGCCACCTCCCTGGCCAACCTGTTTTGTTAGCTCTTGTCTATGTGCCTGAGTTTCTCCATTGGTAGGTAACTTTTGCTTTGATCTCTCCCAGTATTCCTACCCAGCTTATCTGAATCCTCAAATTCAGGTCAGATTGTCTTTAAATAAAATTAGAAGCATAGCTGCTTGATAAATGGGAGCATTCCTCTATAAACACACAACACAATGTCAGCACTTCTCTCATTTGATTTCTGAGGGGACTTTAATGTATCAGCTGTGAATAGTTTATGACCTGGCCCATAAAGTGGGATTCATCTAAGTAAATGCAGATGCAGCTGAGCCAGTCCCTCATTATCATCAGCAGAGATGAATGGGAACTTTCAAGATTCAATTCACCTCATGCCAAAGTAGGCACATAGAGTGCTTGCATGGCACTCTACATTCCTGTATTTTTATCCGCTTTTATAAAGAGGAGGAATTGCACATTTTCCTCCATTATCCTTGCCTAATTAGTTCAGATGCCAAGGTCTCAATTTCCGTTTGGCCTGCCATAATCCAAGACCACTTCTTTCCCCTGAAATATGACTGAATTTTTATTCAAGCTTCTCCTTGATCATCCTCTTGTCAGCTGAAGACTGCTACAAAGTGGTCAGAACAGTGGGTTTCCTTCTAGCCTCTTGGGAAGTAGCCCAGAGGTGCTGTCAAACTCCTGACTATCTATGGAATTGTGCATGTGTCAAGAGGAAAGCCATTTCCTAAGGCACAATCTATAACCTTTATGTCTCAATCAAGGGTAAAGCTGACAACACAAAATAGAACAGCTCCTCTTTTACTGACCACCTGCTTGGCCTTTGTTTAGCCACATAACAGGAATGCTTCTCTAATGACAAAGGGTAGGTAAGAGAGACTGAGAGCCCTGGGGCTGTTTAGTCTGGAGAAGAGAAGGCTGAGAGGGCATCTGATCAATGTCTATCAATAGCTGAGGGGTGGGTGTCAAGTGGAGGGGGCCAGGCTCTTTTCAGTGGTGCACAGTGATAAGCCAAGGAGCAACAGGTACAAGCTTGAACAGAGAAGGTTTCACCTCAACATGAGGAGAAACTTCTTCACAATGAGGAAGTCAGAGCCCTGGAGCAGCTGCCCAGAGAGGTTGTGGAGTCTCCTTCTCTGGACACATTCAAACCCCACCTGGCTGCATTCCTGTGCAGACTCCCCTGGGTGATGCTGCTCTGGCAGGGGGGTTGGACCTGATCGTCTCTGGAGGTCCCTTCCAGCCTCTAATGTTCTGTGATACTGTGACACTGCGATAAGGGAAAATCAACAGCTACAATCATTCAGGAGAATGCATATTTAGGAAGATTATTTTCTGGTTAAATACTCATTTTCTGTCTCACATTCACATATTTGAAGGCATCAGATGTCCTATATAAGTCTAATATGACTTATTAGAATAGATTACATATTAGGATATGAAGGATTACCTTCTCCTTCAGCTGATAATGCTCAGCAGAAGCTGATCTGTCCCCAAAAGATTTGTCAGCTTGAAAAGACTTTCTGGAATGATGTAGAACTGCTGTACATGTTTGGAGGATGCCATTAAGCAGCTCTGGCACACAATCTAAACACATCAGCACTCAAGAATGTACTGTTCAGAATGAAAATGGGAACACTGAGGATGCTGCTGCACGTCAGCACACGTGATGAGAAGTCAAAGGTCATGTCTCAAGGTAGAGATGAGGATCAGCAAGGCAGATGACTGCATCTCCGATGACAGCATCCTCACACTTGGGACCCACATGTTCAGTGAAGGTGAACTTGGCAGATGGCCACACATCACAGAAAGCAATCACAGGATCATAGATCACAGGATGTGAAGGGACCTCCAGAGATCATTGAGCCCAACACCCCTGCCAGAGCAGGACCATACAATCTAGCACAGGTCACACAGGAATGCATCCAGACGGATCTGGAAAGTCTCCAGAGAAGGAGAACCTCTCTGGGCAGCCTGTTCCAGTGCTCTGTGAGCCTCCCAGTGAAGAAGTTCCTCCTCAGGTTGAGGTGGAACCTCCTGTGCTGTGGTCTATATCCATTGCCCCTTGTCCTATCCCAGGGTGCAACTGAGCAGAGCCTGTCCCCTCCCTCTTCACCCCCAGCCCTCAGATATCGATAAACATTTATTAAATCCCCTCTCAATCTTCTCCTCTGCAGACTAGACAGCCCCAGGGCTCTCAGCCTCTCCTCACCAGGCAGTGCTCCAGTCCCTTCAGCATCCTCACAGCCCTCCCTTGGACTCTCTCCAGCAGATCCCTGTCCCTCTTGAACTGGGGAGCTCAGAACTGGATGCAGTATTCCAGGTGAGGTCTCAGCAGGGCAGAGTAGAGGGGGAAGGAGAACCTCCCTGGCTCTGCTGGACACACTCCTCTCAATGCACCCCAGGACCCCATTGGCCTTCTTGGCCACCAAGGCACATTGCTGTCCCATGTAGAACTTGTTGTCCACCAGCACTCCCAGGTCCTTCTGCACAGGGCTGCTCTCCAGCAGATCCCCTCCCAGCCTGTACCCCTTTGCACAAAGGGGATGCTGCTCTGACTCTTGAAAACTAAGGTCAATTTACTGAAAAACTGAAGAAATGAAGAGTATGTGAAGTCCAACTGCAGTACTTATACCAAACAATATGCTACTAAAATGATAACAGGGGTTTGACATGAGTGTATTTTTACTTTATTGCTTTCAAGTTAATAATACCACATCTATAATATCACACCTTCCCCCTCTCCCAGCTCCTCCAATAGTTGCAGACTAAAATCTGTCTTTATAAGCAACAAAGAAATTGGAAATTGGTGGATCAGAAGAGTAACATTAATGAAATATTTAAAATTGCACTGGAATTATGGAAATTAAACAACTGGAAAAACAATCTGAAGCCACAGCTTTGGAAATCCTTTTTAAAAAAATCTGATAGACAATTTCTAAAACTTCACTTAGGTTATTGTGTTAGTTACAAACAGTCATCACCAAACAAAACCGAAAAAACCACCAACCCTAGAAGATACTAAAAAAGTCTAATGGATTATCCATTTCATAGAGTCATAGAATCAGTCAGGGTTGGAAGGGACCACAAGGATCATCCAGTTCCAACCCTCCTGCCATGGCCAGGGACACCTCACACTACATCAGGCTGCCCAGAGCCTCATCCAGCCTGGCCTTAAACACCTCCAGGGATGGGGCCTCAACCACCTCCCTGCACAACCCATTCCAGGCTCTCACCACTCTCATGGCGAAGAACTTCATAACATCCAGTCTGAATCTCCCCACTTCCAGCTTTATTCCATTCCCCCCCAGTCCTATGACTACTTGATACCCTAAAAAGTCCCTCCCCAGCTTTCTTGTAGCTACCTTCAGATCCTGGAAGGCCACAAGAAGGTCACCTCGGAACCTTCTCCTCTCCAGGCTGAACAGCCCCAACTCTTTCAGTCTGTCCTCATAGCAGAGGTGCTCCAGCCCTCTGCTCATCCTGGTGGCCCTTCTCTGGACACCTTCCAGCATGTCCATATCCCTCTTGTAATAGAGGCTCCAGAACTGGATGCAGTACTCCAGGTGGGGTCTCACCAGAGTGGAGCAGAGGGGGAGAATCCCCTCCCTTGCCCTGCTGGCCACACTTCTCCAGATGCAGCCCAGGCTCTGGTTGGCTTTCTGGGCTGCAAGTGCACATTGACAGCTCCTGTTGAGCTTCTCCTCCACCAGCACCCCCAAGTCCCTCTCCTCAGGGCTGCTCTCCAGCCAGTCCCTGCCCAGCCTGGATTTGTGCTTGGGATTGCCTCGACCCAGCTGCAGGACCTTGCACTTGGTCTTGTTGAACCTCCTGAGGTTGGCTTGTGCCCACCTCTCCAGCTTGTCCAGGTCCCTCTGGATGGATCCCTTCCCCCCAGCTGTCTGCTGCACCACACAGCTTGGTGTCATCAGCAAACTTGCTGAGGGTGCACTCAATGCCTCTGTCCATGGCACTGACAAAGATGTTGAACAAGCCTGGTCCCAGGACTGATCCCTGAGGGACTCCACTTGTCACTGGCCTCCACTGGGACATGCCATTAGGATCTATCAGCTACTAGGTTAAAGCTAGCACTTTTTAAACCTTTGCTGCATATTTAAATGTATTTTTAACTGTGAACACTTTCTTTGTCACCATAATCATGTGGCATAGTGTGTCTGAGACTTGCACCTAAGAGTTTCTTTTGATTTCTATTACTGCTGTGAATTGCTTGAATGTAGGACTGAAGAAATAGTTTTTCTTTTTGTTTAATTTATCAGTTTTAATCAGTTTAAAAGAAAAATTAATGGTAAATAAATGAAAATTTAATTCTGGAGATTTGTTATGAATTGCCTCAAATGGCTTCCAGAAAGGGTACATTCTTGTGCTACTCTTAATTGTTGTAATTAAGATTTTTTTTTTCATTTTAATTAGAGGTTTGGGGTTTTTTTTGGCACAGTAAATTCTACCCCACTGCTTCTCAGTGTAGGTAAGCACACACAATCTTAGGGTGTTGATTTTTGTTCTTCTGTATCTAGCATATGTAAAAGAACTTCTCAGAGTACACCCAAATTAAAAAGGGGCAAAACGTATAAAGACAAAATGAACATAAAACACATTTAGAATTTTCTTCTCTTTGAAAGCATTAACATTTTTTCATCAAGAAACAGCAGTTTCAGTAAAATATTGAACATACTTATAGAAATAAGATTTCTGTAATCACAGATAGTAGGACTAAGTATCACAGTGTCACAGTATGTTAGAGCTTGGAAGGGACCTCCAGAGATCATCAGGTCCAACCCCCCTGCCAGAGCAGCATCACCCAGGGGAGTCTGCACAGGAATGCAGCCAGGTGGGGTTGGAATGTGTCCAGAGAAGGAGACTCCACAACCACCCTGGGCAGCTGCTCCAAGGCTCTGTCACCCTCACTGCGAAGAAGTTTCTCCTCATGTTGAGGTGAAATCTTCTCTGTTTCAGCTTGTACCTCTTGTTCCTTGGCTTATAATGGTGCACCACTGAAAAGAGCCTGGCCCCCTCCCCTTGACACCCACCCCTCAGCTATTGATAGACATTGATCAGATCCCCTCTCAGCCTTCTCTTCTCCACACTAAACAGCCCCAGGGCTCTCAGTCTCTCTTCACAGGGGAGATGCTCAAGTCCCCTAAGCATCCTCCTGGCTCTCCCTTGGACTCTCTCCAGCAGGTCTCTGTCTCTCTTGAACTGGGGAGCTCCAAACTGGACACAGGATTGCAGCTTTGGTCTCAGCAGGGCAGAGTAGAAGGGGAGAAGAACCTCCCTAGCCCTGCTGGCCACACTTTTCTTGTTGCACCCCAGGATCCCACTGGCTGTCTTGGCCACAGGGGCACATTGCTGCCCCATGCAGAACTTGCTGTCCACCAGCACTCCAAGGTCTTTCTCTGTGGAGCTGCTTTCCATCAGGGCAGCCCTAACCTGTCCTGGTGCCTGTTGTTATTCCTCCCCAGATGCAGGACCCTGCACTTGTCCTTATTGAACTCCATGAGGTTTGCCTGCACCCAGCTCTCAGCCTGTCCAGCTCTGGTTGGATGTCAGCACAGCCTGACAGGTGTCAGCCACCCCTCCACCCCACCCCCCTCCCACCCCCCCCCAGGTTTATCTCATCAGGGAACTTGCTGAGGGTACAAAAAGTATTAATGAGAAATGTAAACTTGTTTTGACCTAAGGTGTGATAAATAACATAGCCTAGCCCCCAAAACTCCACTGGATTGTTTGCCAGTGGATAGCTCATACCTCAGCTCAGTCTTACTCATTCTTACTTTAATTGCATCAACAGTTTGAACTTTTGTAGCCCCTTCAAACTGCAAATGTGAAGCATTTCCCAGGAAGCCTGTTGGATATGGGATGAAGAACACCATCCCTCCAAGAGTTTCATCCTCTGAGAGTTGCAGCAGTTGTAAGTTAGTGAAAGCCTGCATGTCTTAAATCAGAATGTTAAATTCACAAGCCCTGGGACTTTATTACGTGTCACTTGGGATCACAGAATTTTTTCCTTCTACACTACTTCTGCTAGGCTTTAATTTATGGCCTACCAGTGTGTCTGAAAGAGCTATTTGGCCACCAGCAAGCAAGAAGATATTCCAGGTTATACTGAGTACATAAAATTCTACTTTCTGCCCTCTTGAATCTTCCATGGAAACTGTGTCTCACAGACAGTAACTGTTAGCAGTGTACTTACTGCATTGAAGTTGGGGAAGAGATTGACTGCTGCAGCAGTGTCCAGAGGAAATGGAAGAAAGGGTTTAATATCCAGTGAGGGCTGCAGAGGTGGAGCAGGAGGACGCACTAGGGCTGGAAGAGCAGGGCTCTGGCATGTACCACCTGGGTGTAGAAAGAGGCAGAAGGCATTCAGCAAGTGCTAGGATTAGGGGGAAAGAAAAGAAAGCCGACACAAAAAAGCATCCACAGAAAGCCAAGACTGGATGAAAACCACATTTTTCTTCACCCACAAATTAGAATCATAGAATCATAGAATCAGTCAGGGTTGGAAGGGACCACAAGCATCATCTAGTTCCAACCCTCCTGCCATGGGCAGGGACACCTCACACTACATCAGGCTGGCCAGAGCCTCATCCAGCCTGGCCTTAAACACCTTAAATTACTGCATTATTGAAAAGGAGCACAGCTGACCCAGTGACTATTGGCTATATTTCTCTGCCAGTATCAGCTTCAGGTATCAATCTATCACTAAGATTAGCTAATAAACCATTTAACTCCCTGGATTATCTAGAACAATAATAGTTCAGTGTACATCTGACTTCTCATTACAACTTCAGCTAGTCTCATTCTGCTATCATTCCAGTCTCTCATCCCAGCCTTATTGGTCAGCTCTCCAAAAGGCAAAGTACCTCAGAAGGAAAAGAACCATTAGCTGTTCAGCTCAGTAGAAGTCAGATTATTTGCAGACTTTTCCATATTTTAATCAGATGCTCACTCCTGGAGCTTACAGCTAAGGAGTCAGCCTAAACCTCCAAACACAACGTACCTTGTCACCTCAACAGCTCTGCAGCACAAATCTACCAAGAATCATTTCAGCAGCCACTGAAATTCTTTTTGTGGGGAGGTACTGACGAGCACTTTCTGCTCTTGGGAAGGATGGAGCTGATTCAGACTCTGCACAACAGAAAGCTCCTCCTGGCTACCGCTCCCAACCACCAGCTCTCTGGGAACAGAATGCAAATGAAGGAATCCCTTTGCATACCAATAAGTCACTACCTGTTTACAGCAGACTCTATTTTACTGATTTGTTTGCCCCTTGCCCAGCCAGCTACAACTGGAGGGATCTGAGACCAGTCTCTGCAGCCAAATCTCCCATGTTTTGGTTGCACTCCAAAACATCAATTCCCTGTTAATTAAAGACCATTTGAATGCTAGGAAACTGTTAAAATATGCCAGCGTTCTTTTAATCTGAGAGGCAGGCAACAGACTGTAAAAACCTTCTGGTAAGAGTCCAGGAAACATTAAAAAGAAAATGTTAAGGGGATTTTTACCCCACTCACTGAACAGAGTCACAGGCAGACAGACCAACAAAGGAAGGGAGACAAAATGTGGTTCTTTTTTCATTTCCATACATGCACTTTATTAGACAAGATGACTACATTCTTTAAGAGCCCAAATATAAAGAAAGCCAGAAGGATAGGGCCACAAAAATGATGAGGGGGATGGAGCAGCTCTGCTACAAGGACAGGCTGAGGGAGCTGGGGGTGTTCAGCCTGGAGAAGAGGAGGCTCTGG
Organism: Indicator indicator; assembly: GCF_027791375.1. Lineage (NCBI taxonomy): Eukaryota > Metazoa > Chordata > Aves > Piciformes > Indicatoridae > Indicator > Indicator indicator. The sequence goes on from NC_072020.1 coordinate 32,330,656, forward strand.
GCAGACCTAATAGCAGCCTGGCAGTACCTGAAGGGGGCTCCAGGAAGGCTGGAGAGAGACTGTTTGCAAAGGCCTGCAGGGACAGGACGAGGGACAATGGCTTCAAACTAGAGCAGAGCAGATTGAGATTGGATGTGAGGAAGAAGTTCTTTACTCTGAGGGTGGTGGAACATTGGAACAGGTTGTCCAGGGAGATGGTTAAGGCTCCTTCCCTGGAGATGTTCAAGGTGAGGCTGGAGGACGCCCTGGGCAGCCTGATCTAGTTGGGGATGTCCCTGCTGACTGCAGGGAGGTTGGACTGGATGAGCTTTGGAGGTCCCTTCCAGGCTGGACCATTCTGTGATTCTATGATATATGGAATTTCTCCATATTTGGCCAGCAACTCTGCTAACAAAGTTTGCAATTTAATGTATCCTAATAGAGGGCTAAAAACACAGGGTTTAACGAACCTGTTGTAGCAGTTTTAGCAGATCATTCACAGTTCTGCCTCTAAGTATCAGATTAGCTGGAGTGAAATTTTCAAAGTCAGGGTTTTTTGTTTGGTTGGTTGGTTTGTTTTTTTTTTTTTTTTTCAACCTTCAGCTCCTCTGTGAAACACTTCACTAAGAATTATGGAATGGGAAATCATTACTCACTAGTAAACCAAAAGTACTGGATTAGAGCTTACTACAATCTGACGTTAGTTAGAAAAACTGTCACTTTCAGGGTAATTTCTATGTTTACCTCAATGTAGGAATGAATCAAATCACTCTTGGAATGCAGCAATTAAGGATGTGGACAACAGAAAAGCAAAAGGCAAGCATCTCTGCTTTCCATATCATTCCATTGCATGGAATGATCATGTATTTCATGATTGCCATTGGTTTGGCAATTCCTACATTCCCATGCGATTGTTACTGAAACAGTGCAAGAATGAATCACAGAATCACAGAATTAACCAGGTTGGAAAAGACCTTCAAGATCATCAAGTCCAACTTATCACCCAACACCATCTAATCAACTAGACCATGGCACTAAGTGCCTCATCCAGTCTTATTTTAAACACTTCCAGGGATGGTGACTCCACCACCACCCTGGGCAGCACATTCCAATGGCCAATTTCTATTTCCGGGAAGTATTTCTTCATACCATCCAGCCTGAACTTCCCCTGCACAGCTTGAGACTGTGTCCTTTTGTTCTGTTGCTGTTTTTTTGGGACAAGAGACCAACTCCCACCTGGCTACAACCTCCCTTCAGGTAGCTGTAGAGAGCAATGAGGTCTCCCCTGAGCCTCCTCTTCTCCAGGCTAAACACCCCCAGCTCCCTCAGCCTCTCCTCACAGGGCTGTGCTCCAGACCCCTCCCCAGCTTCGTTGCCCTTCTCTGGACATGTTCAAGTATCTCAATGTCCTTCTGAAACTGAGGAGCCCAGAACTGGACACAGGACTCAAGGTGTGGTCTAACCCGTGCTGAGCACAGGGCAGGATGACTTCCCTGCTCCTGCTGGCCACACTATGCCTGATGCAGGCCAGGATGCCATTGGCCTTCTTGGCCACCTGGGCACACTGCTGGCTCATGTTCAGCTGTTGTCCACCAGTACCCCCAGGTACCTCTCTGCCTGGCTGCTCTCCAACCACTGTGACCCCAACCTGTAGCACTGCATGGGACTGCTGTGAGTTGAACAGGTCAGACTGATGGTAAGATAGCATTGAACAGGCCAGTCTTACCCTCTCTGAACACACACCACGAAGGGAAGAAGTCACTCCTGCTAATGAAAAGCTTGATAAGTAGTTTCCAAGTTGCATGGAAGATTGTACAGAACCCCAGAGCAATTCCAAGGTGAGCATTTGCCTGGCAACAGCTGAGCATTTGAAGCTATTAAATGTCATATAACTCATAGATGCAAATGCAAACTGGACTGAGCAATATCACCTATGCCTGAGGAGCCAGGTCACTGAGGGTATTCTCTCAGTGCTATAGGAAGCCTAGAAGGTTCAGATTACCTAGAGCCACAGCATTGCTACCCCACACTCTTCTAGGATACCATGTCATGAAGGATGAAATATTGTATTCTGTGATCCTTGTCTGTGGCATGACAAGGCACTCACCCACCTGCTGCTGCCAGACACTGCTGCAAAAAGTCATCTGGGGACAGGAGCACACTTTAAAAGGAAAAATATAGCCAGCTTTGCAGGACCTTGGCTGGGACTCAGAGCCTCTGGAACTGTTTAAAATCTACCACAGTCCTGGCTACAGTGGCACAGAAAATGAGTATGTTCAAGAGTACAGCTGCTCTCTGGTTTTGCAATAGTGTGAGGCACGTCCCTTAATGATGGAGCATGTGATAGGAATCATAAAATTTGATCTTTTGCATGAAAGAAATTCTCTAATGTCATGGCTACAAAAATGAACTTCCCATGCACAGAGTTGTAGTCTAAAATCAGCCACAGGGGGAAAAAAATAAATGAAGCAATGGCAACACTTTAGTGACTCAGCTTAACTGAAAGACCTTTGGAGAACCTTCAGGAATGCCAATGTTAACTATTTCAGACCTAATCTATCAGCAGAGGGATGGAAAGGGGCAGAAGCCCACTAGATAAATTCCTGCTGCAAAGAAGGCAACATCAAGGGCAGAGATGATGATGGAAGGAAAACCTGAGAAGTGAGAAAGCCCAACTAAAGGTAAGGAAGGAGAGGTGCACCAAATCCTACAGGGCAGAGTTTACTTTCTCACTGTGTGGTGTTGTGTGTGACAACAGCACACTGAGGAAATGACTATAGCAAGACATCAGCTATCCAGTGGTACTGAACTGGATCAAGGTGAGGAAACACCTTGATTGCTTATGGCTGTTTTGGTGCTCTGGAGGATAAGTTTCTACGGAGAGACCTCCGTAGCTTTTGCTGTGCTGATGTAACATTGCTGAGCAACATGCAACAAAGCCTCAGTGTCATCATTTTTACAGTTTGGAGTTCCACTTTAACTACTAGAGCTAGGATAATATCCCACAACACTGGCAGGCTTTGTCCACAGCCTCTGCTTGACACTGTGTTATTACCTGAAGTTCACATTGACATCTGTGATGGTTTTAAGACTGTCTTTTTAATTTGTCTTTGCAAAGTTCGAGCAGAGAAAGAATGTAAATAAATCACTATTGGGTGTAAGAAAGAACATTAGTGATTATTCTAAACACTTCCATTGGGGAGAGAGAAATGTTTGGGAGTCACTACTCAAAACAAAGTGTCTCAGTCTCAGCTCGCTGGGCTTCTATCTGCCTGCTTCTTCTCTCTCCTGGCTGAAGATGACACACTGACCTTGACAAGCTAAGGCTAACAGCCTCTCTGCTTCTTGACAAGCTAAGGCTAACAGCCTCTCTGCTTCTTGACTCTCTGCCTTCTGCCAGGGAGAGTCCTTTTGGCTGGAGGCAGGGAGGCCCCTTGGGGAAGAAGCACAGCCCCTCGAGGGTAGGGGGAAGCCAGGGGGCTTGATTGTGTTTATTTTGTTGATTGTACATATTTGTAAATGTTGTGACTAGTGTCTATTTGTACAGATAGATTGCATCTCATCATAGATTGTAGTTTTGCTTGTAAATGCAGCTTTCATTTGCTTCCAGACTGAGCTAGCCTGGTCATTGTCAGTGTGGGAGGGGGATTTCAGCTCTCACACTGTTACAACATCCTTGCTATAAACAAGGTGCATGCATAGGTCTGACTTAAGAGACATTCCAATATCCCCAAACTGCAGGAGCAGGACAGTTCTAAAGTTATACATTATGCATAGCATGCTACAATTTCTTAAAAGATGAGGCTATTAATGTCATTTGCTAATCCCAATGTTAGTCTAGTGCCTTTCTAAGAAGGAAGAGCCTTTCCAGTCCACACAGACCCTTAATGGGAGATGAACATTACAGACATTTGGCAACTTCATGTAAACATTTTAGCTTCAATCGTATTTGTAGGAAGCACAGGAAAGGCATAACTTAGAAGCTTAATTACCTCAGCATTTTAACCAAGATTTAAATAATCATCCATTCCTTCGATTTTCAAGTAATTTATAACACAGGCAAGGTAATTTCTTGGCCAGAAGCACTGGGAATACATCAAAGGTAAGTATGAAAAAACAAGTTTGAAGAAAAGCTTGCCACAAATCCTCATCCTTTCCGGTATCTCTGCTTCTGAGAATCCCCCCAGTGGCAGTTAAGCTGCATTCTTACACATGGATGCACTTTGCTTCCCCACTTGGGACTAGGCATTTTACCCTACAGTAGGCAATATAGGATTTCACTCTGAGCACAGCCAGCCTACTTGACACAAAGCCACATGTGCAATGACATGAGGTTCATGCTCTTCGTGCAACAGCCTACTCAAGCAGTTCTCCTTCAGAAACCACTGGTGATAGGAGCTTCAGCACTACAACTGCTTTCATTTTTCTGTCTGGAGCCAAAAGTAAGACTACAGAAACACTCAGATGAAGATCACAGAATGTTAGGAGCTGGAAGGGACCTTGAAAGCTCATCCAGTCCAACTCCCCTGCCAGAGCAGGATCACCTAGAGCAGATCACACAGGAACACATCCAGGCAGCTCTTGAATATCTCCACAGAGACTCCACAACCCCCCTGGGCAGCCTCTTCCAGTGTTCTGTCTCCCTCATAGGGAAAATATTCTTCCTCCTGTTTCCATGGAACTTCCTCAGCCTCAGCTTCCACCACTGCCCCTTGTGCTGTCATTGGGCATCACCCAGCAGAGCCTGGCTCCAGCCTCTGGGCACTCACCCTGCACATCTTTAGCAACAGCAATGAGGTCACCTCTCAGGCTCCTCTTCTCCAAGCCACAGAGCCCTCAGCTCCCTCAGGCTCTCCTCATGAGGAAGATGTTCCACTCCCTTCATCATCTTTGTGACTAAGATGATTTTTGCAGGTTCAGCCTCAAACTGTCCATTCCATAATGCATTGTCCCATTTTACTTGGCTTGTGTTGGAATGTGTTTTGACTCCAGAGACCAGGCTTCAATATGGAATTGAAAATGAATCTTTAAATGAGCAGTCATTCCAAAAAGAAGAAATCCTATTTCTATAAAAAACATTAAAGTTTTGATCTTATCCTAAAGACATCTTTGTCACAATCCTTTACTCAAAACTAACAACTTCTGGGGAAAATTTAATTTCAGTGAAATAGCATTTTGTGATCAGAAAGCTGCCCACACAAATTTTTGTGTCCACTTCACCCAAAATATCCATTAGAACAACACCAGTAAAGAGCATAAAGAGTTGTAAGTACTGCCCCTAAAACCTGGAGGCAGAACAGCACAAAGACTGAACCTGTATAAAGGAAACTAAAGGAAATAGTCTTAGGCTAAACAATCACTATAAAGCAGGGCTGCTTCTTTTATATACACTATAATAAATAACAAGTTTTTTTAAAGCTCCTGGAGGAGGTCAAGATCTCTGTCTCTCAGGTTCCCTAACAAACAGATTGACAATTGGATCACTGCATATTCATATATATTTTGACCTAGCTATAGAGGAAGATGATATTGAGGAAGAAGGATATTGAGACACTTGAACGTGTCCAGAGAAAGGCAACGAGGCTGGGGAGAGGTCTGGAGCACATCCCTGTGAGGAGAGGCTGAGGGAGCTGGGGGTGTTTAGCCTGGAGAAGAGGAGGCTCAGGGGAGACCTCATTGCTGTCTACAACTACCTGAAGGGAGGTTGCAGCCAGGTGGGGGTTGGGCTCTTCTCCCAGGTAACCAGCAGCAGAACAAGAGGACACAGTCTCAAGCTGCACCAGGGGAAGTTTAGGCTGGAGGTGAGGAGAAAGTTCTTCCCAGAAAGAGTAATTGGCCATTGGAATGTGCTGCCCAGGGAGGTGGTGGAGTCACTGTCCCTGGAGGTGTTCAAGAGGGGACTGGATGTGGCACTTGGAGCCATGGTTTAGTTAGTCATGAGGTGCTGGGTGATAGGTTGGACTTGATGATCTCTGAGGTCTTTCCCAACTTTGTTGATTCTATGATTCTAGGTGTTACATCTTCTCCTGCATAGCATTTCCTCCTGCACACTCTAATTTCTAACACTTTCAACTCAACTGCAGATGTAAATTCCAGAAAGAGAATCAGCAGATCTCTTATCAAATAGTCTCTCCAAAGGAAGTACCCAGCCCAAATTTTGCAGACTCAAATAACTTAGGCAATTCTTTTGTCATGCATTTGGAACTTGGAAGTATGTAAAGTGGGCAGGAACTCTAAACTAATACCCCATTCATCTAGATCTCTTGCATCTGAATCTTCCATCACTAACTACCATGAACACCAAGTGAAAAAGCAAATCTGCAGAATTCCATTTTCATTCCTTTGTAACTTTGAAATCCTTTCCTTCTGGGGATGTGCGCAGCCATTCTCAATGTATCAAAGGTTCCATTTCTCCTACATTCTTGATTTCAAGTTTGATTTCACCATCATAATTTGGTTTATTGAAGATAAACCTGGATGTGGACTACTCTGGGTAATCCTGCTTTGGTGGGGGGGTTGGACTTGATGATCTATTGAGGTCCCTTCCAACCTCTAACGTACTGTGATACTGTGATGTACTGTGATATTCCCAGGTTTTCTCATCCATCTTATAACTTTCCCAATATTTCCATGATAGCTTATTTGAGATCAAAACAATAAACAGATCCTGCCTTGGAAGAAACTCAGAAAAGCTTTGAGCTGATATAAATCAGTGGAGTAGCTGCAACTGCCCCACTGATTTCCATCTTAAAACTTAACTTCCATGTAACTGCAACATGAATATTTTTCATATATTCATGATATTTCCATATATTCATATATCATATATTTTCATATATATCATATCATATATCATATATTCATATATATCATATATCATATATTTTCATATATTCATGATATATGAATATATATCATGAATAGCAGCTGACAGTTATAGAATCATAGAATTGTCATTGTTGGAAGGGACCTCAAAGGTCATCCAGTTCCAACCCCCCTGCCATGGGCAGGGACACCTCACACTACATCAGCTTGCTCACAGCCACATCCAGCCTGGCTGCAAAAACCTCCAGGGATGAGGCTTCCACCTCCTCCCTGGACAACCTCTTCCAGTGTCTCACCACCCTCATGGGGAAGAATTTCTTCCTAACATCCAATCTGAATCTCCCCATTTCTAGTTTTGCTCCACTCCCCCAGTCCTATCACTCCCTGATATCCTAAAAAGTCCCTCCCCAGCTTTCTTGTAGCCCCCTTCAGATACTGGAAGGCCACAAGAAGGTCTTCCTGTGGCCTTCTCCTCTCCAGACTGAACAGCCCCAACTCTCTCAGTCCATCCCAGTTAGCCTTACACAACATCCTATAGAGCCTGAAACAAAAAAAGAATTTGTTTGTTTGATTGTTTTCCTAGAAAACTACCTCATACTACTTGAAAGTATGGAAGTGATAGAACAAGAGAGAAGCTCATGTTCTAGTTTATAAATGCTAGGGAACTTCCATGTGGATGACTCAATATCAGCTAGTGTTTTAATTTGGTATTAATTTTTGTTTCGTTTTGCCAGCAAGACAAAGAAAAGCTGTATTTAAAAATATATTTCTTTAATTCACAATAAAATCATTAAGCAATTAAGAACAGTAGGTTACCCATGATGAATAATGAACCTTACTCTTTTTTTTTTTTTTGGTTTAAAATACTAGATTTCACATCTAAGTCTTCAGAGAACTATACAAAATGGAAAATCCAAAGACTAACCTTCTCTGGCATATAACAGAAAAAATTAAACATGAACTGTAGATCAGCCTTAAACAGCATCACAGCATCACAGCCTCACAGGATGCTAGGGTTGGAAGGGACCTCCAAAGATCATTGAGTCCAACCCCCCTGCCAGACCAGGACCAGAGAATCCAGCACAGGTCACACAGGAATGCATCCAGATGGGTCTTGAAAGTCTCCAGAGAAGGAGACTCCACAACCTCTCTGGGCAGCCTCTTCCAGTGCTCTGGGACCCTCACAGTGAAGAAGTTCCTCCTCATGTTGAGGTGGAACCTCCTGTGCTGGAGTTTCTATCCATTGCCCCTTGTCCTATCCCAGGGTGCAACTGAGCAGAGCCTGTCCCCTCCCTCTTGACCCCCAGACCTCAGATATTTATCAACATTGATTAAATCCCCTCTCAGTCTTCTCCTCTGCAGACTAAACAGCCCCAGGGCCCTCAGCCTCTCCTCACCAGGCAGTGCTCCAGTCCCTTCAGCATCCTGGTAGCCCTCCCTAGGACTCTCTCCAGCAGATCCCTGTCCCTCCTGTACTGGGGAGCCCAGAACTGGATGCAATATTCCAGGTGAGGTCTCAGCAGGGCAGAGTAGAGTGGGAGGAGAACCTCCCTGGATCTGCTGGACACACTCCTCTCAATGCACCCCAGGATCCCACTGGATACCACACGAATTTGTTTAATATCATGGCCTATTGACATTAGAGTTCTGCTTTTCATCAGAGTGTGATTGTCTTTATTTTTAGAGCAGGTAGTTCTCTTAAAAACTGATTGTCAATAGGAAGTTCAGGTCAGTTCCATAATGTGCAATACCAGTGATCTGACCTGACACAGTAAAACAGGCTTCACCTCTAGGCAGGTGATTCTCCCCTCTCCTCTGCTCTGGTGAGACCCCATCTGGACTACTGCATCCAGTTCTGGAGCCTCTATTACAAGAGGGATATGGACATGCTGGAAGGTGTCCAGAGAAGGGCCACCAGGATGAGCAGAGGGCTGGAGCTCCTCTGCTATGAGGACAGACTGAGAGAGTTGGGGCTGTTGAGTCTGGAAAAGAGAAGGTTCCAAGGTGACCTTCTTGTGGCCTTCCAATATCCGAAGGGGGCTACAAGAAGGCTGGGGAGGGACTTTCTAGGCTATCAGGTAGTGACAGGACTGGGGGGAATGGAATAAAGCTGGAAGTGGGGAGATTCAGACTGGATGTTATGAAGTTCTTCCCCATGAGAGTGGTGAGAGCCTGGAATGGGTTGTCCAGGGAGGTGGTTGAGGCCCCATCCCTGGAGGTGTTTAAGGCCAGGCTGGATGAGGCTCTGGCCAGCCTGATGTAGTGTGAGGTGTCCCTGGGCATGGCAGGGGGGTTGGAACTGGGTGATCCTTGTGGTCCCTTCCAACCCTGACTGATTCTATGATTCTATGATTCTATGATTCTATGATTCTATGATTCTATGATATTCTACTGTTGGTACCCTGCTTCTCCTGTCCTGAACAGTCCCAACTAACATCTGGAGGAGTGAAAGAACATCTTTCTGTTAAAGGACTGGGATACTGATCAAAATGTTTAAGTGTGTGTGTGTTGGGTATTGAGATGGTCTAAGTATGTAGTTTATGACATGAGTGTAAGCAAGAAAGGATTTAAGTATGATAAATAAACAAGATGGTAAAATGAATGGAACGACAGAAATGGTATGGAATAAGGGGTGGAGATTGTATTGGGTTTGTGCTGAGCTGGAGATAATTCTCCTCAAAGCATCCTCCTAGTGGCGTGCTTTGCAGTGCTGTAGCTGTGTGTTGATAACACAGCAGTGGTTTGGCTACTGCTGAACAAGCACTCAGGCTGTGCTTTTCCAACACTGTCCCACCCCAAGAATATGCTGAGGGGTGGGCAAGACCTTGGGAGAGGACACAGGCAGGTCAGCTGACCCAAACTGGCCAAAGACGTATTCCATGCCATGTGAGGTCAGCTCAGATATAAGAACTAAGTGAAAGAAGGAAGTGTGGGAAATATTCATCTATGGCCTCTGTCCTCCAGAGGAACCACTACACACAGAACCCTGCTTCCCACGAGTGACTGACACCATGTGCTGATGGGCAGTAGAGATTAGCAACTCTCTTTGCTCTTGCTTCCACACACAACATTTTGCTTGTGCTTATTATTATTAAATAGCTTCTACCTTATTATTTACCTCTGTTATATTTTCCATTCTGCCCTGTCCATCAAGTAAGGGGAGTGACAGAGCAGTTTTGGTGGGCATTTGGCTCCCCAGCCAGGGCCAAAGCACCACAGTTTCAGGAAAGAAATAAAAAATTGATAGAATCATAGAATGGTCCAGTCTAGAAGGGACCTCCAAAGCTCACCCAGTCTGACCTCCCCACACTCAGCAGGGACATCCCCAACTAGATCAGGCTGCCCAGGGCCTCCTCCAGCCTCACCTTGAATACTTCCAGGGAAGGAGCCTCAACCACCTCCCTGGGAAACCTGTGCCAGTGTTCCACCACCCTCAGAGTGAAGAACTTCTTCCTCACATCCAATCTCAATCTGCTCTGCTCTAGTTTGAAGCCATTGTCCCTCATCCTGTCCCTGCAGGCCTTTGCAAACAGTCTCTCTCCAGCCTTCCTGGAGCCCCCTTCAGGTACTGCCAGGCTGCTATTAGGTCTCCCCAGAGCCTCCTCTTCTCCAGGCTGAACACCCCCAGCTCCCTCAGCCTGTCCTCACAGCAGAGCTGCTCCAACCCCCTGATCATTCTCATGGCCCTCCTCTGGACCCTCTCCATCAGCTCCATGTCCTTCCTCTATTGAGGGCTCCAGAGCTGTACACAGCACTCCAGGTGAGGTCTCCCCAGAGCAGAGCAAAGTGGCAGAATCACCTCTCTGGCTCTGCTGGCAATGCTGCTTTGGATGCAGCCCAGGCTGGGATTTGCCTCCTGTGCTGCAAGCTCACACTGCCTGCTCCTGTCCAGCTTCTCATCCAGCAGCACCCCCAAGTCCTTTTCCTCAGGGCTCTTTTCTATCACCTCCTCCCCCACTCTGTGTTGATAGTGAGATTCCAACTGAGTTAAATATTTGCTATCCTCTAGAAAAGAAGAACCCTCAAATTGGGCTCTAACCACCCCACTTTCTGTCCCCCTGACTTTCCTGAGACAGTTTGAGGATCAAGCACACAGTGTGGCCACACAATATTTCCTTTCATAGGTCTTGCTGTTAGTAACACTAACAGTGCCGATGCAATACTGTCTCAGCTGTAGAGACATACAGCTCTTTGATTTTTCAGTTCAGTGGCCAAATAAAACAAATAAATAACTAAGTAAAAGTTATTTGTGTCAGCTGAAACTTGCCTTTGACCAAAAATTAAGTTCTGTAGTTTACACTTGGAGACGTAATCATTTTTATTATTTAAATCTTGACAACTTTCAAACATCCAAACCCAAACAATTCAAAACTACTCATTGCAAAAAAATATTTTCAAACTCTTTCCCATTTTTTCCTCCCTTCTTTTATTTTTAAAAAGGAAAACTCTGCCAGTTTGGCACAAATCAGTACCCAATATTTATTTTATTTTATTTTATTTTATTTTATTTTATTCTATTCTATTCTATTCTATTCTATTCTATTATTATTACTATTATTACCATTATTATGATCATTATTATTATTATTACTATTTATTTATTTATAAAGACAAATTTCAAACATCTAAATCCAAGCAATTCAAAACTACTCATTACAAAAAATATTTTCAAACTCTTCCCCATTTTTGCTCCCTTCTTTTATTTTTAAAAAGGAAAGCTCTGTCAGTTTGGTGCAAATCAGTACCCGCTATATATAGTAGTAGTAGTAGTAGTAGTAGTAGTAGTAGTAGTAGTAGTATCATTATTATTATCACTAGTATTACTACTATCACTATTAATTTTTTAATAGAGATGAATTTCAAACATCCAAATCCAAGCAATTCAAAACTACTCATTACAAAAAATATTTTCAAACTCTTCCCCATTTTTGTTCCCTTCTTTTATTTTTAAAAAGGAAAACTCTGCCAGTTTGACACAAATCAGTACCCACTATTTATTCTATTATGATTATTATTATTATTGTTATTATTGTTGTTACTGTTAATATTATCACTATTATTATAATTATTATTATTATCATTATTATTACTATTATCACTATTAACTTTTTTAATAGAGATGAATTTCAAACATCCAAATCCAAGCAATTCAAAACTACTCATTACAAAAAATATTTTCAAACTCTTCCCCTTTTTTCCTCCCTTATTTTATTTTTAAAAAGGAAAGCTCTGCCAGTTTGCTGCAAATCAGTACCCACTATTTATATTATTATTATTTATTTATTTATTTATTTATTTATTTATTTATAGAGACAAATTTCAAACAACCAATCCAAACAATTTTCAACTGCTCATTACAAAAAATATTTTCAAACTCTTTGCCATTTTTTCCTCCATTCTTTTATTTTTAAATGGAAAAACTCTACCAGTCTGGTGCAAATCAGTACTTATTATTATTATTATTATTATTATTATTATTATTATTATTATTATTAAATATTTTTAAATAGAGAGAAATTTCAAACATGAAATCCAAATAATTCAAAATTACACATTACAAAAAATATTTTTGAACTCTTCCCCTTTTTATCATAGCATCATAGAGTCATAGAATCAGTCAGGGTTGGAAGGGACCACAAGGACACCTCACAATCCTTAATTTTAAATTGGAAAACTCTGCCTGTTTGGCACAAATTAGTACCCATGAATAATGAGTATTATTATTATTGTTGTTGTTATTTTTAATCTTAATGTTAATGTTATCATTATAATTATCATTATACTCACTACTTATTTATTTATTTATTTACAGAAATACATTTCAAACATCCAAATCCCAACAATTCAAAACATATCATTACAAAAAATATTTTGAAACTCTTCCCCTCTTTGTCCTCCCTTCTTTTATTTTTACAAAGGAAACTCTGCCAGCTTGGCACAAATCCGTACCCACTATGTATTTATAGAGTGCATTTTCCAGTGCACAGCCCTAGTCACCTGGAAAGTCTGAATCAAGTCTAGTCACTTGCTGCTATTCAAAGGATTGTTTTGTCTACAGACAATATTTGTGCTGTGATTCTTGCAAAGTCAACTGGTTTGAAAAAAAAAAAAAAAAGGATTCTTTTTACTATTATTATTAGCTTGAGAAGCCTGCAGCTATACAATCACAGAATGGTCCAAGCCAGAAGGGACCTCCAAAGCTCATCCAGTCTGACCTCCCCACACTCAGCAGGGACATCCCCAACTAGATCAGGCTGCCCAGGGCCTCCTCCAGCCTCACCTTGAACATCTCCAGGGAAGGAGCCTCAGCCACCTCCCTGGGAAACCTGTTCCAGTGTTCCACCACCCTCAGAGTAAAGAACTTCTTCCTCACATCCAATCTCAATCTGCTCTGCTCTACTTTGAAGCCATTGTCCCTCGTCCTGTCCCTGCAGGCCTTTGCAAACAGTCTCTCTCCAGCCTTCCTGGAGCCCCCTTCAGGTACTGCCAGGCTGCTATTAGGTCTCCCCAGAGCCTCCTCTTCTCCAGGCTGAACACCCCCAGCTCCCTCAGCCTGGCCTTGTGCATCTTATTAGATTTCTTGAAGTCTCCTTTCGCTCTTACTAGCATTTTGGGAAACAAAATCATATAAATGGATACAAGAATTATGATTCCAAAATGTACCCCTCTGTATAACTAAAGGAGTTGATTTCTCCTTTTTAATGAATTTCAGTAACTCACTTTGGGCAACCTCTATAGATTCTAAATTGCACAAGGGCAGCAAATAAGCTTTTATCTTAGTGAAATGACCTACCTAATGGAGCTCTTCAGAATCCTTTGAGGGTTTACTCCAGTTTGTCAGACAAATTTGGACTATTTTTCCCTACTGGAAGCTGTTGGATCACTGAAAATTAAATGATCCATAATGAATGTTCCTTTCTGTAAAGTTCTGGCTGTTTCTAGTAGGAAACAAGAAATCTGCCCAATTTAATCATCTTGCTTGTTACCAGCTACCTATACCAAATACCAGCCATGCCAGCTACCAGACAATCACAAAGCCCAAGTCTGTCAGCATCATGGCTTTGGAGAAAACACACAAGCCAAATGACTATAAACCTCAGCTCTCTGCCCACTTGAGAATGGAAGAGCTTCTGGATTCTGTGTGCCTTAAAAAATAAAATCAAATATTAAGTGCCCAGCAAACTGCATTTTCTCCATGCAGTTCTTGTATTAATTCTCAGGACATTTCTGCATGGCAGGAGATTTTTCTCCTGTTTTAGAGCTAGAACAGATAGCATTAAGTCACCTGCTCACAGGTCACACATGATCATGGGATCACAGGCTCACAGGATGTTAAGGTTTGGAAGAGACCTCCAAAGATCGTCGAGTCCAACCCCCCTGCCAGACCAGGACCACAGAATCCAGGACAGATCACACAGGAATGCATCCAGATGGGGCTTGAAAGTCTCCAGAGAAGGAGACTCCAAAACACCTACAGGCAGCCTCTTCCAGGGCTCTGACATCTTCATTGTGAAGAAGTTCCTCCTCAGGTTGAGGTGGAACCTCCTGTGCTGGAGTTTCTATCCATTGCCCATTGTCCTATCCCAGGGTGCAAGTGATCAGAGCCTGTCCCCTCCCTCTTGACTCCCAGCCCTCAGATATTGATAAACATTTATTAAATCCTCTCTCAGCCTTCTTCTCTGCAGACTGAACAGCCCCAGGGCTCTCAGCCTCTCCTCACCAGGCAGTGCTCCAGTCCCTTCAGCATCCTGGCAGCTCTCTGTTGGATTCTCTCCTGAACTGGGGAGCCCAGAACTGGATGCAATATTCCAGGTGTGGCCTCACCAGGGCAGAGCAGAGGGGCTGGACACACTCCTCTTAATTCACGACTCTGTGGCAGGTCAAGGAATTGAGCACTAGGTCCTCCAATTCAGTGCTCTGAGCACTGCCACATCCTTCCTTAGTTTGAGCTTAACAGTGAACTGACTGTGCTTTCACTCAGTCTTTAGTGATCTCACACCAGAACAGATGATGTCAAAACCTGCTCCTCCTTCCAGGTCAGAAATATTAAAGAGAAGATGAGTGGACCAACTGGACCACATCTGGACTTAACAATTCTCTTTACTTCTGGCAAACTACGTATTCCCAACTCATTTCTGCAGCTCCTTCCCCTGCTGCTCATATTTGATACGACTTCCTGCTTTCTTTATTGTCTCCCTGGAGAAAAAGATGAGGGGAGACTCTCTGCACTGAGTTGCATTGAGGTGGGGGATCAGCCTCTTCTCCCTAGTATCAGGGGACAGAATGAGAGGAAATGGAGAAAAATTGTGTCAGGGGAGAGTTAGGTTGGGTATTAGGAAAAAATTCTCTAGTGAAAGAATGGTCAGGCATTGGAATAGGTTGCCCAGGGAGGTAGTAGAGTGGCTGTTCCTGGAGGTGTTCAAGAAATGTGTTCAAGTGTGATTTAATGGCCATGATGGTCCTACACTGACAGTTGAACTCAATGATCTTAGAGGTCTTTTCCAACTGAAACAGCTCTATGATTCCATAAAGTGAACCCAAGGAAGTGAAAACCCTGCCTTGCCTAGAGAGAGCTAGAAATACATCACAGCATCCTGACATGCCTACCACCAAGCGACAATGCCAGGCCAGAACATTTTTGTCTGAGCAGCAAAGGAAAACCAGCTTTCTCTTTTCTTCTCATGGCTATCTTGGCTAACTATTGCCACATAAAGCATGGCTGCCCATGGCATGGTTTCCACCTAAGGTGCAACATAAAGATTTACATCCAGACTAAAGACAAAGTACACTGTGAGCTGTGTGGGACACATGGGTGTTTTGAGAGGAGCACTGCAGTCTGATGAAATCAGAGGAAGGCAGAGTGCAGAAACAGGGCATCTCTACAGCTATTAGCACAGAAGGAAATCTTCTGACAGTGCTGGGCTGACTGCACCATTATTGACTCTTGCCTTATGTGTGTGCCTTAACCAGCAGCACTAAGTATATGGTTAGCAGCCTCTACTAGAAAGCAACTGGACCTTACAAGATCTGACTAGCTATAGTCCCAGTACAAGTGGCACAAACTAAATGATTCTGAGTATTGAAAGACTCTCAGGAAGCTGAAGGGCATGCAGAGTTACCTGAAAAAGTGCTCCCCTGATGTCCTGGCCTCACAGTAGTTCCTGATCACAAAGGCTTTAAAAAATTTTACCATAAATAAATAAAATAAAGCAAAAATACAAATGTGGGGCAAGTAGGCTAAAAAAAAAAAAAAACCAAAAAAGCCCTCCCATTCATTTTAGAGCTTTGTACTCTGTGACACTGAAAAATAATAATTTTGACAAATTTAAAAATAAAATTGACCCAAGCTAGTGTGCAGTTGGATATTTCTAATGATTTTGCAAAGGTCATGTTTATGGTATCATGAGTGCAGATTTCCAAGCATTATTAATCACAAGAACACTGCATTGCAAACAGGTTTGCAAAGACATTTTTATGATGAATACATTACCAATTTTAGAAGTGTCTTTTTTTTTTTTTTTTTTAAGCATGCATGGGAAAGAAATAAAGATTAATTCCTTGTTATGGGTTGGGTTGGATTGGATCCCCCCCAATAACTTTGCTTAGAATTTGTTCCCCCCTCCCACCAGCAAATTCATCACACTCAGAATTTGGAAGTAAAAATGGAATTGTATGTACAAAAGGAAATAGATATAAAAGGTAATAACCATGTACAAAGTTTATTTCACACAATCACAGAATTACTAAGGCTGGAACAGACCTCTGAGATCACCAAGTCCAGCCTATGACCTAACACCACCACATCAGCTAAACCATGCCACCAAGTGCCACATCCAAGCTTTTCTTCAACACCTCCAGTGATGGTGACTCCACCACCTCCCTGGGCAGTCCATCCCAGTGCCTGATCAGCCTTGCTGTGAGGAAGAGCTTCCTAATATCCAGCCTAAACCTCCCCTGGCACAGCTTCAGGCCATGCCCTCTCATCTTGTCACAAGTTGCCTGGGAGCAGAGCCTGACCCCCACCTGCCTACAGCTTCCTTTGAGGCAGTTGTAGAGAGTGATAAGGTCCCCTCTAAGCCTCCTCTTCTCCAGGCTGAACACCCCCAGTTTACATATATATGCACAGCTTAGCAACAGCACAGCCCCCCCTGCACCCCTGTGCAGCTCTTCTATCCCCTCTCAGGGACAAAAGGGCCCCAGAAGGCTATACAACCACACGCTCCCTCTCAGACTGCCCTGTACCTTTAGAGAAGCAAAAATAGAGAAGCCCAAGGTCAGAGGGAGAATAGCACAGCCCAAAGCCCAGAAATGGAGCAGCAAAGAGAGCAAACAAACTGTGCTGGAAGAAATGAGGTTTTCAGTACTCCAATGGAATGATATTAACCTATCTATTGTTATCATTCACTGTCCAAGCCCTAACATTATTTATCTTGGACTCAAAGTCTCTGGAAATTTCCCATTTACAATTAATGTCTAGCTCAAACTACTACATTCCTGATATCCTTACTTTAAATGGATCAAGCGCACAACTGAGACAAATATGTAACTTAACATCATTAAATGGACACACTCAGCTAGTCATGTCTGTGAGGACAGTGCTTCACAGAAGCACCTCTTTCATTTGGTAATGTGAAGGCTCAGCTTCAACAAGTTTTATTAATAACTAACTGGAAATGTTTTTTTTTACACCTTTTTATTTGCATAGTGTAAGTAATTTCCACAGTAGGTGGAAATTGATGCCACCAGTTACTTCCATAGCATCCTCTGTCAGTTGTCAAACCTCTGCTGTTTTCCTGAACAACAGGTAGATTGACTTGGAAAGTGACTGAGTTAGGAGAAGGATGGCAGAATCCAAGCCAAAAGACCCTGGTCAAAGTTAGCTCAATAGTAAGAAAGGGGAAGGATGAAGAATGTTGTTCTCCTGATTCAGGGGCTATTGGGTGATGAATGAAGGCACAAACTCTGTTGCCATATAGCTATGAGATTCCAGAAGTGCAGAGAGCAGAGAATCTCAGAAGTCCTCCCAGAAGTCCTTTAGTGCTGCATTGTACAATCCCTTGCATTAAAGAGCCTCAGAATGCCCTTGGCAGCAGAAGTCCCAGAAGGCCTTAACAGATGAACAGCAGAAGTCCTGAGCATGTCCCTAGCAGCATCCCTACACCAAAGCCCTACCCAGAAGTAGCTAACTAACAGAAGCAGAAATCTCTAGTAAAGCCTTATCCTCCCCAGCCATTCCTACCCTACCCAGTAACTCTTGCTCAGAGTGGCTGTTTCTATCCTCTTTGTTATCAATCCCTTAACCAGCACAACCAAACCACATCTCTAAGCTCAAATCTTTTCCCAATGAGAGGTGCCAGCATGTCAAGGAGGTGGCTTCTGCAGCATGTTCCAATCCAAGGGTGCCAAGGTGAGGCTGTTGTTCTTGGCACCCATGGGATGTGATTGTTTTGCTCTAGGCAGCCTGCTAAGGAATTGGTCAGCTAAGGAATCCTGTTCTGCCCTCAGAACAGTGCCTGCAACAAAGAGATATACACAGATACAAGAGGGATGGAAAATCTGTGGTTCCATACATATACCTGGTTGCTGGTCTTGCAGGCAGGACACAGAGGACGTGAAAACACCACTGTGAATCTATTCCAGTGTCGTATGGACTGAGCCAAGATTCCTCTGGAATTAACTTCACAGTGTTTTCACACACAGGACTGCCTACATATACGTGTACAAAAAAAAAAATGCACACTGCCTGAAAAAAAAAAAAAACTTTTAATTTTTCTTTCCCATGCATAATGCCTAAGAATAAATAAATGCTTACACAAATACACAAGTCCCAGAATTTTGATTCACAAAAACAGTTCACATATATGTTTAGAACTGTTAGGTTCGTGGTCTTTTATAGGTAGGCAAAACAAAAGTGGTGTAATTTCTTGCTGAACATTATTGAGCAGGAAAAGTAGAGTGGAACCACCAGAACTGATAATGAAAGCAGCCACAGACATGTGAGACAGAAGTGAGTTTTAAAGGACAGGTTCCTCTACTTAGAGTATTACTTAGAATCACAGAATGGTCCAGGCTGGAAGGGACCTCCAAAGCTCATCCAGTCTGACCTCCCCACACTCAGCAGGGACATCCCCAACTAGATCAGGCTGCCCAGAGCCTCCTCCAGCCTCACCTTGAACATCTCCAGGGAAGGAGTCTCAACCACCTCCCTGGGAAACCTGTTCCACACATCCAATCTCAATCTGCTCTGCTCTAGTTTGAAGCCATTGTGCCTCGTCCTGTTCCTGCAGGCCTTTGCAAACAGTCTCTCTCCAGCCTTCCTGGAGCCCCCTTCAGGTACTGCCAGGCTGCTATTAGGTCTCCCCAGAGCCTCCTCTTCTCCAGGCTGAACACCCCCAGCTCCCTCAGCCTGTCCTTATAGCAGAGCTGCTCCAACCCCCTCATCATTCTTGTGGATCTCCTCTGGACCCTCTCCATCAGCTCCATGTCCTTCCTCTATTGAGGGCTCCAGACCTGTACACAGTACTCCAGGTGAGGTCTCAGCAGAGCAAAGTGGCAGAGTAGATTAGGTTCATAGTGCTTTGAAAGATTCTTCTTCATAAAAAGCATTGTATCAGCATTTTTCCTATATGCATTCCTGAACTAGAGATACTTCAAAGTACTTCTTCCACCATGAAATACCTGATTTCTCACTCTGAATTAAATACCTGAAGTTCTTGCAGAAAAGCATATCAAACCAGCAAACATTAGTATCTTTCACACTATTCTTTCTCTGGCTGTAAAACCAGAGAATAATATTAGACCATGTGGCCTAATTGTCTCTAAACCCCAACCCATTACTTTTCATATGCCTTCTCCTACACTTAAATGAAATGAAAGTAGTTCAGCCCTCAGGAGATAGAGCTGTTTGTGCAAAGACTCAAGAGCCTCAGGCTTTATCTGTAGCCAAGGTTTTCTGGAAAAAGAAGCTGATGAAAAATTGAAGTTTTCCTAGCAGGCTATCCATGCTTTGTATTGAGAAGCAAAAAAGATAGTTCTTGGCAGTTGGCTGTCCCCACAGAGACAGAAGAAGAGAGGGATAGAATGTTAAGTTTGAGCCTCAATAGAACAGAATTTTATGCCACCTCAAAGCACACATGTCCTGCAATTACTAACTGATGGATTTTCAGCAAGAGTCAATTAAAAAAGAAAACAAAAAAAGTAAAAAAAAAAAAAAGACAAAGGGGGTGGGGAAAGAGAAAAATCTTCACAGAATCACAGAATCACAGAAACATTCAGGTTAGAAAAGAGCCTCAGGATCACTAAGTCCAACCCAGAACCCTACTCTACAAAGGTCACCCGTGAACCATAGCCTCAAGCACCACATCCAAACCACCTTGAAACACATCCAGGCTTGGGGACTCCACCACCTCCCTGCCCAGCACATTCCAATCCCTCACCACTCTTGCCAAAAAAAATGTTTCCTAATGTCCAGTCTAAACCAACCTAGTCACAGCTTGAGGCCATTCCCTCTTGTTCTATCACTAATTCCCTGGGAGAAGAGACCAGCAGCAACCTCTCCACAGCCTCCT
Organism: Indicator indicator; assembly: GCF_027791375.1. NCBI lineage: Eukaryota > Metazoa > Chordata > Aves > Piciformes > Indicatoridae > Indicator > Indicator indicator. Next base: position 32,351,028 of record NC_072020.1, read on the forward strand.
TTCAGGGAGTTGGAGACACCGATGAGGTCTCCCCTCAGCCTCCTCTGTTTCACACTACCCAGCCCCAGCTCCTTCAGTTGCTCTTCATCAGATTTCTTCTCCAGGCCCTTCACAGCTTCCTTGCCCTCCTCTGCCCTGGCTCCAGCACCTCCACATCTCTCTTGCATTCAGCTGCCCAAAACTGGACACAACACTCCAGGTGTGGCCTCCCCAGAGCTGAGTCCCAGGGGACAATCCCCTCCCTGCTCCTGCTGGACACAGCATTTCTGATCCCAGCCAGGATGCCTTTGGCTTTCTTGGCCACCTGGGCACACTGCTGGCTCCTCTCCAGCTCCTTGGCCATCAGCACCCCCAGGTCCCTTTCTGCCAGCAGCTTTCCAGCCACATTGCCCCAAGCCTGGAGTGTTGCTTGGGGTTGTTGTGACCCAAGTGCAGGACCTGGCACTTGGCCTTGTTGCAGCTCCTCCTGTTAACGTTGGCCATGGATCCAATCTATCCAAGTCCCTCTGCAGAGCCTCCCTGCCCTGGTGCAGATCAACACTGACACCTGACTTGCTGTCATCTGTGAGCTGACTGCTGACACACTCTGTGTCTTCATCAAGGTCATCAATAAAGATGTTAAACAGAAGTGGTCCCAACGCTGAGCCCTTCCTTTCTTCTCTTAAGTGCTACCTGAATACTTAAAGATTAGGTTAAAACCATTCCCTTTAGCATGATGCAGTTGGTTGAGGTCAGCTTACATCACACTGTTTTACAGAGATGTGAAATGAGATATTCCTTTGTTGCCCCACTCCCCCAGACTAAAATGACTCCAGTACAGAGAGTTGGGCACACACATAAGACAAAAGCATGTACACTGACAAGGCAGCAGTCTGCCAGCACAAAGAGTCATTTAATTCACCATAGTCTTGCAGATCATCACCAACTATCTTACAACATTTGCTTTGCTGTACCAATCAGCACATGGACCATTCTTCATCTGTCTGACAAAAACTAGAGATGAAAATGATAAGCAGTTCTGGACTGCAGTATTGCGTTTTGAGTTCAGCAAGGGGTCAATTGTGAAAGGAGAGTAGGTGCTGATAAACCATAAACCCCTCCGGGTGATGTTAAGGGCAAGGAGTCTGCATCACATTCAGGAGAGGGAAAAGTGAAGAAAGAAAGGGAAGCTAACAGGAGGGAAGGAGGCAGCAGGCTGAGCAAGAGTGGAAATTTTAAAAATGGGATGTTGGAAATCAATAGGAAGTTTGAACCATGGCCAGAATCAATTAAACAGATGTTTTATGGAAATTCTATAGCCAGACACAGATTTAAGTTTTAATAAAGGATGTGTTATATAGGATATGCTATATAGGATATGCTATACTTTAAAAGTAACAGTTGTACTGCATCCAGAAAATACTTACATTATTGTCAAAAATATTTACTTGACTCACAAACTGTTCTTGTGCAGTTCTAACCTTCTTTGATTTTATTTGATTTGGGGTTTTTCCTCCTTTTTTTATACAGAGATAAATATGTGCCATATGATAGGCTGGAAAACAGTTGCTAGGTTTGAAATCACAGCATATTCTCTGGTTTAAATCCTGTGGGATTGTGCTTCTGCAGGCACAGTTACAATCAAGGAAAGAGCTGCTCTGTAACCCAGTTTCAAACCATCACACCCAGTAAGTGTCTACACTCAAAGCGTGCAAGGAAAAATAAGCACCACGATGCAATAGAGCAGATACATGAAAGTTGTATTAAAACTAGTGGAGAAAATATTGTTTTTCCTGTCTATGACAGAGATCATATGAGCACATTATATATAGTGCTCTGTAAGAGCACTGGCACACATATACTGATGCTGTGGAGTCAGAGTGGATTCCAACATCCTATGAATCAGGGCAGTTAAGGATGCCAATGAAAGATGGTTCTGCAACTCTTCTGTGGCTTAGTGAGCTTGCCCCACAGTCTGTGGTGGCAGACTTGGGCATCAGAGCTCACAACCAGCAAACTATCCTAAGTGATCCTGCTCTGGCAGGGGGGTTGGACCTGATGATCTCTTGAGATCCCTTCCAACCTCTGATATACTGTGAGACTGTGAAATTCTGGTTCTTAGTAACACTCGAAAAAAATTCACATTTGAGTAACTCTTTGAGTTGTCAAACAAACAAATAAACAAATCCTAACCCTCCGCCTCCTAAAAAGCTACCCACCAAACAAACAACAAAACAACCCACCACCACACCAAAAAAAAATCACAAAAACAACCCAACAAACAGACTCCAACACATTTTAAAGGCAGAGGCGTTTGAAATAGCAGTTGGACAATGCTTCCCTACACAAACAGACTGCCTTCATTCTTACTAATAGATCTCAACCAACAGATTCTCACTAACAGATCTCAACCATGATCCTTCTGCAGCAGAGAAAAACATGACGAAATCAGACTGTTTCTGAATCCACTTTCATAAAGCTCTATGGTGAGTTGAAATTGCCCCCAACATTAACTTCACCAGACTAGCTCAGTTTGGAAGCAAATGGAGGCTGTATTTACAAGCCAAACTACAATCTACAATGGAATGCAACGAATACATACAAAATCCACAGGATTTACAATAGTTACAGGTATTTACAATTAACAGAAACAGCACAAAAAACAAAGCCAGGAAAGCTGGCTCTCTGCCTTCCCCATCAGCCAAAGGGAAGAGAGAGAGAAGAGAAGCAGAGATTATGTTAGCATTTGCCAAGGCCAGCAAGGTTGTTATCTCCCAGCATAGAAGGCAAGAAGAGAAAAAAAAAAAACCCAGCTAGAGTGCTGAACAGAACAGACTCAGACTGACTGCTTTGTTTTGAGAACTGAATCTTAAGGGAGCTATCCCTCCAATGGAACCATTTAGAATGATGATTATTTTTCCTTTTTACACCCAGCAGTGATTGATTTACATTCTCACTACTTTCTGCTCAAGATCTGTGAAAAATTTTAAAGGCATAGCCCTAAAACCAGCACAAGCTCTTTGTTCTCTGTTCTAGAGGATCAGTTTTGAAACTGTGTTTGATGTCAGAAAGCAGTAAGAATCCTACCTGCCTTGAAGCAGGTTTTGGTGTTGCACACGCCCCTGAAGGTACAAAGTTACAGATAAGTAATCCTAACTATTCTTCCATGGCATTTTGGTTGAGGCTTTGCTCCTGAAGAGGGGAGGAGTAAAAAACACTGTAAAAGGTAATGAAAGTCGAAAAGCAGTGGCAGGATTTGTCGCTACTAGAATTTGTCTTCTCCACAGGTTTATATCAAAGCTATGCTCTTGTGGTGGGTTGAAATTAAGCCCCAAAATCAAATTGCCAGACCAGCTCAGATGGAAGCAAATGAAGCTCTGTTTACAAGCAAAACTACAATCTAGAGATATGAAATGAACTGAATATGCACAAAATATACAATGGTTACAGGTATTGTCAATTTATAAACAACACAAGAACCCCCCAGGGCAAAACCAGGCGGCTACTAATAGCTTCCTCCTCCCTGCTCTCTTCCTCCACCCTATACAAGGTAAAAGAGAGAGAGAAGAGCAGAGTAGCTTGTTAGTAACGAGCTACAGGAAGAACACAGCCAAGGTCAGTAACAGCCAAGCAAAAGCAACCAGCTGGCATCTGCTAGAGTGAAGAAACTGAAAAGAGAATGAGTTTATATAACTAACTTGATGTTAGTTATCAGCCCAATGGGATTCCTTAGACCTTATCATTATTTTGCTTTTCCACCCAATGTTATTTACACTCTACCACTTTTCTACTCAATCTGTGGAGAATTTTCCTAGGCATCAGCCAAAAACTTCCACAACTCTTAAGGAAGCAAATCTGTATAAAAGTTTCAGAAATCAAAAGAAATTTCAGGTCTGCATTTTAATCAAAGACCCATCATGAAGTTTGCTCTGTCAGAATCCATTGCCTCAGGGCAATATCCCAATAGTCAGGGTTAGGGCTGTTCACTACCTGTGGATACTTGCACAATAAAACCTTTTTTTTTTTTTTCTTGAGGTGGTTTAGAGTTGTCTAAGGAAGAATTCAAGAAAGAATTCAGCTTGGGTTTCCAGCACCCTGCAAAAATCCCTTGACCACGGTCTAGTGTCTGTCTGAGAAAGTGAAGACAAACAAAATTCTAACAAAATGGCTGTTTATAAAGAAGGGTTATGGAAACTTCCATTTTGGCAAGCCTGCAGCCTATGGAGTTATTCAGGCAAACACTTTGAGAGCTGGACTGCATGGCAGCTAAGTTGACTGTGTTGATACTTATGAAATTGCTTGCAGATTTGTTTTTTTGTATTTCTTTACGCAAAATATGCTCCTAATTTGAAAAATGTTTTTCAACCAAGGAAAATTACCTCCTGTCGTTCTCTATAGGTGGGAGGAGAGCATCACTGCTTCTGCAGACAAGACACAAAGGACAAAAGAAATGTTTGTCCTATTTTCCAGAGACACAGGCATGTCAGGCCCAATTTATCCAATTCATGACAGGCTGGATGCTCCAGGCTGCATCAACAGAAATATATAAAGGCATGTCCTCCACAGATTTAATGAATGGGAATCCCTGCCCCTGGCTAATATAAATTGTGCTTGTTGGTGGGTAATTCTATTGATTACAACCCAGTTAGAGTTACACATAGACACATAAGAATTTTCAATAAAGCAGCATAAACAATTGACTGAAAAAATACAAACTGAACCCCACAGCATGTTCAGATTTCTTTAAGCTATATGACATTAGTTACAGGTTGACCGGATGTTAAGGGTTGGAAGGGACCTCTGGAGATCATTGAGTCCAAACACCCTACCAGAGCAGGACCAGAGAATCCAGTGGAGGTCACACAGGAATGCATCCAGATGGATCTTGAAAGTCTCCAGAGGAGACTCCACAACCTCTCTGGGCAGCCTGTTCCAGTGCTCTGGGAGCCTCCCAGCGAAGAAGTTCCTCCTCATGCTGAGGTGGAACCTCCTGTGCTGAAGTTTCTATCCATTGCCTCTTGTCCTATCCCAGGCTGCAAGTGAGCTGAGCCTGTCCCCTCTCTCTTGACTCCCAGCCCCCAGTATTTAGAAACATTTATTAAATCCTCTCTCAGTCTCCTCTTCTTTAGACTAAACAGTCCCAGGGCTCTCAGCCTCTCCTCACCAGGCAGTGCTCCAGTCCCTTCAGCATCCTTGTAGCCCTCCCTTGGACTCTCTCCAGCAGATCCCTGTCCCTCCTGAACTGGGGAGCCCAGAACTGGATGCAATATTCCAGGTGAGGTCTCAGCAGGGCAGAGTAGAGGGGGAGGAGAACCTCCCTGGCTCTGCTGGACACACTCCTCTGAATGCACCCCAGGACCCCATTGGCCTTCTTGGCCCCCAGGGCACATTGCTGTCCCATGCAGAACTTGTTGTCCACCAGCACTCCCAGGCCCTTCTCTTTGGGGCTGCTCTCCAGCAGATCCCCTCCCAGCCTGTACTGCTGCAGGTATTATGGATCCATATTTTTCAAAATATCCTACCCAGACGTTTCTTAAAAGTGTTTCACTATGGTGTGACATAAAATAACTCCATGATAAACTCACATATAATTATTCACAGCATTCAGAACTTTTTCCTCACCCCAAAATTATGTAGGAATATGACAGAGATTTTTGCCATTAGGTTTCCCAAGTCAACCACACAGTTTCTAGCTCCAAACATAAGTCTGTAGGATAGTATCTTGTGTATCTTTGGTTACAATTTTATATAGGTGAATTTCTAAAAGAAAGAGAAAAATACACAAACAACACAACAACAACAAAAATAATTCTATGGTGCTGTAAAAGGTAGCAAGGAATGGTCTGCATAGAATCATAGAATTGTCATTGTTGGAAGGGACCTCAAGGATCATCCAGTCCCAACCCCCCTGCCATGGGCAGGGACACCTCACACTACAGCAGGTTGCTCACAGCCACATCCAGCCTGGCTGCAAAAACCTCCAGGGATGAGGCTTCCACCACCTCCCTGGGCAACCTGTGCCAGTGTCTCACCACCCTCATGGGGAACAATTTCTTCCTAACATCCAATCTGAATCTCCCCATTTCTAGTTTTGCTTCATTCCCTCCAGTCCTGTCACTCCCTGACACTCTTAAAAGTCCCTCCCCAGCTTTCTTGTAGCCTCCTTCAGATACTGGAAGGCCACAAGAAGGTCTCCTTGGAGCCTTCTCTTCTCCAGACTGAAGAGCCCACGTCCAGATTTCCCTGCTGGCTAGGGATGGCAAGGCATGGTGGAAAGGACAAAATCTGTTCATCTGTATTTTTACAAGGGTCAGACACAGCTGGAAACCTTCTTTAAAGAAAAGGGAACATGAGAAGTGCTCAACTAATTGTACCTTCCCTGGCCTGCTCTTCAGTCAGCCTAGTTTTGCTCTTGTCCTCCATCAAGGCATCTTAAAATGTTATAGTGCCTGTCCTAAGAACTCAGCATAGAAGGCGGATAGAAAGCATTTAAATGTTTTTTTTAGGGAACTCCCTTCTTGCTCATGCAATCATCCTGCACAGAATATTTACTTGTAGCCTTTTATAGCTATTGTAATTTCCCCTTCTGTGCACCACAGAAGGCATTCACCAATTTTGCCTTCACAGTTTTTTGTTGCCTAAAATTCTTGAACTAACTGTAAATACATCTAGAAACAGGACGAGTATAAAAAAAAAAACCAAAAACAAACCCAAACAAACATAAAAAACAGCAAAACAAATATAAAAAAAAAAAAAAAAAAACAAAAACTTCCCTGCAATATTTTGTTTAATTCCATTCAAAGGCTCTCTCTCTATCCTCTTACTAAGGATTGATAAAAAACAAACTTTGGGTATAACACACAGAAGTTGTCAGCCTTCCAGAAAAGCAAAACAAAACAAACAAAATAAAGCAAAACTAAACAAAATACAAAACAAAAATCTCAGTTGATATGTTTCATTTCAGTGTTTTTTTTTAAGTCTCCCTCTGCTAAATGACAAAACAGAGCTAACTTTGGTTCTGCCACATAACTGTTTTTTGACAGATACTAAAGCAAAGGTTGTTTTTAAAAGGCATTTCTGCCAGGCCTTGTAACCATGATAGAATACAGCACCAAGAAGAGAAAAATTCCTGTGCAGGCTTTTCTCATAATCCATGTAGATCAGCAGGATCAGAAACATGCAGCTTCACAACATTAAGCCTAGCTAGCATAATTCCAGATATTACTGAGTATGTTAGAGAAGGAAGTATTTGCTCTGATCCTTTTAAGTCATTGAATTGTTTTGCTTTGCCTGTTTGAAATGAAGTTATAATCATCATTTGACTCCTCTGCATCACATTATTTTACATGCTCCTAATACTTTTATTACTTTTTCACATTAAAATGGAAAAGCAATCCCTTCCCTCAGCAACAGACACTTATTTAACTGAATTGGATAGCAAATGTTTCAAATTATTTCTCAATGTGTTTTTACTACTGGAGATGAGTAAGTCACCCCCCTCCAAGCCCTACTACCTTCAAATTTCAGTAAATAGGATCACAGGATGTTAGGGGTTGGAAGGGACCTCCAAAGATCGTCAAATCCAACCCCCCTGCCAGAGCAGGACCAGAGACTCCAGCACAGGTCACACAGGAATGCATCCAGATGGGACTTGAAAGTCTCCAGAGAAGGAGACTCCACAACCTTTCTGTGCAGCCTGTTGCAGTGCTCTGGGACCCTCACAGTGAAGTTCCTCCTCGTGTTAGGCTTGAGGTGAGGAGAAAGTTCTTCACAGAAAGAGTGATCTGCCATTGGAACGTGCTGCCTGGGGAGATGGTGGAGTCACCCTCCCTGGAGGTGTTCAAAAAAGGATTGGATGCAGCACTTGACGCCAAGGTTTAGTTAGTCATGAGGTGCTGGGTGACAGGTTGGACTTGATGACCTCTGAGGTATTTTCCAACCTTGTTGATTCTATGATTCTATGATTCATGTTGAGGTGGAACCTCCTGTGCTACAGTTTCTATCCATTGCCCCTTGTCCTATCCCAAAGTGCAACTGAGCAGAGCCTGTCCCCTCCCTCTTGACCCCCAGCCCTCAGATATTTATAAACAGTTATGGTTTATTAATCTGATTAGAAGATCCTTTCAGTATCTGGATAGCTATGAGGGCAGAGCAAATATGAAGAGCCTTCAATGGAACTGTGTTGACAAGTTGGATCCCTCTTCCTGATCTCCCACTCTGCTGCTGAGGAGCGGAGGGAGCCTCACATCCTCGAATCATCTTTGGTCTCCTTAAGAGGTAATCTCACAAGAGGTCTCCAAGAAAATGACATTATAGGGAACTAGCAAAGTGTGCCAACCAATTGTCAGATTGCAACAGAAATGCAAGAATTTGCTAAGCCACAGCAAAACCTCAGTTCTGCATATAGTTACTTTTCCAATTGCTCCCTTCAATGGAATGGCATCAGAAAAGTTAATTCTTTTTTTACATTCATGCATGCAGAATAAGGTTTATCTCTTGTTTGTATGACTCTAGCCAACATTCACAATGTTTCACAGCCATGGGTTTTAAACAGATAATTGCTATTCTGCCAAAAAGGAATCAAAACCCTGAATACTTTACCCACATCACCATGTACAGGAGAGAATTTGTTTTCAAAATCCAGAATTTGGCACTACTTTCTTGTTGGCATTGGGGTGGTTCAGTTTTGAGAGGAAAAGGCTCCCAAGAGACCTTCTTGTGGCCTTCCAGTATCTGAAGGGGGCTACAAGAAAGCTGGGGAGGGACTTTTTAGGGTGTCAGGGAGTAATAGAACTGGGGGGAGTGGAGCAAAACTAGAAATGGGTAGATTCAGATTGGATGTTAGTAAGAAATTCTTCCCTGTGAGGGTGGTGAGACACTGGAACAGGTTGCCCAGGGAGGTGGTGGAAGCCTCATCCTTGGAGGTTTTGAAGGCCAGGCTGGATGTGGCTCTGAGCAACCTGATGTAGTGTGAGGTGTTCCTGCCCATGGGAGCAGGGTTGGAACTGGATAATCCTTCAGGTCTCTTCCAACCCTGACAATTCTATGATTCTTTAAAAACAAACTTGTGTGGTACCAAGATGTACCACACAAAAGGACAAATGCATCATAGAATCATAGAACTGTTTCAGCTGGAAGAGCTCTCTAAGATCATAGAGTCTCACCTTCAGCGTAAGACCATCATGGTTATTAAACCATGTCCCCAGGTGCCATGCCCACACATTTCTTGAATACCTCCAGGTACAATGACTCCACCACCTCCCTGGGCAGCCCATTCCAATGCCTGTCCACACTTTCAGGAAAGATATTTTTCCCAATATCCAACCTAAACCTCACCAGCCAAAATTTTAAGTCCATTTCCTCTCTTTCTAGTAACTGATGCTAGGCAGAACAGATCACTCCCACTTCACTGTAACCTCCTTCCAGGGAGCTGTAGAGAGCAATGCCTCCTTTTCTGCAGACTAAACAATCCCAGTTCCCTCAGCTCTTCCTCATAAGATTTATTCTCCAGCCCCTTCACCAGCTTTGCTACCCTGCAACATATCAGAGTTGTTCCACCACTGAGCATCTGCATATGACCAAGGCCACTCAGTTTGATGAGGCATCCCCAGAAACAACCCCCAAAACCACCGAGGTGTTTAGCAGATGGCACCACAGAGATGGTAGAGCTTCCATCTCTGGACTCATTCAAAACCTGCCTGGACACCATCCTGTGCAACCTGCTCTGCATGACCCTGCTTCAGCACGGTGGCTGGGCCAGATAATCTCCAGAGGCATCCTCCAACCTCTGTTATTGAGTGATTCTGATTGCCAGCTCGTGTCCAGCTTTCTACCCACCAGCACCAAGTCCTTCTCCACCGGGCTGCTCTCCAGCCCTTCAGCCTCAGCCTGGAGTGATACTGGGCATTGCCCTGAGCTGGTTACAGGATCTTACACTTGACCTTGTTGTACCTCATGAGCTGCTCACAGGGCCCTATTTCTCACACCTTTCCAAGTCCCTGTGAATGGATCCCATCCCTCCAGCATGTCAAATGTGCCACTCAGCTTGGTGCCATCCACAAACTTGCTGAGGGTACAATCCATCCCACTTTCACAGAACCACAGGATCAGAATATATCAGAGGTTGGAAGGGACCTCCAGAGATCATCAGGTCCAACCCCCCTGCCAGAGCAGCATCACCCAGGGGAGTCTGCACAGGAGTGCAGCCACATGGGTTTGGAAAGTCTCCAGAGAAGGAGACTCCACAACCTCTCTGGGCAGCCTGTTCCAAGGCTCTGTCACCCTCACTAGAAAGAAGTTTCTTCTCACGTTGAGGTGAAACTTTCTGTGTTCCAGCTTGTCCCTGTTGTTCCTTGGCTCATTACTGTGCACCACCCGAAAGAGCCTGGCCCCCTCCACTTGACACCCACCCCTCAGCTATTGATAGACATTGATCAGATCCCCTCTCAGCCTTCTCTTCTCCAGACTAAACAGCCCCAGGGCTCTCAGTCTCTCTTCACAGGGGAAATGCTCCAGTCCCCTTAATTCCCCTCCCATCCCCTTTACACGTCAGTGGGGAAGATATTAACTTCTAACTGGTTTCCAGTTGGACATTGAACTGGATCTCACTGACTCCAATGCTTCTTTAAATCATTTTCTTAACCCAGTCTCCCCCCATCAAGAGCTGGCAGAGCAGTTGGGGATGTGACACAACAATGGGAGCCTCCACATTCCATCGCCTTGGAGACACTCAAACAGAAGCAGCCAGACCTGTGGTCACTCAACACCACTGAGCATGGTGCTGCCAGCCACAGCTCTGCTGAATCCACCCTCTGGTCCCCGAGCTGCCTGGATGCTTCCAAAGCCATCAGCCTTCTCCCAGACCTTCTCTACCAGACGTAAAGACTGAGCTTGACCACAGCAGCCCAGGGATGCCCTTGGGCCAAATTCACAGCCACCTCCAGAGCATCCCTGCCTCCTCCTGCTCAGTCCCCTTGGGCATCCTTCTGGCCCAGCTTGGCCTGTGCCCACCACCAAACCTCAGCTCTGCTGTTCAAGAGCATCCAGCCTCTGCCCAGATCCTGGGCAGCAGCAGCAGCCCTTTCCTGCACCCTGGGTACCCCCAGCATGGGTGGCACCACAGGCTGGGCACCCCCAGCTGGTAGGACATCCCCAGCAGACCTGTCACCTCACCACTCATGTCAACCCCAGCACCTCTGGCTCCCCCTCACTTCTCTTCCCACCACAATCTCCTGCACTCCCAGTACCCCTGCTCCCTTGGCGCTTGTGGCACCTGGTCTCAGCAAGAGCCAGTGATCAGAACTGCCATCACCTGGCCAAGGCCTGGCCAGGAAATAGAATTCACAGATACTTTTCCAGCAGCTTGAGGACATCTCTCCCATTTCAGCTCCTCAGTTCTTGATATCTCCATCAGCACAGTTGTGGAAATGCACACTGCCACATCTTCAGTTCTCATCTCCCTTGCCACCAATGTGGGGATGGATGATGGCACCTCCACAGTCCTGGACACAGGTTGATAAAGATGATGGCACCCTCCCAAGCACAGCCAGCTCCCTGGGTGGTACTGACATTAATTCCCACCAGCTCATCAGCTCTTCCACCCCACTCTGCCTCTGCTGACAAGTACATGCCCACTACCTCCAAAGCCATCCAGAGCACAGACCAGCTCAAGAAGCCTGAAGATCCACAGCAATGTGTGAGGACAGAACAACCACCAGCCCTGGGTAGTGTGTCCCAGCGCAACACCAGTCTGGAGAAGCATGGCCAGAGGCACCACAGCAGTTCCTGGCCAACAACTGGCCACAAACACAAGCATCCTGCAGCCAGTGCTGGGGCAGGAGAGAGGGGGATTAGTAGGTGGTGCTAGAGGGCAGGGGAGAGAGTGGGATTAGGCCTTTTGAAAGGTTCAGGTGGGTTTGTTGAGGGTGGGTGCTGGGTGGGATTATTTGTGTTGTATTCACTTTGATGATTGTTTTTTCTCCATTTTCCCATTAAACCTCATCATCCAGAACCTCTCTGTGCCTTCCTGGGGTGGGGAGAGAGGGCACCAGGCACCAGGAAATGGCACCAAAGAGTTGCCAAAGCATCTCATGAGTGCCACACCAGAACCACCAAGCCCCAGGGGCACCAAGCCATCCCCAGCCCTCAGTCATCTACAGCACTGCAGCAGTCTTGAAGAGTGACTCCCCTGGCCCCTGCCTCAGGATAAGCAGCCCTGTGGTGGGACAGATGGGTCCATGCAGGACTCACAGACATGGCCCCATGCAGAAAGTGACCCTTGCAGCTCTGGCCTCCAGCCTCCCACCCTGGGCCTTTAGCAGTGCTTCACTTCTCCCAGACACTCCATCACCATCACACCATCATGTCCCCATGCATCCCACCATAGCCCCAGAGAGCCTCCAGGCCATAGGATCTGCCTGCCCTAAGGGAGAGCTGAGAATGTTGTGTGCCATTGGGCAAAAGGCCTCACAGATGCCCAGGTAGAAGACATCCATTAATCTTCCCTTATCCAGTGGTCAAAGAATCATAAAGTTGTTCAAGCTGGGGAAAACCTCTACTATAACTGAGTCTAACCATTAACCCAGATGACCAGCCAGATGACCACCAAACCATGACCCTCAGCACCACATCATAGAATCATGGAATCAACCAGGTTGGAACAGACCTCCAAGCTCATCCAGTCCAACCTGTCACCCAGCCCTATCCAATCAACTAGACCATGGCTCTAAGTGCCATCCACATCTTCCAGATCCCTCCAGAGATGGTGACTCCACCACTGCCTCAGGCAGCCTGTGCCAGTATTTGAGAACCCCTTGAGGGAAGAAATTGCTTCCCTTGTCCAACCCAGACCTCCACCAGGGCAACTTGAGGCCCTCTTCTCTATTTCCATCATCTGCCAAATGTTCCCACCAGTCTCCAGTCTTCTCTCAGGAGCCACAGAGAGCCAGAAGGTCTCCCCTCAGCCTTCCCCTCTGCAGACCAAACAACCCCAGATCCCTCACTTCAATGTCTAGCAATATCTGAGGGGTGGGTGTCAAGTGGAGGGGGCCAGGCTCTTTTGGGTGGTTCACAGTGATAAGCCAAGGAACAATGGGTTCAAACTTGAACAGAGAAGATTTCACCTCAACATGAGGAGAAACTTCTTCACAGTGAGGGTGACAGAGCCCTGGAACAGGCTGCCCAGGGGGGTTGTGGAGTCTCCTTCTCTGGAGACTTTCAAACCCCACCTGGCTGCATTCCTGTGTGGACTACCCTAAGTGATGCTGTTCTGGCAGGAGGGTTGGACCTGATGATCTCTTGAGGTCCCTCCCAACCTCTGATATACTGTGATTAAATATTGTTGATGGATAGAGAGGAAGTGTCAAAAAAGGGGTCAGTGACAATTTTAACCTTGACAGTGAACATAAGATGAAAATGAAGGTACTCTATAAACATGTTGCCAAAGACTCACTAAGACTTACATCTTTTCTTCCTGACATCATAGCTTTAAAAAAGAATAGCCTTATTCCAGAGTGACATGGTAGGGCCAAACAGGTCCAGCACAAACCCAGACAGGCCCTAAGGTGTCTAGACATAGTCCCTCTCTCCCCCCTCCTTCCTGCAGAAAGGGCAACGTGGGAAAAGGAACAAAGGGGACAGGACCATGCATATGTGGTAAACAAGTTTGTTTCTGGGGAAAGAGCAGGTGTAGTGGCCTCTGCTCCCCTGAAACCAGGCCTTCGTTTTCTGCCTTTTATGGCTACAGCCTGGCAGATACTTTTTCCATTGGGCAGCTATGTATTGGCTTCAGTTGCCCTACTGGTGCAAATGAATCTCAGGCAAGGTATATAGACAGGCTGACTTGTAGTCACCTTTGCCTTGCTCTTAAGCCTTGCTCAAACCTTGCTCTTAAGCCTTGCTCTTAAACCTTGCTCAAACCTTGCTCAAGGCTTGCTCGAACCTGCTTGGATCTACTGTGCTTGAAGTTGCCTTGAGTTGCCCAGTCCAGAGCCTGGGATAAAGCCACAAGCCTACCTACATGGCAAGCCAGAGAAGCCAGGAGCGTGGGAGCCAAAGCCCAGCCTGCTTCCCCTTGCAGCTGGAGTCGTGCCGTGCCTCAGTTTACCCAGGACGAGCAAGTGCCTGTCGCGAGAAGCGTTGTACAGCACCCGCCCTCCGCTGAAGCCAGCCCAGCCCTGGGACAAGGTGGCACCCTCCATGCAAGCAACCTGCCGTGCCAGCGCCGCATGAGAGCAACCCAAAAGCCTCTGCAGCTGATATACAGCAGCAGCAGCACTCCCCACTTGGGTGAAACCAGCTGTGTGTAATTAATTCATTGCCTCTTGGGCTGAAGGGTTCTTACTGAGCGTCCCCCCACGCCGTGGTCCAGCCCCGTTTCGCTCCCAGAGATTCCTCTCTCGCCGTCTCATTTCCTCCCAGTTCGCATAGAATTGTTGCATTTTGTTGCATATTGTTGCATTTTGCCTAAAGACAGTCAATTCCCTGCTGCAAATATATGTTCCAACCACACAGCGACCCTATTTAATGAGGTTTTGGCAATTTTCCATGTTAATAAAAGGTTATTAATATTTTCATTCCTCTCTGTTTGCCAATATCGTTTACTAGTTAAGTACAATTCCTTAACACAGGGACAAGAGCATACTTCTTGGATCTAAAAATGCCATTAGACAAACCCTATGAGCTTACAAAAGAAATTAAAAAAAATACAGGTTGAGAAGAAGTGGACTTGAGAAGTAGTCTTGAGAAGAGAAGGCTGAGAGGGGATCTGATCAATGTCTATCAATAGCTGAGGGGTGGGTGTCAAGTGGAGGGGGCCAGGCTCTTATTGGTGGTTCATAGTGATAAGACAAGGAACAATGGGTTCAAACTTGAACAGAGAAGATTCCACTTCAACACGAGAAACTTCTTTCCAGTGAGGGTGACAGAGCCCTGGAATAGGCTGCCCAGGGGGGTTGTGGAGTCTCCTTCTCTGGAGACTTTCCAAACCCACCTGGTTGCATTCCTATGCAGACTCCCCTGGGTGATGCTGCTCTGGCAGGGGGGTTGGACCTGATGATCTCTGGAGGTCCCTTCCAACCTCTAGTGTATTGTGATACTGTGACTTTCTCCTGTCTTTCTTGTTTCTCCATAATTCCTGTGACTTAAGGGGATTCACACTGGGTATTAGTTTGAGCTGCAACAGGACAACTAGTGCAGCACACTGAATCTATTTAATTAGAGGTATCAGTGCAAACAATGAGGCAATGTTGCATGCAAGCCTTTAAGAAACCTGAAACCAAACACAGCTTGCCTGTATAAGGGCTGCATTCCAAAGCCTATGCTCAAGCCAAGCCTACAGATCTGGAGTTGCAACTAAACATAAATCACCTGAAGTAATCTAGCAGAGTGTTTTGGGAGTGTCAGCCTGAAATGCTGAAAAAAATTCATCTTGAGAGCCCTGGGGCCTTTTAGTCTGGAAAAGAGAAGACTGAGAGGGGATTTAATAAATGTTTCTAAATATCTGAGGGCAGGGGGTCAAGAGGGAGGGGACAGGCTCTGCTCAGCTGCACCCTGGGATAGGACAAAGGGCAATGGATAGAAACTCCAGCACAGGAGGTTCCATCTCAACCTGAGGAGGAACTTCTCCACTGGGAGGGTCACAGAGCACTGGAACCGGCTGCCCAGAGAGGTTGTGGAGTCTCCTTCTCTGGAGACTTTCAAGTCCCATCTGGATGCATTCCTGTGTGACCTGTGCTAGATTCTCTGGTCCTGCTCTGGCAGGAGGGTTGGACTTGATGATCTTTGGACATCCCTTCCAACCCCTAACATCCTGTCGTCTGTGATGCAGACCAAGCCACTACAAAACTTAAGATTTGCACACCCTTCTTCAGCCCCAAACCACTGCTGCTGGCAGAGTTCTTGTGTCTGTTAACTGTAAGAGAATCACCACAAACTGCTTAACAAGTATTTGTATCTGGAACCATACACACCTCTTCCATCTCAGCCACTGGGGATCTGTTGCTTTTGTTTGTGAATTACACAAAGATTTGATTTAGCATCTGAGAAAAGATTATGCAAACCTGTATTTCTGGCTGTTCTGTTTCACTTGGACTTGGGAGAGAATATGTGGCAATCTTGTCTGGATAAAGATAGAATTTAAAAGGAGAGTATCAGGATTTCTTCATTGCTCAGACAGCTAAATTACACTTAAAATGGGTTAAGAAGACCTAAAGCACATCCAGCTGTTTGCTGTTGCTATGCAGACTCTGTTGCTACCACATGTGGGCAAAAAAAAAACAACCCTACCTTGTATTTCTTACTTACCCACTATTTAATTTCACAGAAAGCATCAAATGACTCAAGTGTTCAGCTAGATAAGCACTTGCAGTTCCCAAAGTGTAAAAGTAAAATGGATCTCTGTGTCTGAGGGTCAAGTGTCAACCACATTAGCAGAGCTGCTATGAAGTGCTTGAAGCTGCATGTAGAATAACTGTGCAGCAAGGACATCAAAGCAAGCCATGCAGAGTGCACATTCAGGTTGCCCCACTGTGCACTGTTTGACACTGACTTTGGCAGAGCATTACCCACACCAAGCGTGGTCATGCTACTCAATTGCTAGGCTCAGACTACTGAGACTAGTGAAGACTCAAAACCAGTAAAAAAGAGACTGAAAAAGTCAGTATAATTCAGTGTCTGATAGCTGGAAGTAAACATACCACTTGCTTTTGCAAATATGAGAACTTGGTTCCCATCAGAACATCTCTTTCTTGCATCAGTAAGACCCTTCAGTGTTTCCCTACAGCTTCCTCTGTGTATGCAGTCAAGCTGCTTTTAATAGCTCAGTAGACCACTACTTGGTGTTATGTTTGGCACCTCACATAGTTTTATGGTTGTGGTGAGTTGAAATTACCCCCAAGTAATTGGAAATTACCCCCAGATTAAATTCCCCAACTCCCCATCCCCCTCTTCCCCCCCCAAACAAACAAACAAACAAACAAACAAAAAAACCATCACCACAAAAACCCAAAACCAAATTCAGAACCTGGAAGCAAAATGAAAGTTCTATTAAAGTTCTATTTACAAAAGGTAAGCTAAAATCTAGAAGCATAAAACGCAATGAATAGGTATAAAATATATATATATTTACAACTCAGAAAAACAAATACAAGGATTCCCTTGTATGGAACTAGAGTCCCCTGGACAGCCCAGAGGGCTGTTTTCAGGCTCTTTCCCCCCTTCCCTTCCCAATACTTCACATAGAATCACAGAATCATAGAACTGTCAGGGGTGGAAGGGACCTCAAGGATCATCCAGATCCAATCCCCCTGCTGTGGCCAGGGACACCTCACACTACATCAGCTTGCTCACAGCCACATCCAGCCTGGCTGCAAAAACCTCCAGGCATGAGGCTTCCACCGCCTCCCTGGGCAACCTGTGCCAGTGTCTCACCACCCTCATGGGGAAGAATTTCTTCCTAACATCCAATCTGAATCTCCCCATTTCTAGTTTTGCTCCACCCCCCGCCCAGTTCTATCACTCCCTGACAATCTGAGAAGTCCCTCCCCAGCTTTCTTGTAGCCCCCTTCAGATACTGTAAGGCCACAAGAAGGTTCCTGGGAGCCTTCTCTTCTCAGACTGAACAGCCCCAACTCTTTCAGTCTGTCTCCAGAGCAGAGCAGCTCCAGCCCTCTGATCATCCTCATGGCCCTTCTCTGGACACCTTCCAGCACTTCCAGCAGAAGGTCAGGAGAGAGATAAGAGCAAAAGCCACAGAGAGGAGCAAAAAGGAGTCAGAATAGTTTGTGCAGCAAACTGTATATCAGCCAGCAAGTGAATGGAATGATATAGACACATCTATGTTATCATTCTGCATCCAATCCCCTACTTCACTTACTATTCACTCAAAGATGTCCAGAAAATTTCTATTCTTCTTTATAACTAAGACACTAGGCTAAAGTACCAGCCTCAAACTGTAACACATGGTTCTTTCTTATTACTGAGAGATAGGAAATGGTGGCATGAGCAACTTTTATAGGGCTATCACACAGTGAAAAAAAACATGTAAGCAGTTTATGCACAAAACACACCTGAGGACTAGAAACCTTTGATTTTTTTATCCTGTAGAAACCTATTTTTGAAAATATTTTTTAAAGTAATTGTTCTTTCATGAACAATGTGGTTAATGACCTCCTACTAAGCACACTTCAGTACAAGATTCTATCTATTTCCCACTAAAATCCAGTAAAAATTTCAGATGTTCCATTTATTTTGAGTGCAATCATCGGACATGAGGAGGTGGAAGGGACCTCCAGAAATCATTGAGTCCAACCCCCCTGCCAGAGCAGGACCTCTTTGGCCTTTCCCAAATGACACACTCCAAAATCCACCTGACACTCTAATTACAAATTAAAAGTTTCTTTGCCATTGGGGACTCTTTCCCATATCTAATTTCAAGCTGTGTCTCTTCAGCAACCCCAGGCACACAGCTGGAACTGTTCACATTCTGCAGAGGTGAAATGAGCTTCTCCCACATGCAGCTGATTTTCTGGCTGAGCTACAACCCCACTGAAAGCATGGTCTGGTAAGGTTTGTGGTGATAAACTTCAACAGACCTGTATGAGATGGTGCTCTAAGAAGAATGTTAAGCCTCCTCTGCTTGGAGGGGGAAAGAACAAACCTCAGCTTTTTCTTACTGCCTCTGTTCTGCTTTACCAGTGTAGTGTCCCTTATCAGGAAGAGAATCACCACAAACCACTAAACTATGAACTGAACTGTCCTCATCTTTTTAATGATATTGCAAATAATGTGCCTTAATGATAGAAGAAAAAAGATATCTTGGTTCAACAAATCACTTGAGTGGCTGCCCCCTTGAAATCAAAAATAATTTAAACAGGACTACTGTGAATTACATGAGAGAGTTGAGGCTGCTCAGCCCAGAAAAGAAAAGACTGTGGGGAGATCTTATAGCAGCCTTCCAGTATTTGAAGGGGGCCTACAAGGTAGCTGGAGAGGGACATTTTACAGCAGCACAAAGTGACAGGACAAGGCAAAATGACTTCAAACTGGAAGAAGCTGGATTTGGATTAGATACTAGGAAGAAATTCTTCACCACAAGGTTGGTGAGGCACTGCAATAGGGTTCACAGAGAAGTTGTGGAGGTTCCAACCCTGCAATTGTTCTAAACCAGGGTGGATGGCACTTTGGACAACCTTGACTGGTAGGAGGTATCCCTTCCAAAGGGGAAGGATCTTTAAGGACCCTTCCAAACCAAACCATTCTATGACTGCATATTCTACATAATTGATACATAATCAAGGAAGCTTGCAAGCCCCCATCCTCTACAAACAGATGGCCTTCAAAAATCCACCTAAAAAGGATAGTCACTGTAGCTTTAAGGGGATTTTTGGTAGTTGTTGTTGGGGTGGGGGTGGGTATTGTTGTTTTTTTAATAAGAACAGGAGTTTATATGGGCTGGAACAATCCTCACAATCAAACCAGACTGGGGGAGGAGGTGATAGAAAGCAGCCCTGAGGAAAAGGACTTGGGGGTGCTGCTGGATGAGAAGCTGGACAGGAGCAGGCAGTGTGAGCTTGCAGCACAGAAGGCAAATCCCAGCCTGGGCTGCATCCAAAGCAGCATTGCCAGCAGAGCCAGAGAGGTGATTCTGCCACTTTGCTCTGCTCTGGGGAGACCTCACCTGGAGTGCTGTGTACAGCTCTGGAGCCCTCAATAGAGGAAGGGCATGGAGCTGATGGAGAGGGTCCAGAGGAGGGCCATGAGAATGATCAGGGGGTTGGAGCAGCTCTGCTCTGAGGACAGGCTGAGGGAGCTGGGGGTGTTCAGCCTGGAGAAGAGGAGGCTTCAAGGAGACCTAATAGCAGCCTGGCAGTACCTGAAGGGGGCTCCAGGAAGGCTGCAGAGAGACTGTTTGCAAAGGCCTGCAGGGACAGGACGAGGGACAATGGCTTCAAACTAGAGCAGAGCAGATTGAGATTGGATGTTAGGAAGAAGTTCTTCACTATGAGAGTGGTGGAACACTGCACAGGTTGCCCAGGGAGGTGGTTGAGGCTCCTTCCCTGGAGATGTTCAAGGTGAGGCTGGAGGAGGCCCTGGGCAGCCTGATCTAGTTGGGGATGTCCCTGCTGAGTGCGGGGAGGTCAGACTGGATGAGCTTTGGAGGTCCCTTGAGCCCAGACCATTCTGTGATTCTGTGATTCTATGATTCTGTATGGACTTAGGGACATATGGAATTAAGTAGTTCAGTTGACTTAAGAATTTCCTATGCTCACTATTGGCATTGATGACTTGGTGATGGAAATAATGAAAGCAATAATGACTATATTTTTTCTTTCACAGCTGAGAGCTTGATAGCTTCTTGAAAAGAGGTTGGTGGTTTTAAACCACTTCCTGAAAAACAAGTAATCAGCACAGCTTCATTGGCTGTTACTTCCTGAGCCTTTCTATGCAAACAGAAAGGCACAGAACTCAGCCCAGGACAAGCCCTATGAGGAGAGGCTGAGGGAGCTGGGGGTGTTTAGTCTGGAGAAGAGGAGGCTCAGGGCAGACCTCATTGCTGTCTACAACTACCTGAAGGGAGGCTGTAGCCAGGTGGGGGTTGGTCTCTTCTCCCAGGCAACCAGCAGCAGAACAAGAGGACACAGTCTCAAGCTGTGCCAGGGGAGGTACAGGCTGGGTGTTAGGAGGAAGCTCTTCACAGAGAGAGATTTGCCATTGGAATGTGCTGCCCAGGGAGGTGGTGGAGTCACCATCCCTGGAGATGTTCAAGAGCAGCCTGGATGAGGCACTTAGTGCCATGGTCTGGTTGATTGGATAGGGCTGGGTGATAGGTTGGACTGGATGAGCTTGGAGGTCTCTTCCAACCTGGGTGATTCTATGATTCTGTGATTCTTTAGCACAGGGAGACCCATGGCAGCACATTCCCTCCTGGAGGTTCATCTTCCTGTAAGTAGGGCTTCCCACACAAGGCCAATGTCACTCAAGTTGTCCAATTGCCCAAGCTCATGTTTCCATCATATTCAGCACCTCTTCTGGCAAAGAGACAGGAAACAACTGTTTGAGTAGGACCTGCCCCCCAGAGAGACAAGTCCTTCCTCCTGAAATTCTGCTGATGGGGGATGAGGAAGAAATGGGCAGTGGCCATGCTCTTGGGCACACCAGTGCTCTCCAGCCTCTGCCCTGCTGCCCAAACAGCTGTGGAAGCTCAGCTATAGAACTGATGATCAGTTTCAGCTTTTAAAGGACATTCAATTAGCGTTTGAAATTATTTGAGATAGTAAACATTACTGTTACAAATTATTTGATGGTTACCTTAATTAGTCTAGGTCTAATTTGATATTTCTAGCGTGGTTGTAATTCTTACTTTGCTGGGACCATGAAAGTTTCTCAGTATAGTAGGTCCAGTAAATGAAATTGAGTTCAAGCAAATCTATTAACCAGCTCAACACTTTCCCCAGTTCGTTACAAACAATCATTATTTTCTGAAAACAACTCTATCACTGTGAAGAACAGAGCAGATTCAGAAAAAAAAAACAACATCACAGTCTCACAGTCCAGTAGAAGTTGGAAGGGACCTCCAGAGATCATTGGGTCCAACCCCTGTGCCAAAGCAGGATCACACTGGGTAGTCTGCACAGGAATGCATCCAGGTGGGTTTGGAATGTGTCCAGAAAAGGAGACTCCTTTCATCAGTAAGAAAAGCTCACTTTTTGCTGAAAGATTCTTGAATTTGCCAGAGCTTTGCTTTGTACCTGCTAGCAGCTACCAGACATAAATTACATCAACAGATTTCAGCAACTGCCCAACTTCTTTCAGACAAACTGTCTGTATTACTTCAACAAATATACCATCAACATCATCTACATTATTTATTGGAACTGGAGTTGGCTACACAGAGAGCAGAACCTGTAAAAGTGGAGATCTACCTATCATAGGCACCTTGGAAAGCTTAAAAAAAGATTAACCTATCTATTATTTTCAACATTCTTTAATAACATTAGTACTCTATTCCTGTAAGGCTCATGAAAAGGGTGAGTAATTTGGAACTTTTACCTTTGTGATTTGTAAGAGAAGCTCAACATGAGCCAGCAGTGTGCACTTGCAGTGCAGAGAGCCAAGCAGAGCCTGGGCTGCAGCAAGAGAAGTGTGGCCAGCAGGGCCAGGGAGGGGATTCTCCCCCTCTGCTCCACTCTGCTGAGACCACACCTGGAGCTCTGTGTCCAGTTCTGGAGTCCCTGTTACAAGAAGGATCTGGAAGTGCTGGAAGGTGTCCAGAGAAGGGCCATGAGGATGAGCAGAGGGCTGGAGCTGCTCTGCTCTGGAGAGAGACTGAGAGAGTTGGGGTTGTTCATTCTGGAGAAAAGAAGGCTCCCAGGAGACCTTCTTGTGGCCTTCCAGTATCTGAAGGGGGCTCCAAGAAAGCTGGGGAGGGACTTTTTAGGGTGTCAGGGAGTGATAGGACTTGGGTGGAAAGGAGCAAAACTAGAAATGGGGAGATTCAGATTGGATGTTAGGAAGAAATTCTTCCCCATGAGGGTGGTGAGACACTGGCACAGGTTGTCCAGGGAGGTGGTGGAAGCCTCATCCCTGGAGGTTTTTGCAGCCAGGCTGGATGTGGCTATGAGCAACCTGATGTAGTGTGAGGTGTCCCTGCCCATGGCAAGAGGCTTGGAACTGGATGATCCTTGTGGTCCCTTCCAACCCTAACAATTCTATGATATTAGCTCAGCTTGGTTTTCTCAAACAGATAATTGATATAAAACATTCATAATTCATTTGACTATATTCTGAGGTCAGACAACATTACCGAAATGTGCTGTATTGCTGAAAATGTGCTGGCAGAGCCTTTTGCATTAAAACTGCTAAATAAATAACAATGAAGTATCACTACATTGTTACCTTTGTGAATATTCCTGTGGGGGAAAAATTCTTGCTAGAAATGCACAGAAAGCTTATACAAATCACAAGAACATTGTTAGACCCAGCTGAGGGATATTTTAGGAGTATTAATTGTTAATGTTCTTTCAATGCTGAGCATCATCAAAGATGGCCTACCTGAGATAGTTCTGTGTTGCTTTTCCTCATGACATTCATTCTTTTGGATATACTTAACTTAGAAAACAAAATTGTCTTGTTATAGTTTGGAGGGGGAACTTTAGCCTACATCCTGACTGCAAAGACTGCAAGAAAAACAAACCACCATTGGATGCAGAAGGAAAATAATGCTAAGGTCTATAGAATTCATTGGATTGTTAATGGGATATAGATCAGAGGCATAAACAGATCTTGCACTCTTCTTCTGTTGCTTCTGCTTACAACTTCTCTCTCTCTCTCTCTCCCGTGGCCTTGCCAGGGGATCTCTGTTGTGACTCCTGTGTGAGGTAATGGTGAAGTAAGGAGGGATTGGGGGAGGAGGTGAAACGTCCCTCTGGATCCATCCAGGGGGGTCTGAGGAGTTTCTGTGTTGTTTCTAAATTGTAAATATCTCTGTGTTGTACATCTCTTGGATATTTTGTACATATTCATTGCATTTGATGTTTCTAGATTGTAGTTTGCTTGTTAATAGAGCTTCATTTGATTCCAAAACCTCCTGGCAATTTTATTGTGGGAGTAGTTTTTCTCCAAATTGGTTGGGGGATAATTTCAACCCACCACATGGCTATGGGAGAATAGGCAACAAAACCAAACCAATGTTCTGCTCATCTGTACTGCCTCCTTTAAAACTGTAGAGTTGCCTAAGTGTCCACAGCGGTGCGCAACATCATCCTTCATTGTCTTTGCAAGGTTAATTTCAGGCTACTTCAACAAATGTTCCTCCTTGTGATGAAAGCATGTGATGACAATTTTGTTTCAATTTAGTCACACTGGGCAAAGCAGAGCAGCTTTGTTCTGCCACCTTGGGGTGCTCACGCAGGGGGTGCTGCCAGTACCGTTTTGCTGCAGTGCCAGCAGAGCTTTGCCGGCTGTCTGCCTGCCTTTCCCTGCTGGCAAACTTTGCATGCACTTCACACACTCCAAGGCTTTTTTTCCATAATCCACATTTGGATTGTATCCACATCATTGGAAAGATTTCAAACATTGCTTTGATTTAATTTCTTTAATGTGTTTTTAGCCTTCCTCTTATTTGTTTGCTACGTTTAGGAAGTTCGTTTAGGCTAAGGAGCACAGCTGTGTGGGCTGTGTACATTTAGTCATGCCTCTGATTCTCTACACCTTGAAAACCTGCATCTATTGGGAAGGTAACCTACTGCATGCTGTTTGAGTGTGCAGAGTTAAATGCTAGTATGAAGGATACTTGCCTCATGTCCACGGCATATCCAAAGATGTGCCAGAAGTTCATCTGCTACTGAACCTATTAGGGACCCAAACGAAGAGCTGCTAATTAGCATTGAGTAGGTTTGTCAGCTCTGCCTTGGTAAGAGGATACCTTTAATGGGCTGTAAAAATACTGCAAAGGATTCAGGGGGAGGAAAAAAAAGAGAAAAAAGGTTTAAAAAATATATGGAATCTATTAAATGCATTAATTAAATTATTATATTATTAAATTAGAAAAATATATTATAATTATAAATAATAACAACAAATTATTATATTATTATTTTATTATAATATAATTATAAATAATAATAACAAATAATACAAATTTATATATTATAATAATATTATTATATTATTGTTACAAATTAAGCCTTTTTGCTTTGCAAGGTTTAATTGGGTGATCCTGAGGGTTTGGGGTTTTTTTCCCCCCAACCTGAATGTTTCTGTGATTCTGTAATTTAAACTCGTCCTTGTGATGAAAGCATGTGATAACAATTTTGATTCAATTTAGTCACAATGGGCAAAGCAGAGCAAACCAAGTGAAAAAGAATGAATTCAGAATGGGTCTTTAAAAAGAAAGAAAAAGAAAGGGGAAAGGGAAAAAAAATCACACTGTGTGAACCCAAGGCAATTTCCAAGTAGTCAGTGCTACTAAGATTTAAGCCAACAGTAAGCAAATGTGATGCTAAAAGGTTACTGCCACTGCTCTAGCACTGTATGTGGAAAGCAGAACTAAATAACTGATTTTATAAGGTAGACAGACTGTGGTCAGGATCAGAGAGACAAATGTCGGTAAATGACCACACCATACCTTGAGCAGAAAAAGCATGTAAGGATGCTAGAGATAATGTGCTGCAATGGCTTTACAGCAACCATATTCATGTGGATGCTATGCCCTCAGTCAGAAAGGGAGACAAAAAGGGAAAGGGTTTAAATGTGTCTTTATATGTGCATGCACACCATTTCGTAGCCTCTTTCACTTGGTAGAATTTGTCTTTAGAAACACAGTAATTGCAAAGTTAAACACGAGATTGGGAATTTTAAAAAAAAGTTTAATGTATGCCTGTTTGTTTTCCCTTCTTCAACAAATAAAGATGGCTACCAAAAATCACAGAATTTCAGGGGCTGGAAGGGACCTCCAAAGCTCATCCAGTCTAAGCCCCCTGCCAGAGCAGCATCACCTAGAGCAGATCACACAGGAACACATCCAGGCAGGTCTTGAATATCTCCACAGAGGGAGACTCCACAATCTCCCTGGGCAGCCTGTTACAGTGCTCTGTCACCCTCACAGGAAAATATATTTTTACTCATATTTACATGAAAATAACAGTGCTTGAAGAGTTGAAGCAAAGAAACTATTTTTTTTCCGTGCTATCTAAAAGTGGACAAGCTCACATGACTTCTACTGTTGATTTTTTTTCCTGCTCACAACAGCACAACTTCCTAGTAACAACAGAAAAACAAAGGAGCAGATTGCCAGCTGTAGAACAGTCACATATCTGGCAGAGGAAATGCTCCTGATATGTGGCTGGTTTTGACAGGAGGCCAGTGGGTTTTCCATCACAGGTAAATACCAGCAAACCAAAACTAGTTTGCTAAACATTGCACTATAGGGAAAACAGACCCCCAGGTCACCGCTGAGAAATGACTTGGCTTAGCGAGAGGAGCACTGATATTGCCTGCAGTGCCAACACTGCCTCCCTCCCCACCTCCTCCTTCCTTGTGTATTCACCATTGCAGATCTTGCCAAGGTTCTGTGTTTTCTGACTATTTTTTTTACCTTGGGGTTTGGGGGTTTTGGAGGGGTTGTTTTGTGGGCTTTGCGGGTTTTGTTTGCTTGTCTGTTAGTTTTGGTTTTGGGGATGTTTTGTTTTGTTTTGGGTTTTAGTTGTGGGTTTTTTGTTTTGTTTTGTTTTGGGTTGGGTGTTTTGGTTTGTTTTTTTTTTTTTTTTTTTTGTTTGTTTGTTTTTTTGCATTCAGTATTGATCTCTAGTGCAATGCTGGGTAGCAGTATTGGAAAATGCAGCCAGTATCTCCATCCCTCTTCATAAATTACTACACTCCATAGTAAACAAACTGAGTGAACAAGGTCAACAGCAACAAAAGAAGCTGAGAAAATTTTCCTGACCCTCATTTAATTGAATTGTACTGTCCATCTGCTTTTGCAGTTGCAGCATAAAAGTAAATAACTAGGAGAACCCCTGTGAAGTAATACTCAAAGAGTAAATTAAGCCTAGCTTCTTTGCTTTGTTCTTAAGAAAGCAATTTTAATATGCAGGGACACTTTTCTAAGACAAATTCACTATCTAGGCTCTGTCTTGTTCTCTGAGGGAGAGAACTGAGGAAGAGACTTTCAGTTTGCTTTGTAATAAACAGAATGAATAAGCAATACACAGTATAAAAACTACCAATATGAACCAAAGCCCTTTGAGATCCTAAGCATGTAGTAAGATTTCAGACAGCCGCATACACCGTAAGCAGACACTCCCAGTCAGTCCCAGTTTTGCATCTCCATAACTGCTTCAGAGATGGAGATACTATATAACATTACCAAACCCCAGGAGCTTTTAGAGATTTACTAGAAAAGCAAGTGGTACATTATGGTTTTAAATTCTGAAATCTGCAGGGACTATAGAAGAGTAAATTAGTTGGCTGGGTAATAGAGCCAGGACCTGATCCCATAGTGATGAAAGAATTTCCCATGATTTCTAAATGACTGCTAGCTGGGGTATTAAAAAAAAAAAAAAAAAAAAAAAAAGGAAAAAAGAGGAATAAAAGGGAGGGGGGGAGAGGAAAAAAGAAAAAATAAGGAAAAAAATAAGGAAAAAAGGGAAGAAAAGGAAAAAAAGAAAAAAATAAGGGAAAAAGGGAAAAAAGGAAAAAAGAGAAAATAAGGAATAAAAGAAAAAATAAGGAAAAAAAGAAAAAAAAGAATATATTGATCTAACCCAAGCTTTTAAAAATAGCTGTGACATTTCCCCAGGCATAAATAGGGGAAAAAAAATGAAAGAGGTGAAGAACAAGTGGTTTTTGTTTAAATGCTCTCAATAAGGACTCAAGATGTCTTACCTTGTTTTTATCAAAGCTAAATGGATAACATCTAAGGAGACAGAATTACATTATCATAGGTGTTGACAACATAAGGGTGTATAGTGACTGAACTTTCAGAAAAGCATCCCTTACAATTCCAATTTCAAACCACAATTGTGTTTTTACATTTGTTCCAGATCCTTGCCTACTTCTTTAAGTTATTATACCGTGGTTATGATTGGGGTAACTCTTCTCAGTGCATATGTACGAAGTAAAAAAAAACAAACCAAACCAAACCAAACTGCAAAATTTCATGACTGATGAGATTGGAAAGGTGGCCAACAAAACGGGCAAGGCGAGCTGAATATGTGAGCATGACAATGCTGCTACTAGGTTTGTCACCTCTACGTAGACTTTTGTATCAGTGTGAGCTGAAATCCCCCCCACACCAACAATGACCAGGCTAGCTCAGTCTGGAAGCAAATGAAAGCTGTATTTACAGGCAGATCTACAACCTATGATGATATGCAATGAATCTGTACAAATAGACACAATTCACAACATTTACAAATATGTACAATGAACAGAAAAACACAACCAAGCTCCCTTTGCTTCCCCCCAAAGGGGCCTTTCCCAAGGGCCCTCCCCCCCAGACTTCCCTGGCAGAAAGCAGAGTTAGGTAAAAGCAAAAAGGCTGTTAACTTAGCTTGCCAAGGTCAGTGTGTTATCTTCAGCCAGAAGAGAACAAGCAGCAGCCAGACAGCCCAGCAAGTTGCCCTGACTGCCCCAACTTTGTTTTGAGTAGTGGTTCTTAAACATTTCTCTCTCTCCAGTGGAAGTGTTTAGAACAATTATTATTTCGCTTTCTTACACCCAATAGTGACTTATTTACACTGTTTAGCTTTCTCTGCTTGAACTTTGCAAAGAAAAATTAAAAAGACAGTTTCAAACCATCACAACTTTGCAGAAATGTGTTGCTAATATCACTGAGACGACAGACTGACCTGCAGAATGTGGCAATTCAATTCAAATACAATCTCAGACACTTCAGGCTTGGGCATTTCTAGCCAACCTCTTTTGCTGCATTCTCTCTGAATGCTACCAATCATCCATGCAATTTCAGCTGCAAAACTAATCTTTGCAGCATATTACATGTAATAACTCCTTTTTTTTAGAACTGGAGCCTTTATGACCTCTACTGCGTTTCAAGAACTTTTCATGATCTAATACCAGATTGAAATATTTCCTTTATCAACACCAAATATGTTTCTTCTTCTTCCTCAAGTACCGCCATCTTCTTCAGTGCAATGAGCAGCAAGAGCTTTGCAAGGATTCCTGCGACCCAATTAACTCCATCATAATTGCCAGAGTTTCCAGAATTGCCACCAGGTTATAAAATGAAATCAAAATGCTATGGGAGCGTATTTGCACAGAGAGGAGGAAGCCATATGACAGATAATTCTGTGACCAAAGGCTCTCATCATTTTAAAATGGTTTATAAAAAAATAAAATAAAATAAAATAAAATAAAATAAAATAAAATATATGAATTATGTTTTTAGTGAAAAAAAATACGAAAAAGCACAGAGGCATTAGACCATAATGAACATTTTTTAAATCCCGTTTCCATTTAACATTTAATTTCTTAACAGGAGCGAGGCATTTGTGAAGGAGAGATACAGGATTAGATTCCACACTCATCCCAGTCACAATATGTGTGGACACAGATTTGTGTGCACACACACACTTTCTTTTGAAGGCCCCTCAGCTGAGACAACCGTCATTTAATCTTCTCTCATGAAGCAAAAAAACTCAGTAACTCTGAATGGGGCTTTGGAGCAACTCTGCCACCCACAAGAAGGGCAACGCTCGCTGGGGATGACTTCTTTTCCTGTGTGAAATGGTGAAATCAGCTTTTATTTATGGTAACATACTGGATATATTTAGAGGTATTTAAGGGTTTCTGTAACAGAATCTAAAAGGGTACAATCTAGCACAGAGCAATTGCTGCAAGCTCAAACAGGACTTCTTTTTGGTGCCATGTATACACGCAGTAATAAATACTCAGTGCTTCAAGATATGGACTTGACTGCCCAGGAGGCTGCAACGTTCCAAGTATAAACATCAGGCTCCCACAGATTTCGCGATCCTACACGTTGGCTCGCTCAGCTGAACTCTGCTGCCACATGCAGCATCCATTATACATTAACTACACTTTCTTATTGCAGATTGCTGGTGATAAAAGGCAGCTAATAACCCAGGATCTCTGCTTCTCAAAGTACTTTAAAAGCGCAGCCTTCTCATCACCGATTTCATGCTGCCTTAAACGAAGACAAACAGAAATGCTACGAAAAGGCCTCCATGGTGTCTGATCTATAAGGAAACACAACATCCTAAACCCAAACCTGTGGCAATTGACTGTTTTCACTGAAACAGGGTCGGTCGGTTGGTTGGTTTGTACGATGTATGCTTTCCTGAAAGAGGTGGTGAGATTTGGGGGGGGGGTTTATTTTTTCTTCCATGATTCATCCAGCATGAATCTCTTCTACAAGAATACGTTCCAGAAATAAAAAGGGATACCCATAATAGTAGCATGTATGCAGATAAATTACTATACTCTAAAAGACTGACAAAGAAGAAAAAGAAAAAAATCCCCCTGAAAGTGAAAACAGCCAAAATGCAAATAGAAATGTGATGGTATTTGCAGCTGAATTTTTCGGGGGGGGGGGTGGGGGTGGGGGGTGGGAAGGGGGAGGCTTGCCCCTCATCAGTTCTATTGTTTTACATCAGAGTATATTCATTTCCACCCCATTATATTTGCTTTCCTGTACAATGTGAACAGAAACATTGAGGGCAGAAGTTATTAAAACAAATATAAATTTTCATTTTATTTGGTTGGGGCATTTTTGGTTTTTTGGGGTTTGGGTTTTTTTTAATTTTTTTCTGTTTCTTTAGTAAGTGCAATGTATAGGGGCATGCAGGGGAGTGATTTTTGGCAGTGGGTGTGCAGCCTTCCCTCTCACAGCTCCAGCTAAGATTTACCAAGCCCCCAGGACCAATGCTCAGTGTCCCGTAACTGCTGTATCGCTTCAGCATTTCCTCCAGTTCAATGACTCCCATGTACAGCGCTGGTGTGCGGCACACACAGAAAGCTCTCCCCTTTGCCATCCCAGACAGCAAGGACTGCTTTCCCTCTGATCTGATCAGACACAGACCAAGTGGCAGACACAGAGGCCACCACACTTGCAGGATGAGCCAGCACCCGCGAGCTGCTTGCGCTGATTCCTGGCAAGGTGGCTAAGCCAAGGCAGCAGAGGCCGCTAGGACCTTTTAAGGTAGAGGTAGCAACATCCACCTATGAACACCAACTACACTGAGCACGACTGGAGGAGGAGGTCTCACGTTATTAGGATGGCACTGTGGCACTACAAATCACCCACTGTTTTTCCTCTTGGAGCTGCTGAGAATGGCTGCAACTGACTTTTACCTAATGCTAAGTTATTAGTTGCTGATAAATGCAAGCAAAATTTACTTTGGGGGGAAGTAGTTACGATCTCAAGGGCAAAGCTTCTACCTACAAAAACACTTAACAGAAATTTATTGTTTTCATTGGCTTTTACCTTACAACACAAATCCTACAAAATTATATACTATTATTATGTATTATTATTTGTAATATATGATTTTTACTGTTATTGTTATGATTATTATTATTCATTGTTAATTATGTATTATTGTTACTGTTAGTGTATTATTGTTACTGTTGTTATTATTATTATTATTATTATTATTATTATTATTATTAATTTATGTTCAACTTGCCATGGAAAATGCAAAAACAATACACCAAGTAACAAATGTATCCACAGTGACCAAACCAAAAACTCTAAAGCCACAGCACAGACAGTGAAAATTAACAGTGAAACTGCTCCATCAAAATCCTGGAAAAAATGTAACAAGGAAGGTTCAGGTGATTAGAAGGGTCACAATCAATTTAATTACTTGAAGGCTCAGCTCAAGTAGTAGAATACATGTAGATAAATGTCATAGAATAGTAGAATATCTCAGGCCAAAAATCTTCTTGGAGACCTACAGCTTTAAAGAGAGCAAGAAACCCTATGACAAATCCTTGAATTTATCAAATAAGACCTCCCTCGCCCCATTAATGCTTGCTCTACACAAACAACACTTTCAGAGGGTTAGGTCTTAATTTCCAAGGTAATTATTTCAGTATTCATTTCGACCTTAAAGCTGTACACGTGTGTTCCCACCATGCCACCTTGCATCAGCAGCAGCTTTAGCCAGAAAGGCATAGGAAAAGCTGCAAGATGCGTACAATCAGAGAGAAATGCTTGCTTTTCCCTTCCTCTACTTTAAGTAATTCAATGGTAGCGTGCAGAGAGGAAGAAATACCACAGAATTCTTTTACTAACACTGTCTACATGGTGACTCTAGCAATTTCAAGCCAAAGTAGGCATGCAACGTACGCAGGGAAGCTTTCTTCCAGCATTGTGCAACACCACTCTGTGTAGTAAGGGTTGCAACAGGGACAGGTGAGAGATTACAGAGGTTTCTGCCTTCTCACAGAGCAGAAAAAAACCCAGCCAGAACAACCACAGGTAAACATTATATCCCTTAGCTCATGCTTAGTTATGCAAAAGACAGAAACAAGAACATTCATTTAAAATGTTCATATTAAAGGAAGTTTTGGACTGCACAAAGCAGACTGAGAACCTGCTTAACAGAAACTTGGAGCTCTACTTTAGAAGTGAAATTCCCTGCAAAGCAGAGAGAAAGCACAATCCAGTTTGCTTCAGTTACAAACTTGGAGTGCACCAGAAAACAACTAAGCATGGGAAAGAGTGGTTTGTATTTTTTTTTAAGAAGTAACACCAAAATAAGTTTGATCACCATTACATTTGGCTGAAAATTATCAACAGGGAAAAAAAAAAAAAGAAATCATAAAATTCTGTACCATACAGCCAGCATATACTTAATACCCTAACCCCTGCAACTGCAGGAAATCACAACTTCTAATCCCAGTCACATGAGCAGTTGATGCAAAAATTACTGTAAAAAAAAGAAAAAGAAAACCCATCTTATGCTTATATGATATTAAAGGTAGAGAAATAAACCAAAAGAAATGAGCAAAAAAACCAAAAAAAGTTAACTTAGTGCCACATTTTTAATGGTAAGGAGACTTAATCCAAATTATTCAAACCTAAAACCATAACGCTTGCCTATTTTTCCTGAGACTTTGGAAAATGCAGAAAAGCTAAAACATAGGAAATGTATCTTGGAACAGTTCTGACAACTCAGCCGATTCATATTTTTCCCGTAGGACATCTGACATCAAAATCAATCTGGGTTTCACTGTTAAAGAGAACACCACCTGCCCTCTCGCCCCCAATATTTTTGATTCAATAAGAAAATAATGCTTAGCATGCCCTAAAGCTTTTGTGACCAGGGCTCATAATGTTGCAGAAGTTCTTCTCTTAAAGCTTGAAGTGAACTCCTGCTTCAATATTTAATGAAACTGAGGAAGCTGATTGTCCCAGAAATCCTTCAGTTCTCTGCTGTGTTCATTCTAAGTATTGAGCAGCTCCAAATGAATGCTGAGGCTAGATGAGAGTTCGAGCACTCAAGAATAGTATTTTTGTCCATCACACAAAATTTTCTGTTTGTTTGGGTTTTTTTTCCTAGCACTAACTTGCAGCATTCTATTGCTATCGCACATCCCAGCCCAGTACCGCAGCACTGTGTTGCTTAGACATAGCTCTACACTCCAGCATGTTTTTTAGGGTATGCAGTCAGCTCAGCTATAAGCACAAGGAAGATATCCATCAAGCAACAACACTAAAGTCTGCACAGTGTTTCACAGCTCTGAGACCACTGAAGGCTTAAAACGATACCCATTTTGTGGTATGCTAGGAGCCAGCCCCACACCAGTGATCTGCGTGAAGCAGGGCACTCAGCAAATGCAACCACTGCACATCAAGCACTGCTTCGCCTTTATCCCACTGAATTCTTCCAAGTGAAGGATGAATGACATACTAAGGTTTACTGTGCCTCCTCCCTACCACAGGCAGTGCGATAGCAGCCCTTCCTTTACGTTAAGTTCCTCTAAAACTTCCCATTCCTCCCAACCGTTTCTCATTCCCCTCGGCAGAGGAGACAAGTTCGTCTAAAACAAACCTAGAATGAGTTCATCCTGCCCAGCTTATTTGTCAGGCTGCTAAAACTCCACCAGAGCCCACTCAGACAGAACATTGCCCAGACAATGGAATCCTTTCAAACTGCACAGCCGACAGGATTCCCCAGCTGTCAGTTTGAGGTGCGTGCCAGCACGAAACGTTCTTGAAGATGAAATTTGTAATAATCACTCCTATTGATAATGTGAGCAGCAGCAGCAGCAGAATTGCATCACCCGGTTAGCACTTACCAAAATACATTATGTTTCTCATTAATCATGCAGGCAGGATCCCACCGCTGCGTATTCAGCATTAGCCTCCCGCACAGACAGGGCTGACATGGAAAGCAGAGCTCTTGCATTCTACATTATGTGGAAATTTCCCAGCAGAAGAAGCGTGAGCAAGCAGTGTGCCTCCTCAGGATGAGCGCTTTGCAGGCAGGCAGTCTTATCCCTGATACAATCCCTGGCTGATTGAGCGTTTACTCTGGCTGCATGCTGCACTGCCCATTCTTACTGTAATCTGACTCCTCCTTCTGATGTCCTTGCTGTGCCTGTGACATCAGGGCTAAGAGTACTACAAACAGATCTTTTCTTTAACCAGCTCACAACGACGTGTTCCAATGTCCTGGTTAACCTAACTCGGTCCTGGCGGCTGGGGGGAGGAAAAAAGTCCTTCTAAAATCACATGTATTTTATTTTATTTTTATTTTCTTCTTTTTTTCTGTTTTTAGCAGCACACACGTTCAGTGACATAACGTGCTCAATTACATAATCAAAGGGAAATGCACAGCAGATATTAGTGTATGTTTCTTTGAAGGGCAGGCTGCAGGAGAAGCCCCAGATGCCTGATTCCCTTCCCCCCAACTACAGTAAAAGATAAAGATGCTTGGCACTTTTTGCAAGATCATGTTCCCCTAGAACTTTTTTTTTTTACTTTTATTTTTATTTTATTTTCCTTTTTTTAAATCAATAGTTCCATTCCGGTAAATGACTTTAATCCAAATGTTGGACAAAGATCAGCCTGTTTCTATTTTTAAATGACAAATAGGAAGCTCAATTCCAATAGAACTGAACTGATTTTTAAAACTATGATGTCTTCACATGCATAACAACGTGTGGATGTGACACATATGTGACAGTGAGGATTTGTAATGGACTTTACAACCTTTCACCCTTCAGGACCAAGCTGGTAAGTCATTAGCAGCTAGTAGTTATGTTATTGTTCTGTGACAAATGGAGCGACCCTAAGTTTGCTGTAAATAGGTTCCCAGAAGGTCCCTGCTGCTATACCAGGGAGTAGCAGCTTCAGAGGAAGAAAGACCAAAGAAATATTGAACCACTCTCTACCAGCTACATGCAGTGGCTCAGGATGGATGTGACACACACTGGTGTGGCAGCATGGTGAAGACTGTTCTGTCTGTATTTGTGCACATTCTGTGTCTGTTCTACGAACCAGGAGAGGAAATCAGTTTCCTTCTGTCAGGCTGGCATGCATCACTGATAATAACACTTCAGCTAAATAAAGGTAAGAAATAACGGGCAGTATGCTGAACTGCTTCTGCAATTACAACAGCTCTCACAGGAGGAATGCTTGCATTCTGCAGGAAAGAGAGTGACAAGGAGAATTCATTTATTTGTAGAAGCCCCACACTTTTCTATATCATGAGGTCAAATTACTTAGGGCAAAATCATCCTGGCAGCACAGCAGCCCAGGAATGCTCCGATTGCAGCAGAAGAGTTAAGAGCCCTGCCGTAGGTTGCTGCTATGCATCTCTCAGCAAGACTCCTTCGCAGCACTGCTCTCACAAGGCTTCATCCTACCTGAGATTAAACACTGTTGGCAGGAACTGGAGCATGAATTTAAGTCCTGTCCCTCACTGGCAGTCCCACAGTTCTTCAGTTCTGATTCCTAGCCCATTTCAATGCCTTTTCTTATTCTATCTGCATGTACATTGTACACAGATAAACTCCAAAATGAACTTTGCTTTACAACTAAAAAGTGCACAGTGCAAGAGTGCCCTTTGAGGACACAGTAGGGAGGGGAGAAAATCAAGAAAAATTGTGCAGCTCAAACTGACCAAAAGCAACTTCAGCAGAGAAAACCCTAAATCATAGTGAAGAAGCACTATCTAGAAAGAAGCACTAATTAATTTTTTTTTGGGGGGGAGGGAAAAAAATAGAAGCTGTTTAAAACCATGGCCTGTATTTTAACTGGAGCATTTGGACAGTGAGTAACAGAGCACATTCATGGCACTTTCCTTTCCTCTATTTTATCTGGGAAGGAATAATACAGGTTGGGAGGTGATCTGGTGGAGAGCAGCCCCAAGGAGAAGGACCTGGGAGTGCTGGTGGACAACAAGTTCTGCATGGGACAGCAATGTGCCCTGGTGGCCAAGAAGGCCAATGGGGTCCTGGGGTGCATTGAGAGGAGTGTGTCCAGCAGATCCAGGGAGGTTCTCCTCCCCCTCTACTCTGCCCTGGTGATACATCACCTACAATATTGCATCCAGTTCTGGGCTCCCCAGTTCAACCAGTTCAAGAGGGACATGGATCTGCTGGAGAGAGTCCAAGGGAGGGCTGTGAGGATGCTGAAGGGACTGGAGCACTGCCTGGTGAGGAGAGGCTGAGAGCCCTGGGGTGTTTAGTCTGCAGAGGAGAAGACTTGAGAGGGGATTTAATAAATGTTTATCAACATCTGAGGGCTGGGGGTCAAGAGGGAGGGGACAGGCTCTGCTCAGTGGCACCCTGGGATAGGACAAGGGGCAATAGAAACTACAGCCATGAGGTTCCACCTCAACATAAGGAGGAACTTCTTCACTGTGAGGGTCCCAGAGGACTGGAACAGGCTGCCCAGAGAGGTTGTGGAGTCTCCTTCTCTGGAGACTTTCAAGACCCATCTGGATGTGTTCCTGTGTGATCTGTGCTGGACTCTATGGTCCTGCTCCGGCAGGGTGGTTGGTCTTAATGACCTTCGAAGGTCCCTTCCAACCCCTGACATCCTATGATCCTGTGATCCTATGATTTCCTCATTACAATGCTTATTCACTTCCACTGCACAAGAAAGGACCCCCTTGTTATAGGAGAAAATACCACCCTTAAAGGCTGGCTTGAAGTATCTGAGCTGAGCCACTCTAATATCCTCTGAGTAGTAGGTTTAAGCTACAAGTAGGAACCTCCTGCAGCATTCTCTCCCCTCCCTTCACCTAGGATAAAAGCTCAGAGAATAATTTTGTTGTGAAATCCTTCAGCTCCTTTGCTAGCCCCAATGTGCTTTTGCAGAAGAGCTGCACTCCATCCTTTAGGACTGCCTGCACCCAAGCACAGTATTTGCCTGTTCTTCTGTGTTTACCTTATCACAGAAAAGCTCAGGCTCATTCTGCCAGGAGTCAAACCCTGTGAGATATAGGCTACCTCCAGACTCAGTGTGCCTCCAAGCTGATAAGCCTTGCTGATTTGTGCTGGCAGCTGGGGAGCTGCAAGTTCGGGTACAGACGACTCATGCTGCTACAGAAGTATCCTTAGTGGTCAGGCAGCAGCCACGCTCCTTTTAAGCATCCCTGTTTGAGCTGCCTGCTCTGTTACAAAACCACTTCAGGAGAGCCTTATGGCAGTTCAGCTCCTCAGGAAGTAGGAACAGCAGATACCCTTCGTTACTACTTGGTTCTGAATGCTACATCTTGTTTTTGATTTGTCCTTTGGCACGCACAAGGATCAGAACCATGCCCCCCCATTATTCCATCTCATTGCAGTTCTTACCATAAGCATATAAACAAAGTAACCAAAAAAAAAAAAAATGAAACAAGCAGTTTGCTGTAATTTCTTGCATTTCAAATATGGAACAAAGGCAAAGGAGAAGGGAAAAATCCCTGGTGGTCTCTGGAAAGCTTTCACAGCCAAAATTCACATACTCCATGCCAAACTCTGCTTTCATTTAGACACAACATTAATAAACTGCAAAAAGAAGTAGAGTTCCAAGCAAGGGGCAAAGAATACATTTAATTCTCAGAGTGGGATCTTGCCACTGTCAGTGAAAGCAAGGATTAGTTTGGTAATTACAATCTGGAATGGCTAGTGTTTTAACTCGAGCACCAGGGACTCTGCTGAACACAGCTGTGGGGAAGCACAGTCAGGAGCAGCAAACACTTCCACACCTCTGGAGATTCAAGCAGACTCCAGTCTGGGCATGCAGGATCATGCAGAATGAATGAGCAAATCAGCCCATGATGTCAGCCCACGATGCAAACTCACATCAACAAGCTAGCACAGGCTAACCAGTGCTTTTCTTCACTATAGGTGCAGGTCAGCTGCAAAATTATCTTATTTTCATGCATGGTCAACCTAGAAAAACAAAACCCCCAAACCCTCCTGATAAAGCAATAGCAGAAACATAAGGTGAAGAAAGTACCTTCTGCTAAAACAGCTACCTCATACTCTTAATTTTAATAACAGAAGTAGCTTCTGCTCACTGGAATCTTCTTTCCCAACAATCTGCTGCCTTTTTTTTTTTTTTTTTTTGGTTGGTTGGTTTTGTTTTGTTTGTTTTGTTTTCCTGCTGTATCATCTTCACCTTGTTTTCCTCTGCTTCCTTGCCTTGAGAACTCCACTTTAGTAAAGGATTTCCCATGAAAGGCACGACTACCCCACAAGATACTACCTCCTTGGGATAAACAAAAAGCAAGCTGAGAGTAGACATGACCTAGAAGCACAGCACATTTCTCCAGAGCTGGGGAAGCTGCAGGTCACGCTGCATGCCTGACTTGGTCTGGAGCAAGAAGGCCACTTCATGAACTAGCTTCCCTAGCTCGGCTTTCTGCTGATTTTTATCTATCCACTGAGTCACACAATGCCTCCATAGCAAGTGTTAAAACCACTTGCAGGTATGTCTGTTGCAGAGACCAATTAATATTTAATATTAATGCAGCCAGTTATATCCCTGAGATTCCTGGAAAACTCTCTTCCAGTCTTGAGCTCTCCCAGGAGGCAACTAATATTAGATTTATACCCAGACTCTTACCAGTTGACTCTGCTGAATTTAAATCAGTGAGGCTGACCACAAACCTTTTCTTCCAGCTGCAGAAGCACATTGTGTGATCCTTTGCTGGCAGAGAGGGAATGGGAGGCCACAAAGCACACCAGTGACACAAACATTTTAGGAGATCTCACAAACTTGAGAGGTTTACAGATTTTGTTCTAAAATAAATTGCATGGGCTGCACAGAGACAGCCATTCAGAATAAAAATATATTGTGTAATCACTTGTTTCTGACAAGCAGGGGGAGCAAGCCAAATCACACTTGACCTACTAATTTGCCAAAACCACTTCAAAACTAAAAGACACTGGAAGGTAAAGTACAACTTTGACAGAATTTGGCAATGTATATACTGCAGATATTTAATTCCTGTTAGAGCCACAGGGTAGTCATAAGAAACAGCAAAAAGTCATAGCTTTTGGAAGGCTCCAAAGGTAATTGAAAGTGTTTCCAAGTGTAGGTATTTCTGTGCCTCAAATCCAATAGACTAAGCACATCAGCTAGAAATCTGGTTTGGTTTTATTTTGAAGCCATCTGAAGTAGTTTACACAACAATACAGATTTTGTGCCTCGTTACCAATCCCTTGAGGTTACACTAACGGGTAAGAAGTGAAGGATGAAGTTATGTTTGTATATTTTAGCAAGCCACAGAGGCTCATCTTTGGTTTTGCACATTCTCTGCTGGCTGAAACTACCAAATGTGTTTTTTACCCTTGACTCAGAAGTGTCACTTCTGGAAACCTGCAGTATTTGTCACCGTGAATACCATTTAGCTGCAGCGGTGCCCAAAGGGACTCCACACCGCCACACGTGAATACAACTGCAGGAACTTAATTAATCTTCCTGTCACTTCCATGATGCTTTTCATTAGTTTAGCTGCTATCTGATCAGCTGCTCCATTCTCTGTTGGAAATGGCTAACCAGAACTTCCTATAGACACGTTTCCAAGAGGTAAACAAAGATTCACCTCTGCTTCTGAGAGCCTTTACAAATCTTTGCCATGCTGACTTTATCAGTTCAATAACACTACCAGCAGCACCACTCTTTTAAAGCAGCTGGGATTCTCTACACACAAGGCTCAAGAGACATAAATAGGTAGTTTTACAAACTTGAAGCTGGTGCTTCTATTATTTGATAGTTTGAACACAGATGAGATGGCAATTGAAAGGTCATAATTGTCTGCTTCTCCTTTCCATGGATATGGAAAGCTATTACACACACAAACAAGCAAGTTTGCTGATGACACCAAGCTGTGTGGTGCAGCAGACAGCTGGAGGGAAAGGATCCATCCAGAGGGACCTTGACAGGCTGGAGAGGTGAGCACAAGCCAACCTTATGAGGTTCAACAAGACCAAGTACAAGGTCCTGCAGCTGGGTCGAGGCAATCCCAAGCACAAATCCAGGCTGGGCAGGGAGTGGCTGGAGAGCAGCCCTGAGGAGAGGGACTTGGGGGTGCTGGGGGATGAGAAGCTCAACATGAGCCAGCAGTGAGCACTTGCAGCCCAGAGAGCCAAGCAGAGCCTGGGCTGCAGCAAGAGAAGTGTGGCCAGCAGGGCCAGGGAGGGGATTCTCCCCCTCTGCTCCACTCTGCTGAGACCCCACCTGGAGTACTGCATCCAGTTCTGGAGCCTCTATTACAAGAGGGATATGGACATGCTGGAAGGTGTCCAGAGAAGGGCCACCAGGATGAGCAGAGGGCTGGAGCACCTCTGCTATGAGGACAGACTGAGAGAGTTGGGGCTGTTCAGTCTGGAGAAGAGAAGGCTCCCACAAGACCTTCTTGTGGCCTTCCAGTATCTGAAGGGGGCTCCAAGAAAGCTGGGGAGGGAATTTTTAGGCTATCAGGGAGTGACAGGACTGGGGGGAATGGAATAAAGCTGGAAGTGGGGAGATTCAGACTGGACATGAGGAAGAAGTTCTTCCCCATGAGAGTGGTGAGAGCCTGGAATGGGTTGTCCAGGGAGGTGGTTGAGGTCCCATCCCTGGAGGTGTTTAAGGCCAGGCTGGATGAGGCTCTGGCCAGCCTGATGTAGTGTGAGGTGTCCCTGGGCATGGCAGGGGGGTTGGAACTGGATGTTCTTTGTGATCCCTTCCAACAATGACTGATTCTATGATTCTATAAATGCTGCCAACACAAACCCAAAGTGACAGTTTAGGCACTCTTGCTTTGCCCAGTCCTGTCACCCTGTGATCCTAAGCCTGTGACAAGATTGAAGATAATGAATGTGCATGAATAGACAACTGGTGCAAAAGCTTCCTTGGCTATGTATACTGATAATCATTTTAGAGAAAAGAATGGTCTTGAAAGCAGATGACTAGACTGAGAAGCTTGGTCAAGTCCACATGAGCAATTTTTTTCACACACAAAAATCCATTACTTTTTTCCAGCCAAAGAATGAACACTGGAATTGGTTGTAACAGCAGTTCTGACATGCACAGTCCTTCCTTTCTCCCTCTTTCCCTTGCAATTTTATTTGTATACAACATTCAGTAAAAATCTAAGTAATGAGTGGGGCTGTCACTATGCCTGGTGAGGGAAACAAATTAGCATTTCTTTCTCTTTTTTTTTTTTTTTGTGTGTTCATCTTTCTGACACCCTCTGCAATTTTGCAAAAGACCTTTTAAGATTTACCACCAAATCCAGGGTTCTAGTCTCACAATTTGTAAATTCATAGCATATAAGTTTAAATTTCTAAACCCAGTCATGGCTCTGAGAAATTCTGTGCAGTGTTCACATTATAGATATAGATACTTTTTCTTTCTTGCATTCTGATTTGCAGGATGCAACCAGTCCATAAGTCCAATGTGAATTTTCCATTTCTGACTGTTAATTAAGCCCTTCTTAATCACAGAATTATCAGGGTTGGAAGGGACCTCAAGGATCATCCAGTTCCAAACCCCCTGCCATCAGCAGGGACACCTCACACTACAGCAGGTTGCTCACAGCCACATCCAGCCTGGCTGCAAAAACCTCCAGGGATGAGGCTTCCACCACCTCCCTGGGCAACCTGTGCCAGTGTCAGACATGTGCATGCTCTGTGCTGTATAGTGCATTTGTTTAAAAGAAAAGAGAGGCCAAAACAATGCAGATCTAATATTGCAAACGTCATCTTTCAAAATCAAATGACAATTCTCAGGTAACCTGGGCTGGAACAATCCTCACTGCCAATACAGACTGGGGGAGGAGGTGTTAGAAAGCAGCCCTGAGGAAAAGGACTTGGGGGTGCTGCAGGATGAGAAGCTGGACAGGAGCAGGCAGTGTGAGCTTGCAGCACAGAAGGCAAATCCCAGCCTGGGCTGCATCCAAAGCAGCATTGCCAGCAGAGCCAGAGAGGTGATTCTGACACTTTGCTCTGCTCTGGGGAGACCTCACCTGGAGTGCTGTGTACAGCTCTGGAGCCCTCCATAGAGGAAGGACATGGAGCTGATGGAGAGGGTCCAGAGGAGGGCCATGAGAATGATCAGGGGGTTGGAGCAGCTCTGCTCTGAGGACAGGCTGAGGGAGCTGGGGGTGTTCAGCCTGGAGAAGAGGAGGCTCCAGGGAGACCTAATAGCAGTCTGGCAGTACCTGAAGAGGGCTCCAGGAAGGCTGGAGAGAGACTGTTTGCAAAGGCCTGCAGGGACAGGACGAGGGACAATGGCTTCAAACTAGAGCAGAGCAGATTGAGATTGGATGTTAGGAAGAAGTTCTTCACTGTGAGGGTGGTGGAACACTGGCACAGGTTTCCCAGGGAGGTGGTTGAGGCTCCTTCCCTGGAAGTATTCAGGGTGAGGCTGGAGGAGGCCCTGGGCAGCCTGATCTAGTTGGGGATGTCCCTGCTGAGTGTGGGGAGGTTGGACTGGATGAGCTTTGGAGGTCCCTTCCAGCCCAGAGCATTCTGTGATCCTATGATAATAAATAGTGAAATGGTCTGTTTAGCCTATCTCTTCTAGCTGTCTGTTTATACTTGGGTTAACAAAAGAACTAAAAATTATTACACTATCAATTAAAGACCTTTTAATTTTGCTCAGAAATTATTGCATAAGCATTAAGTATATTTGATTACCAGCAAATCATTAGCACTCCTGTACCCCCCTGTGCTTTCAGATGGATA
Organism: Indicator indicator; assembly: GCF_027791375.1. NCBI lineage: Eukaryota > Metazoa > Chordata > Aves > Piciformes > Indicatoridae > Indicator > Indicator indicator. Next base: position 32,393,664 of record NC_072020.1, read on the forward strand.
GTGTGAGGTGGTTTTGGCTTTGTTTCTGGTTTTGTGTCTGAGTGTGTTTGGTTGTTTTTTGTTCAGAGGTTTTTCTGTTTGTTTGGGGTTTGTTTGGTTTGATTTGTTTGGTTTTGTTTTCCTTTCATGCAGATGTATCAATGACACAAGGGTCTGCTCAACAAATCTTTTAGGACTCACACACAAATTGCCCATGTCTATTGGTTTTAAATAGTCTTTAGTCCAAGTAGCTGCTGCTTGACATCTTCTTTTCTTTCTTCTAGGCATTTTGGAAAGTGTGTCAGCACACTCAAGGCATGAGGACAATTTCAAGCATTTTTCAAAATACAAAATGAATAATATTTCTTTAACACTTGAGGGTCTTTCAAATCACTCATTACAATCTTACTATCTCCATCTAGTGGCTTACACTATCAGGATTTTTGTTTTTGACACACTGATATTTTTTTTTATTATTATCCTTTGCTTTGCCAACCACAGATTTTTCATTTCCTTTGGCTTTCCCTGTAAATTTTCCATAATCCTTACTTCTAATTTATGTTGATTAGTATCCACTTCCTCTTTTATCATTTTGTTCCAAGTTACTCTTTAATTTCTAGTTGCTGTCCTTAGTTTTTGGCTGAATGAGAGCAGACTTTTAGTCAAAGCTTTTCATTTTCTCAGCATGAAATGGCTTTTTTTTAGTCATTTGGTGACCTCTAGTTATCTGAGGAAGTGTCCATTTCCCTTCCAAGACTTTCTATATGTACTTCTTGAACAATTCTGCTCCAAATTTTCCTCTAAGAAATAAAGCACCTTGAAGCACAAATTATGTAAAAGGATTTTTTCTTTCTGTATTTTGTTTGCTCCTGTAGAATATAATCAGATCAACTGCCACACCCTTAAGTCCCTAAATGGAAAAAAAAGTTGCAGATGCAGATACAGATATGAAGCCATACTCCCTCTTCTTCTTGCTGCTATGTAGAGCTGTTCAAAAATGGGAAAAAAAAAAAAGAAAGGCAGAAATGAAAGACAATTTTGTGCTTCCCAGTGATTGTGAAGGCACTGAGTTGTGATTTCATTATACAACTGAAAGAAGGAACTGCCAGCAGATGCAGTTCCAGTGTGAGGGAGAGGAGAGCAGCTTTCCACACCCAGCCAGTGGAGGGGAGCAGGGCTGATGCATGGACATACGGCCAAGAAGGGACACAAATGCTGACAACTGCACAGCAAAACAACTTCTCTCCTGCTCTGGGAGAGCTGAGATCATTTGCAGCAGCACATGAAGTGTCTGCAAAGTGCCAGCACTGACAATGGAACTAGGAACTCCAGGAGCTTACTGTATGTCCAGCTTTAACTACTTAAAAAGGCAACCATGCTGGGGAGAGGTCTGGAGCACAAACCCTGTGAGGAGAGGCTGAAGGAGCTGGGGGTGTTTAGCCTGGAGAAGAGGAGGCTCAGGGGAGACCTCATTGCTGTCTACAACTACCTGAAGGGAGGTTGTAGCCAGGAGGGGTTTGGTCTCTTCTCCCAGGCAACCAGCAGCAGAACAAGAGGACACAGTCTCAAGCTGTGCCAGGGGAGGTTTAGGCTGGAGGTGAGGAGAAAGTTCTTCACAGAAAGAGAGATTGGCCACTGGAATGTGCTGCCCAGAGAGGTGGTGGAGTCACCATCCCTGGAGGTGTTCAAAAAAGGATTGGCTGTGGCACTTGGAGCCATGGTTTAGTTGCCAGGAGGTGTTAGGTATTAGGTAATAGGTTGGACTTGATGATCTCTGAGGACTTTTCCAACCTGGTTGATTCTGTGAAAAAGGAGGCATCTCAACTAAAGCAGTCAGTTTACAGGTGCCTCACCTCATAGTAAATCATTATCTGAGACAAAGAAGAACAGAAGGAGGTACTTCTCTGATTCCCCTGACTCACAGAAGGGTATCAACACTTGGGTTAGATGATGAACTTTTAGCCAATTAGGCAGAAGAAATGTTATCTGTAAAAGAGTTTAACTAATCTTACAGAAGACACACCTGATGTGTTTGAATTCCTCTTTAATATCCAAGAGAAATGGTTTTGGAGAAGAGACCAAGCCCCACCTGGCTACAGCCTCCCTTCAGGTAGTTGTAGACAGCAATGAGGTCTCCCCTGAGCCTCCTCTTCTCCAGGCTAAACACCCCCAGCTCCCTCAGCCTCTCCTCACAGGGCTGTGCTCCAGACCCCTCCCCAGCCTTGTGCTCCAGACCCCTCACAGCCTTGTCCTTAAATGCCGTCAGGAAAGTACTACACTTCTGTGTAAGACTTTTTATCACATCTGGAAGCAGACATTAGAATCATAGAATCACAGAATCAATCAGGGTTGGAAGGGACCACAAGGATCATCCAGTTCCAACCCCCCTGCCATGCCCAGGGACACCTCACACTACAGCAGGCTGGCCAGAGCCTCATCCAGCCTGGCCTTAAGCACCTCCAGGGATGGGGCCTCAACCACCTCCCTGGACAACCCATTCCAGGCTCTCACCACTCTCATGGGGAAGAACTTCTTCCTCATGTCCAGTCTGAATCTCCCTACTTCCAGCTTTATTCCATTCCCCCCAGTCCTGTCACTACCTGATAGCCTAAAAAGTCCCTCCCCTTTGCTTGATCATGTTCTACTAACTCTGCTGACTGGAATTTCACCAAGCAAAAGGCAAGCTTAGACACTTAATTCAGTCCTAGGTATCTATACACATGCACCTAACTACACATAACTCTGAGAAATGAGAGCTGACTTCCAAACCTCTTAAGAATCTGGGACCCCTGCAGATCACTGATACCCATTGAAATTCAGCTCCATCTGGTATCATCACAGCAACTACCAACTGTGCTCAGCAACACTAAGTAGCAATTTAGAACAGAACATGAAGAACACCTGCAAGTGAAACCAGCATGAAATTTAGACAAGAAGAATTTAATTATCTTCTAAGAAATTAACTATAACATTAGATGAGAAAACTTCCTGGGTTTTTGAATGACCACACGGTGCCTCAAGATTTCACCCTGTGCCCCAGAAAAGCAAAGCTCAAACATGAAAATGGAGGGCACAGAGGAAAGCACCACTCTTAAAGGGCCAAGCTGGCATCCTACAGCAACTGTTTTCCACTAATATGGCTGTGAATTACTTTAGGTTCACAGGCTCACAGATCACAGGATGTTGGGGTTTGGAAGGGACCTATGAAGATCACTGAGTCCAACCCCCCTGCCAGAGCAGGACCAGAGCATCCAGCACAGGTCACACAGGAGCACATTCAGATGGGTCTTGAAAGTCTCTGGAGAAGGAGACTGCACAACCTCTCTGGGCAGCCTGTTCCAGTGCTCTGGGAGCCTCACAGTGAAGAAGTTCCTCCTCATGTTGAGGTGGAACCTCCTGTGCTATAGCTCTATCCATTGCCCCTTGTCCTATCCCAGGGTGCAACTGAGCAGAGTCTGTCCCCTCCCTCTTGCCCTCAAGATATTTGCAAGCATTTAATAAATCCCCTCTCAGTCTTCTCTTCTCCATACCAAACACCCCCAGGGCTCTCACCTTCTCCTCACCAGGCAGTGCTCCAGTCCCATCAGCATCCTCATAGCCCTCCCTTGGACTCTCTCCAGCAGATCCCTGTCCCTCTTGAACTGGGGAGCTCAGAACTGGATGCAATATTCCAGGTGAGATCTCATCAGGGCAGAGTAGAGGGGGAGGAGAACCTCCCTGGATCTGCTGGACACACTCCTCTCAATGCACCCCAGGACCCCATTGGCCTTCTTGGCCACCAGGGCACATTGCTGTCCCATGCAGAACTTGTTCTCCACCAGCACTCCCAGGTCCTTCTCCACAGGGCTGCTCTCCAGCAGATCCCCTCCCAACCTGTCCTGCTGCAGTTTATTCTTCCTTCCCAGATGCAGGACTCTGCACTTATCCTTGTTGAACCTCCTTAGGTTCCTCTCTGCCCAGCTCTCAGTCTGTCCAAGTCTTGCTGAATGGCCACAGAGCATTCAGGTGACTTAGCCAAGCCTCCCAGTTTGGTATCATCAGCAAACTTGCTGAGCAGACTCTGTCTGTCTGTCTGTCTGTCTGTCCCCTCATCAATGTCATTAATGAAGATGTTGAACAGGACTGGACACAGCACTGGTCCCTGGGGGACTCCACTGGTCACTGCTCTCCAGCTGGACCTGGCACCATTGACCAGGTTATTCAAGCTTACCTTTAAGAGACAACCAGGAGCAGGTCACGAAGTGGCTGCCAGACAGCACAGTCAATTAGTGATAACAATGAAAAATTAATAAAAAAGGTAAAAGGAATGATTTGTTTAGAATTTGAAATTCTCCAGTGCTCTTCTCCCAGAAGAAGGGGGAAGGGGGAAGTTACTGCTCGCCAGCACTTCCAGTAATGTTCAGATACATTCCTACCTGGTTAATAATACTTAACAATAAAAGGAGATTTTTCACCTCTATTCCCATCTTTTCATCTTATAGACACCCTCCTGCCATTGGAATTCAGAATGACATGTACAGCACTAAAACTCCTGTCAGTATCTGTTCCTGACTTTCTTGCTATATCTTTTTCCTGTACAGTTTGCTTTTGATGTGCCATACCTCTGAATTTAATAACCAGGTTTGAAAACCCCTTGCCATAATAACAGCCTCCAAGTAATTTATCCAAGCTCTCTCTTCAATATTTCAGAATGCATCCTAATACAAATACTCTGCAATTGTGTTTATGACAAAATAATTAGGAAATTTAGATTTATTTATTTTTTCAAATCTGATAGCTTATATAGAGCACTGCTGCTATTTGAACATCATTCAGTGACTTTAAGCAGCCCTGAGGAAAAGGACTTGGGGGTGCTGGTGGATGAGAAGCTGGACAGGAGCAGGCAGTGTGAGCTTGCAGCACAGAAGGCAAATCCCAGCCTGGACTGCATCCAAAGCAGCATTGCCAGCAGAGCCAGAGAGGTGATTCTGCCACTTTGCTCTGCTCTGGGGAGACCTCACCTGGAGTGCTGTGTACAGCTCTGGAGCCCTCAATAGAGGAAGGACATGGAGCTGATGGAGAGGGTCCAGAGGAGGGCCATGAGAATGCTCAGGGGGTTGGAGCAGCTCTGCTCTGAGGACAGGCTGAGGGAGCTGGGGGTGTTCAGCCTGGAGAAGAGAAGGATCTGGGAGACCTAATAGCAGCCTGGCAGTACCTGAAGGGGGCTCCAGGAAGGCTGCAGAGAGACTGTTTGCAAAGGCCTGCAGGGACAGGACGAGGCACAATGGCTTCAAACTAGAGCAGAGCAGATTGAGATTGGATGTGAGGAAGAAGTTCTTCACTCTGAGGGTGGTGGAACACTGGAACAGGTTTCCCAGGGAGGTGGCTGAGGCTCCTTCCCTGGAGATGTTCACGGTGAGGCTGGAGGAGGCCCTGGGCAGCCTGATCTAGTTGGGGATGTCCCTGCTGAGTGCGGGGAGGTCAGACTGGGTGAGCTTTGGAGGTCCCTCCTGGCCTGGACCATTCTTTGATTCTATAATTTTTAGTTAGTTTGCTACTCAGTATCTCTGAAAATAAGCTCAGGTATTCCAGCTGCTAAACATGGCTGCAGAAACAGAAAATACTGCACTAAATCACAGCAGTTTTTCTTCTCTGCACTGTACACAGAAATGGTACATCACAGAAGAAGGTAGGTACACATTACTACCTAACTTTATATTCCTGCAAAATATCAACAACTGGAAGAATTTCAGGTAGATTTCTAAGCTCTAACCATATCTCTCTGGGCTCTGCAGAGACAAGACAACTGTTCCAAGTTCTGGTACTTTCAGGCTATGCCTAGAAAATGTCCCACAGATCTTGAACAGAAAGTGGTAGAATGTAAATGAATCACCATTGGATGTAAAAAGAAAAACAATGATGAGTTCTAAACAATCCCATTGGAGAGATAGCAGACATAAAACTTAGATCTGGAAGCTAACTTTCACTCTTTTTGGCTTCCTTGCTCTGGGAGACAGTAACTTGCTTCTGCTTGGCTTTGCTGACCTTGGCTGTGTTCTTTGTTGTGGCTGAGTATCCTAACAAACAATTCTCTGCTCTTTCTCTTGTCCCTTTGTGTTCGGGGGGGTAGAGGGAAGGGTACAAGAAAGGGGAAGCTATTAGCAGCTCCCCTGGTGTTTGGCCAGGGGGGTTCTTGTGGTGTTTATAAGTTGTAAATCCCTGTAAATATTGTGTATCTTGAACCTATTCATTGCATTTCATTGTTGATTGTGGGTTTGCTTGTAAATACAGCTTCATTCACTTCCACCTGGGCTGGGCTGGCAATTTCATGTTGGGGGGAATTTTCAACCCACTACACAAGATACTGACTGTCTGGGAATTCGTCTTGCATAAGATCCTGTTATGCCATTGCTAATCTCAGCTCGGGAGAGGTAGAGGAGGGAAAGCTGACTGCAGAGTTAGAGAGGTCTGCATTGCTGCCCAGCACTGCAGAATGGTGTGCAGGTAACAGAGCAGAAGATGGCTTTTTCATGAAGGTGCCTGATGGTATGCTGAACTGCTAGCTTCAATTCATCTGCTGATACTCTGCTTTTCTATGAAAAGAAAAATAATAAAGATTGTCTTTTTGTGAACACTGAGGTTCTGATTGCTCAGACAGAGTTGACTGCACTGTAAAAGTGACCTATGGCTCACCTGTAGGTTGCAGTGATTTGGCAATTTACTTTTGTTCACTAGAGAACTGAATAACTGGCAGAAAATCTTCGATGAAAAACATTTTAAGGAACCAAAGACCTCAGTAAAAGCATCTCATGCAAAGGTCTGTGGTGCCTGTTTTATCCCACTATAAATAATTTCTCGTATTCTATAAGCTGTTGATACTTTTTCTGCTAATACACTTTTCACTACTTATCTATCACTTCCTTCCTTGATCACTGTCCACCAGAGCATTTAATCAAGTAATTGCTTTTGCCAAGAGTCTGTACATTAAAATCCACTGGGCCATGCTTCTTCTTCATTTCCATCCCTTAAAACCAATGACTTTAAGAACAAACTCAGGAAGTACTATGCATGAGCAGAGCAAGCACACTGTTAAAATGCAGCTCCTGAGAAACTTTATCATAAAACTAGTGGATAGTTTCCTGCTAATAGGCATTAAAAAAAAAAAAAAAAACCACAAAACAGCAAAACAATAAAATGTTGTGCATGACTTACATGCCAGATGGGATGCAGCAGAGGGAAGCAAAACAAGTGATTACTTAAAACAAACAAACTAACAAACAATTATTAACTTTTCATGAGACTTTAATATTTTTTAATTTAAAAACCAGGAAAAAAAATCAAGAGCTGCAGATAAGTTAAAAGCAACAATAATCACAGAAGAGCATATTTGAGAGGATTTTGGATAATGTTAGGAGGAGTCCTTTCAGGGTTTGTTTAAAATAAAGTGCTGCTTAGCAATATAGAAACCAGAAACACCAAGAAACAGCTTGGGTTTTGCCTACTGTTGTGACTACTTAATCTGATTTTCCAGTTGAGAAGCAGATGAATTACTGGTGGGCTCCTGCTGCTGCACTCTTGCAGCCACTGTTCTGAGGGCAGCTGCTGGCCACCTGCAGAGTGCAGGATTCCTTAGCTGACCAATCCCTTAGCAGGCTGCCTAGAGCAAAACAATCACATCCCATGGGTGCCAGGAACAACAGCCTCACCTTGGCACCCTTGGATTGGAACATGCTGCAGAAGCCACCTCCTTGACATGCTGGCACCTCCCACTGGGAAAAGATTTGAGCTTAGAGATGTGGTTGGGTTGTGCTGGTTAAGGGATTGGTAACAAAGAGGATAGAAACAGCCACTCTGAGCAAGAGTTACTGGGGTTAGGCACTTAGGGTAGGAATGGCCTGGGGGGGTTAGGGCTGCTAGGGACTTCTGCTTCTGTTTGTTAGCTACTTCTGGGTAGGGCTTTGGTGTAGGGATGCTGCTAGGGACATGCTCAGGACTTCTGTTAGCTGCTTTGTCTGTTAAGGGCTTCCAGGACTTCTGCTGTAAGTGGGACTCTGAGACTCTGTAATATGGGGGAATCTGCAGTGCAGCACTAAAGGACTTCTTGGAGGACTTCTGAGATTCTCTGCTCTCTGCACTTCTGGAATCTCATTGCTATACAGCAACAGGGTTTGTGCCTTCATTCATCACCCAATGACACCTCCTTATAAGGGCTCTACAACTACACTCAGCTCCCCTAGACCAAGGGGAGTGATGCTGCACATGATATCTATTTCAGAAGTTTTCTGCTAGTCTTTTTTTCCCTTTGGTAAGGAGTAATTTAAACTTTTCATAGAATATTTTCTAAGGGAAGGTCAGCTCTGAGAGGCTACTAATGGCTCAGCCTTTGATGATTTTTCCTTGACTTGTATGCATTTAAGTCTTCTAAAAGGTTTTGTAGAATGGCAAACCCAAGAGTGATTGGCTAAGAGACACCTATTGCTTTGAAAGCAGACTTCACAGCTTTTGCCTAAACATCACTAAATATTTTATTGATGAAACTATAAGAAAAGTAGATGTTAAGTAAAACTCCTATACTTATGTCTATATTTTATAAACATAGCAAAGGTACCAAAATGTGAGATGAGAGCATATTAGATGAGTCATCAAAGCTTGGATGTTCCAAGGGAGGCATAATTAGTAATTTCTGATGACTGGCTACCTGCTATAAATAACACTTTGCTGTCAGTCAGATGTCATGCCATAAAGTCATTAAGGAACAAATAAATCCTTTCAGTAGGGGCAGGTTGGCTGCTTCCAAGAGCAAGCAGCACTATCCAAATAGTTGCCTCTTTTTTTTTAATCCAAGTTACAGAGCCTTTCAATGCAGCAAGCTAACTGACCCTCACTCATCAGCAGCAGAACACTGGCATCTTTTGAGATGTCACAGGATCACAGTACATAAGAGGTTGGAAGGGACCTCCAGAGATCATTGGGTCCAACCCCCCTGCCAGAGCAGCATCACCCAGGGGAGTCTGCACAGGAATGCAGCCAGGTGGGGTTGGAATGTGTCCAGAGAAGGAGACTCCACAACCTCTCTGGGTAGCCTGCTTCAGGGCTCTGTCACCTTCCCTGTAAAGAAGTTTCTCCTCATGCTGAGGTGAAATCTTCTCTGTTCCAGCTTGTACCTCTTGTTCCTTGGCGTATTACTGTGCACCACTGAAAAGAGCCTGGCCCCCTCCCCTTGACACCCACCCCTCAGCTATTGACCCAGTTTGACCCAAATTGCATCAGGAGGAGGTTGTGCTTTCTAACAATGGAAAAGGTCTTCTATTCATTATGTCACTATTGAGTAGCCTTGGGAAAAAAAATGCTTTCAAACACTTGTTGTTGGCTTTCAAACCTAACTTTATAATACTCTAGTGGTCTTCGAACATGCTTCTGTTTTATCCTTATCACCACATTAAATCACATTGCCAATAATGTCTTCAGGACAAATTTGAATTCTTCAGGCTTGAATTTAATCACATTATGTAAACTAGAAACTCTCTTCAGTGTGCTGTGAGGGAATAACTTATCTTGGCAACTGCAAAATTCTGGTTTGTTTAAAGTATTTGCATGTTGATAACTTCATTCTGCTGCATACAGCATTCATTAACTGATCTTTCTCATTAATCTGCTTTCAACATAGTGCATGGTATTTATTTCTCATAAACCCTCAACTGGAGGATATTCTGAAACAGCATTTAAGGGAGAAAAACTAAATTAACAGGTTTTGAGAGCATCAATATTTTAGTGTATAGCAAATGTCAGACAGGGAAACACAGTTATGTAGCATCTCTGCATGGATTTTTTGTTGTGCATTATTTTATTGTTTTTTGATTGTTTGTTTGCTTGGGGTGGGTTTTTTTAGTATTTTTATTTTTTCAAAATATTTTCTGAAACTATTCTTTGACCCTCATCTCATGAATTGTCCCCTCCCCACACTTCCATCATTCTCCTTTCTCTCTTGCATGCATGGCAGTGATAACTACATAACTGGCTTGATGGCCTCAACCAAAGGGTGGCTGCCAATGGGTCCATGGCCAAGTGGAGGTCAGTGACAAATGGATTCCCTCAGGGATCAGTCCTGGGACCAGGCTTGTTTAACATCTTTGCTGGTGACTTGGACAGTGGCATTGAGGCACCCTCAGCACCAAGCTGTGTGGTGTGGCTGACAGCTGGAGGGAAAGGATCCATCCAGAGGGACAGGCTGCAGAGCTGGGCACAAGCCAAATTCATGAGGTTCAACAAGACCAAGTGCAAGGTCCTGCAGCTGGGTCAGGGCAATCCCAGGCACTGATATAGGCTGGGAAGGGACTGGCTAGAGAGCAGCCCTGAAGAAAAAGGCCTTGGGGGTGCTGGTGGAGGAGAAGCTCAACAGGAGCCAGCAGTGAGCACTTGCAGCCCAGAGAGCCAAGCAGAGCCTGGGCTGCAGCAAGAGAAGTGTGGCCAGCAGGGCCAGGGAGGGGATTCTCCCCCTCTGCTCCACTCTGCTCAGACCACACCTGGAGTACTGCATCCAGTTCTGGAGCCTCTGATACAAGATCTGGAGGTGCTGGAAGGTGTCCAGAGAAGGGCCATGAGGATGATCAGAGGGCTGGAGCTCCTCTCCTATCCAGGCAGACTGAGAGAGTTGGGGCTGTTCAGTCTGGAGAAGAGAAAGACCTTCTTGTGGCCTTCCAGCATGTGAAGGGAGCTCCAAGAAAGCTGGGGAGGGACGTTTGAGGGTGTCAGGGAGTAATAGGACTGGGGGGAATGGAAAAAAAAAAACAATATAGGCTGGGCAGGGACTGGCCAGGTCTTGGGGGTGCTGGTGGATGAGAAGCTCAACATGAGCCAGCAGTGAGTACTTGCAGCCCAGAGAGCCAAGCAGAGCCTGGGCTGCATCAGGAGAAAATTGTGGCCAGCAGGGCCACTCTGGTGAGACCCCACCTGGAGTACTGCATCCAGTTCTGGAGCCTCTATTACAAGAAGGATCTGGAGGTGCTGGAAGGTGTCCAGAGAAGGGCCATGAGGATGAGCAGAGAGCTGGAGATGCTGTGCTATGGAGACAGACTGAGAGAGTTGGGGTTGCTCAGGCTGGACAACAGAAGGCTCCCAGGAGACCTTCTTGTGGCCTTCCAGGATCTGAAGGGGGCTACAAGAAAGCTGGGGAGGGACTTTTTAGAGTGTCAGGGAGTGATAGGACTGGGGGGAATGGAGCAAAACTAGAAATGGGGAGATTCAGATTGGATGTTAGGAAAAAGTTCTTCCCCATGAGGGTGGTGAGAGATTGGAACAGGTTGTACAGGGAGGTGGTGGAAGCCTCATCCCTGGAGGTTTTTGCAGCCAGGCTGGATGTGGCTGTGAGCAACCTGCTGTAGTGTGAGGTGTCCCTGGCCATGGCAGAGGGGCTGGAACTGGATGATCCTTGAGGTTCCTTCCAACCTGGACAATTCTATGATTCTATGATTCTATTTGTTTTCTGTAAAACCTCAGATGAAGCATATTCTTAAATAGTATTTAAGGCAAAAAGTGATTTAACAGGGTTTTGAGAGCATTAGTATTTTGGTTTATAGCAATAATAAGACATGGAAATGCATCCCTATGCTGCCTTCGTTTTTTTCTTTTTTGTCTTTATTTTCTTTTTCTGGACACAGTACAGCACAGAAATGTTAAACCCTAGTTCTAGCTATTTCTATCTTTGCAATATCTTAGCTATTTTTATAAAGATAATAAATCTGCCCTTCAATAGTGATGCTAAATCCCCCTACCAGATTGACTGGCAAGGTTTGACCTCAGATAAACAGCAGAAATGAAGGATTATTACAGCCAGAGTGTGGAAATTCTGATCAGATGGATGTTTCCATGCAGTAAATAGTGTTCAGCTGCACACTGCATCTGCTCTGGCACAAACGTATCCATAAAGAGATATGGATTTGGCCAAAAAAGGAGCACTTCTTACACAATTTTGGATTCTACTATGTTTCAAACAGTTGAAGTATAGGCCAGATAGTTTTGGAAGCTTTCTCAGCTGTGGAATATACAGATGAGCAAACACAGCAGCATGTTTATAAACAGAAATCACTGCAAATATTGACATTCAAGTAGAATCATAGAATGGTCCAGGCTGGAAGGGACCTCCAAAGCTCATCCAGTCTGACCTCCCCACACTCAGCAGGGACATCCCCAACTAGATCAGGCTGCCCAGGGCCTCCTCCAGCCTCACCTTGAAGATCTCCAGGGAAGGAGGAGCCTCAACCACCTCCCTGGGCAACCTGTGCCAGTGTTCCACCACCCTCGTAGTAAAGAACTTGTTCCTAGCATCCAATCTCAATCTGCTTGTTATGGCAGGGCCATGACATGGCCCAGTACAAACCCAGACAGGCCTTAAGTTGTCTAGACAAGGTCCCTTTCTCTCCCCTCCTTCCTGCAGGAAAGCAGGGCAACACAGGAAAAAGAACAAAGGGGACAGGACTCCTGCCTGTCTGGTAAACAAGAGGTTTATCTGGGTGAGAGCATGTACTGACCACTGCTCCCCCAGATACAAGGTCCTTGTTTTGGCTTTTTATGGTTATAGCCTTGCAGAACACTTTGCTATTGGGCAGCTACACCTTTGCTTCAGTGCCCCATTGGACCAACTGACCTCTGGAAATCTGTATATATACAAGTGGCTAGGTAGCTACCCTTGCCTTGCTCATGCCTGCTGAAGCCTTGCCTTGCTTCAAGCCTACATTGGACCTGTCTCATAGAAGCTGCCTCGAGTGCCTGGACCAGAGCCTGGGATAAAGCCACGAGCCATACATGTGCAAGCCGGAGAAGCCACAAGCCGGAGAAGCCGCAAGCCGGAGAAGCCACGAGCCTAGAAGCCAGATCTGCCTAGCCTGCTTCTCCTTGCCACCAGACTCATGCCGTGCCTCAGTTTCCCCATGCAGGAACCACACAAGCACCTGTCACCAAGAGCGTCGTTAACTGCCTGCCGTCCGCTGACGCCAGACCAGCCTGGGACCGCGCAGTGAACCTTTCCTGCCGGCAATCTGCTGTGCTGTGCGTTACAAGAGTGCCCTAAAGCTAACACAGCAGCAGCAGCAGCCAGACCAGCCTGGGACCAGGCGGTAAACCTTTCCTGCTGGCAATCTGCTGTGCTGCACCTTACAAGAGTGCCCTAAAGCTAACACAGCAGCAGCAGCAGCCAGACCAGCCTGGGACCAGGCGGTAAACCTTTCCTGCTGGCAATCTGCTGTGCTGCACCTTACAAGAGCGCCCTAAAGCTAACACAGCAGCAGCAGCAGCCAGACCAGCCTGGGACCAGGCGGTAAACCTTTCCTGCTGGCAATCTGCCATGCTGCACCTTGCACTAGTGCCCTAAAGCCAACAAAGCAGCAGCAGCAGCATCCCTATATGGGTGAAACTCGCTGTAACTCATTCACTGCCCTTTGGGTTTAACAGTTCTTATCGAATCTCCTCCCCAACTACCTGCTCTCGGGGATCTTCCCTTTCCAAGTTGCTGCCTCCTAGTTTGCAAAGAATAGTTCATATTTGCCTTAAGACTGCATAATTCCCTTGTAAATATATCTTCCAACCGTACAACCATCCTATTTAACGAGTTTTGGCATATTTCACTGATAAAGGGTTACTGTTTTTATTAATACCTGTTTGCCATATTGTTTATTAATTATTGTTGTAAGGGTATGTGCTGGTTTGAGGCCAGACAGATCGTCTCTTGCCCTGAAAGGGACAAAAGAATGAGACTCACACAAACGGATTGGAGAGTGATGGAAAGTTTAAAATGGAAAAGCGATTGGTGAAGCTACAGAAAACTACAAACTACAAAACATAGTGGCAAAGAGTATCCCAAAGCGTACAGAACCCCTCACAGAATTCCCAAAGCTTCCCAATCCTTCCCTTCTCCCCACCTGAGGGTAAGCCCAAACCCCCCAGGGCTCTTTCTTCCCCCTCCCGCTGCTAGGCAAGTCTCAGGCTGGCCAGGTCTGAGACTGCCCCCCCCCCTCCCATTCTCCTCCTGGCATTAGGCCTAGACAGGCCTAAGAGGCCTTGAGGATACTCCCCTGGCATTACCCGATAAGAGAAGGACATCTCCCGTGGGAGCAGAGGGAAGAAAGAGGAAGAGAATGACTCTGCAGATGGCCTTATAGGGCGCAGGATTTATGGGTAGAAATACGCCGTTTCCTGTGTCCACCCCTATTGGGTGAGCACCCAGGACACCAGAGGTGTATCTCATGCAGCAGTGGCAGGGGGCACCCAGCCTAAACTGCCACAGGGTAATTAACAAATATTCCTCCCCTCGACCACAACACTGCTCTTCTCTAGTTTGAATCCATTGTCCCTTGACCTGTCCCTGCAGGCCTTTGCAAACAGTCTCCAGCCTTCCTGTAGGACCCCTTCAGGCTGCTCTTAGGTCTCCCTGGAGCCTCCTCTTCTCCAGGCTGAACCCCCCCAGCTCCCTCAGCCTGTCCTCCTAGCAGAGTATTCTATATGCTTTTGGGATTTGAGTTCTTTCATGAAGTGTTTGATAATTTAAAAGCTAATCCCTGCTTCCACAGGGAAGTTTCAACCAATTTAAATAAAACCTGGTTCTTTTACCACTGTCTTCAGTTTCCACAGCATAAACAACAACAACAACAAACAAAGAAGAAAAGTAATGCAAAACAGTTTAAACATGAAAATAAAATCAGCATTGTTATTTGTTTGGTTGGTTTCAATTATTTATAAAGTTTTGTACTTATACTAAAACCTGAAATGATCTTTTTTTTTTTTCTGTATTAGTCACCTTACAGAAGATATGCAATAGAATACCCAGCTTCCTCCCCAGAGAGGTTGCGGAGTCTCCTTCTCAGGAGACTTTCAAGACCCATCTGGATGCATTCCTGTGTGACCTATGTTAGATGCTATGGTCCTGCTCTGGCAGGGGGTTGGACTCATGATCTCTGGAGATCCCTTCCAATCCCTAACATCCTGTGATCCTGCGAACTGGAATAGCTATTACTTGAGAAAAACAGAAGAATTTCATAGTTTTTTGTCAGAATACACTGTAAAGAAGCATGTCAGAGACTTGCTCTTGGGTAAGCACCTAAAAGTGCTGCCAACAATTAGCACGCCTATATAACCTTAAGAATACATTCCATGTAAGTGCATATGAAGGCATCAAAAACTCTAACTCCCACTTCCTTCAGGAATGGGAGCACTTAATTTTTGTTAGCAGCCACAAAAAAAACTTACCCAGGTGGCTTATGCAAACTGAGCAATTCTCTTTTGCACCTAGATGGCTGTCATGTAAATAACCATAAAATTGTTTGGCAGGAGTGGTCTCAGTCCTTGTAATTTGTACAGAGAGGGAGCTGGTGACAAACATCAAATGACCTGGCAATGGCATGTAAAGTGACACAAGCTATATAACTTTATGTTAAATATCTTACTGTTATGGTTTGAAGGTGGAACTTTTGCCTAGTTCCTAAATGAACAAAAAAAAAAAAAAAACAAAACAACAACAACCAAAAAAAAGAAGAGGAACTTCCTGAACATCTTTGAGTAAAAAGGTAAATAAATTACTATTGGATGCAAAATAATAACAACTGATTTGTCTACATCACTCCACTGGCTTTGCTGACTGGGATGAAAGTTAGTTACATAAACTGTTCTGTCTCTTGTCACTTCTTGCTCTCTGTGGCTCTCATGGCTTGCTCTCTTACCTCTCTTTCCTGACCTTCTGCTGCCTGAACTGCCTTCTTGTTGTGTCTCTGAAGGTACCAGGCAAGAGAGATGTTGAGGTGCTGGAACGTGTCCAGAGAAGGTCAACGAAGCTGGGGAGGGGTCTGGAGCACAGCCCTGTGAGGAGAGGCTGAGGGAGCTGGGGCTGTTTAGCCTGGAGAAGAGGAGGCTCAGGGGAGACCTCATTGCTGTCTACAACTACCTGAAGGGAGGTTGTAGCCAGGTGGGGGCTGGGCTCTTCTCCCAGGCATCCAGCACCACAACAAGAGGACACAGTCTCAAGCTGCACCAGGGGAAGTACAGGCTGGAGGTGAGGAGAAAGTTCTTCACAGAGAGAGAGATTTGCCATTGGAATGTGCTGCCCAGGGAGGTGGTGGAGTCACCATCCCTGGAGATGTTCAAGAGAAGCCTGGATGAGGCACTTAGTGCCATGGTCTGGTTGATTGGATAGGGCTGGGTGATAGATTGGACTGGATGAGCTTGGAGGTCTCTTCCAACATGGTTGATTCTATGATTCTATGAAAAGAGATGAGGCTGTGAGCAGCACCCCTGGACTGCCCAGGGGGGTCTGGGAATGATTCAGGGGGATCCTTGTCTTGTTTCTGAATTGTGTATATATGTAAATATATTTTGTACATATTAATTGTATTTTATATTTCTAGCTTTTGCTTGCTTTGTAAATACAGCTTCATTCTGCTTCCCAACCAACTGAGCTAGTCTGATGTTTTATTTTTGGGGGTAGTTCACTAAAGCTGTTGGGGGGTAGTTTCAACTCCCCACACTTACAAATGTGGAAATTAGGCATGCCACCAAAGATCAGATTTTCAGCCATGACCAGACTTGCTGTATGTAAGTGTGGTTCATACAGCTTCAGCAAAATATTATTTATAAATCTGGACTGGAAACAAAACTCTCCAAAGATCATCTGTTGCCTCTGTTGAATCATCTCACGCCAGGTACTAGCACTCTGCATCACAGGAGTGACTCAGGCTGACGTGAGGACTGCATTAGCTCCAATGAGGACATGAAAATATAAGTTTCTCACAAACCTCTTTGAATTAAAAGGAAATCCTCCAGAAGGCAACTTGGAACAAACACCTCACACAGTAATGACTATTTTGTTATTCAATGAAACACAGAAAACAGTAATTCACAAAATGGATAGACAGAGCTGCTGGGAGTGCACATAGCCTTCTTTCAAAGCAATGCAGTACTTTCACTTGCCCTGAAGTACATCTTACACAGAAACATTCAGGTGGAAAAGAGCCTCAGGATCACCAAGTTCAACCCAGAACCCTACTCTACAAGGCTCACCCCTAAACCATAGCCCCAAGCACCACAGCCAAAACACCTTTAAACACATCCAGGCTTGGGGACTCCACCCTGGGCAGCACATTCCAATCCCTCACCACTCTTGCCAGGAAAAAATGTTTCCTAATGTCCAGTCTAAAACAACCCAGTGGCAGTTTGAGTCTGTTCCCTCTTGTGCTATCACTAATTACCTGGGAGAAGAAACCAGCAGCAGCCTCTCCACAACCTCCTTTCAGGGAGTTGTAGACAGCCATGAGGTCTCCCCTCAGCCTCCTCTGTTTCACACTACCCAGCCCCAGCTCCTTCAGTTGCTCTTCATCAGATTTATTCTCCAGGCCCTTCACAGATTCCTTGCCCTCCTCTGCCCTGGCTCCAGCACCTCCACATCTCTCTTTCATTGAGGTGAACACAACACTTGAGGTGTGGCCTCCCAAGAGCTGAGTCCCAGGGGACAATCCCCTCCCTGCTCCTGCTGGACACAGCATTGCTGATACAGGCCAGGATGTGACCATAGGAAAGGCTACATCTGCAGATTCACCAAGCCATCACCATTATTTCTCAAGAGTTCTGGCCAGCCAGGGAGGTCCCAGTTGACTGGAGGCTACAAGAAGGGCCAGAGAGGGTTATCAAACATTGAAATGGTCTGCCCAGGGCAGTGGTGGAGGTGTTCCAGCGGCATGTGGACCTCACACTTAGGGATATGGTTTAGGGTTGACCCTTCAGCTCTGGGTCAAAGGTTGGACTAGATGACCTTGAAGGTCTCTTCCAAACAGATATATTCTGTGATTCATGCACTCCAGAGAGTACCAATGGCCAGCTTTAGGTGTTCACACTGTCTACCTATGAGCTAGCCCTCTAGACTCCCTGTGTTGCCAGTAGAGACAATAGCCACTTTTACAACTCCATCAACTCATCTTAGAGCAGACTTTAAACCAGGGATAATGAATCAGTCCTTGGAAGTGTCTAGTTTGACTTTTGTTTCCCCCCCCCCCCCCCCCATGCTGAAGAAAGAGCAAACCATTAGGTTGAATGTGCTTCTGAAATGTAGAAGCCAAACTTCCTTACAAATCAGCTCACCTCTCCTGTGGATATTGCATCAGTAGATCAGCCTTCAAGACAAACCTCTGCAACTAGCCCTTCAATTAAGCTTGATCAAATCCACAAATCAGCCCAGCTGCTACTGGATTTAATTTTTTTTTTTTCCTCCTCCTGTAACTATCCTTGTGGGCAAACATTTTTTATATCCTCTGTTAAAAAGGGAACCAGAAAAACCTAAGATTATTCATCTTTTTTATCAATTGATCTAGAAGGTCTATAAAATCAGCAATTCATGGTACATTTTTTTGTGTTCCCAATTCTAAAGAGAAACATCAGGTCTGCTGCTCTTTTGAATTTCCAGAAGAGCTGAAGCCATATCACTATAAGACCTCTGCCTTTACTTCAGAAGCAATTTCCAAGAGCAAGGTGTGAAAAAATGAGTTAAAGTATGTAACAGAGAACAGAATGGAGCATAGCTTACAGCAAAAAAAAAAAAAAGTTCTCAGAAACAATTTTTCAGAAGTCAGGAAAAAAATCACACAGCCCTCATTCTTTTTTATTTTGCTCTGGTGCAAAATATGGGGAGATGACAGAGTAATCCACAGATCTGCCTTGTAACAGGAGGAGACAAAAGGAGAATAAAACCAAGCAACCAACAAACTAGCAACAACAAACCCCAAACCTGATTGTCTCAACCCAACAGCGATAAATAAAACTGTTTTAAATTTGTCCTGGAAGAAGCAGAAGAGAAGACAATTTATTAAATAAAAGCACATATGAGAGAGCCTCCAGAGATCAGATTTATAACAATTACTACCTCTGCTGGCACCTTCTTGACTTTTAAACTTTGAGGAAAAGGATGTGGGAGAAGGTCACACACAAGAAAACATTTGTCATCCTAAAGGCTCTCCTCTGTTCCCAGGATAAAACAATTTCTCTTATAATACATTGCAAAGCAGTGGACTTCAGTTCCCAAATTATTCTCCATTAACATGAATCATACTGGAAAAGTGCACTCTCAATTTCTGCCCTTTCAGGTCAGTGACTGTTGTTCTTTCAACTATTTATCTGATTTGTTTTGGCTTATGTTCATGTGAAAAAAAAAACAACAAAACCCAAACCCCAAAACCCCCACAAACCCAATGCCTGGAGACAAGCAAGGAAAAATGAATAACTATTATTTTTGCCTCCTAGTGCAAGCTATCTGGTAGGATCCAGTCAGGACTGCAGTGGGGATTTGCTGATATTGGTATCACAGAATCACAGAATGTTAAGGGCTGGAAGGGACCTCGAAAGCTCATCCAGTCTAACCCCCCTGCCAGAGCAGGAGCACCTAGAGCAGGTCACACAGGAACACATCCAGGTAGGTCTTGAATATTTCCAGAGAGGGAGATTCCACAACCCCCCTGGGCAGCCTGTTCCAGTGTTCTGTCACCCTCACAGGGAAAAAAATTCTTCCTCCTGTTTCCCTGGAACTTCCTATGCCTCAGCTTCCACCAATTGCCCCTTGTGCTGGTATGACATGAGGGAAGGTACATTCCTGTGTGTTGTGTTTACTGTGCATAAATAATACCCATGCAGACATGTGGCATGCTTGCTGTGGCTGTTCAGGCTGGGTGCCTCCAAAAAAGAAGCCACAGAGTTGAGCCCTCCAGTGAACAGAGTGTGCAGCCCAGTGGGTGGACACAGGCAATAGTGGATTGCTGCCCATCAATCCTGCACCCTTATCAATCTGGCTGCAAAGTTACTGTCTCTCTCTTTATTCCCTCTCTGCTGTCTTGGGAGAGAGACTCTCTCTTATCTGGCAACAATGGGGCAGTATCAGAGGTCTCTTTGACGTGAGTAATTTTTTTTCCCTGCATTGTCTTGGCCTGTTCAGGCCTAATGCCAGGGTAAAACTGGGGGAGAGGGGGGGCAGTTCAGGTCTGGCCAGCCTGAAACCAGCCTAGCAATGGGGGAGGGAAGAAAGAGCCCTGGGGTTTTGGGTGAAGCCCAGGTGGGGAGAAGGGAAGTGTTGGGTTTTTGGTCTGGTGTAAAGGAACTTGTATGTTAGGATTAGATTGGGGATTTCTTGAACTGTATATGCTTTGCTATGCTCAGCACCATGCTTTGTAGTTTCTGTAGTATAGGAATTGCTTTTCCATTTAAACTTTCCTTTGCTATCCAACCCATTTGTGTGAGTGTTATTCTTTTGCCCCTTTTTGGAACAACAGAGCAACCTGTCCTGCTCTAAACTAGGACACTTGCCCTTGAAAGTAAATTGGAAATTTCCCTGTTTTTTTCCATCAGTAAAGCTGATGCTATATTATATTCCCCTATGCTGGACACAGTCACACAGAATCACAGAATCAACCAGGTTGGAAGTGACCTCCAAGACCATCAAGTCCAAGTGATCACCCAACCCTAACTAATCAACCAGACCATGGCACTAAGTGCCTCATCCAGTCTCTTCTTAAACACCTCCAGGGATGGTGACTCCACCACCTCCCTTAAAAGAAATATCTATTTTAAATTGGCACAAAGTGATTAACACAGCATTGACTGCAAAGAAGGTTGTGAGTAGAGAGATGCCAAGCCCTTGGTCGCCACACCTTATCCACAGTCACATCCCTGATAGATTCACTTGATGCCTTACACACATAAACTCCTTCATAAATTCTTAAATGTGATTGAAATGTACATTCTTCAGACAGAAGAAGCTACTAAGGATAAAATATGTGGCCATCAAAAAAGAAACAAGGTTTCCCTGTACTGGAATTTTTCATGCAAGTATATAAACACATATCCTGCCTACCTGAGCACATTGAGAGCTCATTTGCTGTTCATAATATCATGCAAGAAGTCAACACAAATACAGTCTGTGTGTGACTGAGGCATCATTTTGAATTTAAAAAAACACCTTTGTACTCCCATGTGAGCCAGGATCACAGAATCACAGAATGGTCCAGGCCAGAAGGGATCTCCAAAGCTCATCCAGTCTGACCTCCCCACACTCAGCAGGGACATCCCCAACTAGATCAGGCTGCCCAGGGCCTCCTCCAGCCTCACCTTGAACATCTCCAGGGAAGGAGCCTCAACCACCTCCCTGGCCAACCTGTTCCAGTGTTCCACCACCCTCATAAGTAACAAACTTGCTCCTAACGTCCAATCTCAATCTGCTCTGCTCTAGTTTGCAGCCATTGTCCCTTGTCCTATCCCTGCAGGCCTTTGCAAACAGTCTCTCTCCAGCCTTCCTGTAGGACCCCTTCAGGATGCTCTTAGGTCTCCCTGGAGCCTCCTCTTCTCCAGGCTGAACACCCCCAGGGTGTTCATCCAATCTCAATCTGCTCTGCTCTAGTTTGAAGCCATTGCCTCCTGTCCTGTCCCTGCAGGCCTTTGCAAACAGAACATGCGAACCATTTTAAAGAAGCCTTAGGAATGTCTCTTAACCCTGTGATAATGATTCCAGAATATTATCCAACGTGGCTGCTGCATTGCAAGAGGCAGTAAATTCTGGCAGCCCCCCTGTTGTTCCTTACATACAACCACTGTCAGTTTTAAATGTGCTCTTCCCTTAGAAGGAAACAGTGAAAATTAAAATAAATTAAAAAAAAAAAAAAAAGAAAAAGAAAAAGAGGAATAAGATAAATCACTTTTTTTAAACTTTACTTCCAATTTAGGGCCACTGTGAAAGCCTCAACCAGCTTGGAAGCCTTAACCTAGGAAGCATCAGCCTGCTGCAAGTTAGATTTGAGGACCTGGATTTGAAGGAATTTTTCAAGGCCATTTTCTCTATCTAAGAAGATAAAGCCCTTCCTGAAATAATTTGATTGACATGCACAGACTGAACATCTAGATGGTAGACATTTTACAGAACACATTTTTTGCCCCTGGCAGACATCACAGACCTCACTATGGATTTATCATGATTACCAGACTCATTTAGCTGGCAATCTATGATTTTTTGTGCAGGTGCTTATCAGGCTATCATAAGATTATTGTCACTTACTACAATTTGGATACCAACAGCTAGCAACTCTTCAGAGTATATTTTCTCTAGTACCACATTGTTTGTTTGCTTGGTTTTCTAAGTTTTCTTTGGTTGGTTGGTTTGTTTTTTTAAGGCTTGTTTGGTCTTTTTGGTTTGTTTTTTTTTTTTGTTGTTGTTGTTGTTGTTGTTGGTTTTGGTTTGGGTTTGTTGTTTCTTTGATTTTTTTTAATTAAAGACAATGCATAACACAGATTTTTTTGGCTATGAAGCTGCCACTGAGTTCCCTTGAATCAATTTTTTCACAGAACAGCAATTATTTGCAACACCATTTCTCCAGTTCCTGCTTTTCATCTGATACACTCACAGTGATTAATAGAAAGTTTCAAGCCTCTAGTGTGAGGTGTCCCTGCCCATGGCAGGGGGGTTGGAACTGGATGATCCTTGAGGTCCCTTCCAACCCTGACAATTCTATGATTTTATGAAGTTAGCAGGAAATTTCTTAGTGCATAAGTCAGCCAAGTTTCAGTGTTTCCTTGTGGAGTTATTAATAATCAATGTTGCTGATAATGTATTGATATTTATTTCTGATATCTGCTGTTCATTTCTATGCAGCATAAAATGAGTTTCTTTGGAGAACAAGAAGAGATTAATTTCCATTTTTGGTAAGTTCTCCCAGCATATTGTTATGTGATTCTGCCTCGTGTACACCCAGATGAGTTCTTACAAATTAAGGTAAAAGCCCAAATGGCTTTTCATAACTGCAGCTCCAACTGGTCTGACCACTTTTCTGATTCATTCAAATGCCTGGACTAATGTTCCATTGGTTCTGCATCAGATTATGCCTCAAAAGCCTCCTTTCAGAAAATGGTGTCTGCCCATTAGCCACATTTTAATGCTGTAATGTGGAAGTCTGGGCTTCACCAAATGTCTTAAAACCATCCATCTGCTTTCAGTCAGTATATACATCTCATAATCAAGCTTATCTTGTACTCTAGTGAGGTGGGGGGAAACCCCTCCATTCCTTTAAAATGCCTCCTATTGTGCACCAGTGGTACTCTGGAACAGTACAGCACTAGCTGAGACAGAATAATAAGGCTATTTACATCTTTACAGCTTGATAACTCATAAAATGAAGTTACATCTAAGTAATTTGGAGGGCATTAAAGCTTTTTAGTGTCTGCAGAAGTATGCTAATGAACTAAAAATTTTATTTCTTTTATATATATATATATATATATATATATGTATAAATGAATGTTATCTTTCAAACCAGAACCAAATTCCCTAGCTAAACCTCTCCCTATAATTTTTTGAGCTTGTGTGGAGCAGTCCTTTATGCACAATTATTATTTTAGTAGCTCTGCTAAAAGAGTAAATCTCCTACGTTCATTAAAAACTAATAGTTGCCTTTTAAGCACATTATGTGCAAAATATTTATTCATATCACAAAGAATCAGGCCATGCTTTGCTTGACTTTCATTATCAGAAAATAGTGTCATCTGTTGGGTTTTCGTTTTTTCCTAGATGAAGTTTTGTTTACTCAGTTATATGTTAAAACTTAAAGCCAAGACTGACTTTCCTTATCAGAAAATCATCTGTTGATTTTTTTTTTCCTAGATGAAGTTTTATTTACTCAGTTTTATGTTAAAACTTAAAGCCAAGACTGACTTTCATTATCAGAAAATAGTTTCATCTGTTGGGTTTTTTTCCCACATGAAGTTTTGGTTATTCAGTTACATGTTAAAAAAAGTTAAAGCCAAGAACAACTGTAAAATATATATAAATATATACATTAAACTCTGTTTACTGCTACCCATAAATCTACAAAAAAGCAAAACTCTTAACTGTTAAAAAAAAAAAAAAGGAAAGAAAGGAAAGAAAGGGAGGAAGGAATAGAGGGAGGGAGGAAGGAACAGAGGGAGGGAGGAAGGAACAGAGGAAGGGAGGAAGGAATAGAGGGAGGGAGGAATAGAGGGAGGGAGGGAGGAAGGGAGGGAGGACCGTGAGGACAGGCCGTGACCGCCGGCCGGGCGGACGTCCTTGCTGCGTGTCGTACAGGCTGTTGCTTCGTCGCACTCTTGCGTCCTTCCTTTCTGCCTTCCTTTCGTCCTTCCGTCGGTGCTGCCGCGCTGGCTTCGCCCGGCCTGTCTCGTGGTCCTGCGGCGGTCGTTCTGCCTCGTCTTGCTTCGCCTTTCCGGTCGGTCTGCGTCTGTCTTTCCATTCTTCCTTGCGTTCTGTCTTGAGTTCTGCCCTTCTAGCTTGCCCTTCTTCCTTTCTGCCTCTCTCCCTCTCGCCTCGTCCCCTCCCTCTCCCTCTCCCTCTCCCTCCCCCTCTCCCTCGCCCTCTCCCTCTCCCTCTCCCTCTCCCTCTCCCTCTCCCTCTCCCTCTCCCTCTCTCCCTCTCCCTCTCTCCCTCTCCCGCTCCCTCTCCCTCTCCCCTCTCCCTCTCCCTCTCCCGCTCCCTCTCCCCTCTCCCTCTCCCTCTCCCTCTCCCTCTCCCTCTCCCTCTCCCTCTCCCTCTCCCTCCTCCCTCTCCCTCTCCCTCTCCCTCTCCCTCTCCCTCTCCCTCTCCCTCATTCCTTTCCCCACCCCCTCACCACCCTACCCCCCCCCCCAGTCCCTCGCCGGTACCCCACGCCCCGTGACCCCAAGCACTGCCTGGGTGATGCCAAACAAATGCACCATAGCTGACCCTTCCCACCCAGCCCATTCAGTGATTCAGAGAAAACCTACTGTTACCTGCACACCATCTTTCTCAAGCATCCATAACTGTAACAAACCATAGTTCCAGCGCCCCCTGATTCCATGATTCTGTATTAGGAGCAGCAGCTGTCATCTGTTCAGAAGAAGCACTAAACCATCAAGGACATTTTAAAGGTACTGTAGAAGTAATTTTAAAGAGAAGAAAAACCACTTTACTCCTCTCAAATTTATACTGTGACCCTGAGTCTATTTTAACAGAGAACAACAGGAAGGTGCCCATCAATCTAAACGGGAATAGGACAGGACCCAAGGGAAGTTTCTAAATTCTGCATGGGTTTTACACTGAATCACAGAATTAACCAGGTTGGAAAAGACCTCAGAGATCATCAAGTGCAAACTATCACCCAACACCATCTAATCAACTAAACCATGGCACTAACCGGGCTTTTTTGAAACACTTTCAGGGATGGTGACTCCATCACCTCCCTGGGCAGCACATTCTAATGGCCAGTCTCTCTTTCTGGGAAGAATTTCCTCCAAACATCCAGCCCAAACCTCCCCTGGTGCAGCTTGAGACTGTGTCCTCTCCTTCTGTCACTAGGTGCCTGGGAGGAGACCAATCCCTGTGAAGACAGACTGAGAGCCCTGGGGCTGTTTAGTGTGGAGAAGAGAAGGTTGAGAGGGGATCTGATCAATGTCTATCAATAGCTGAGGGGTGGGTGTCAGGTGGAGGGGGCCAGGCTCTTTTGGGTGGTGCACAGTAATAAGCCAAGGAACAAGAGGTACAAGCTGGAAGAGAGAAGATTTCACCTCAACATGAGAAGAAACTTCTTCACAGTGAGGGTGACAGAGCCCTGGAGCAGGCTGCCCAGAGAGGTTGTGGAGTCTCCTTCTCTGGACACATTCCAACCCCACCTGGCTGCATTCCTGTGCAGACTCCCCTGGGTGATGCTGCTCTGGCAGGGGGGTTGGACCTGATGATCTCTGGAGGTCCCTTCCAACCTCTAATGCTATCCTGTGATCATATGCACATATACTGAAGTGAAGAAACTAAACAAAAGAAGGCATTACTGCAAAAGTGAATGGACTTATATCTCAAAATGCAACCAAAATAACCCCCCTGCCAACAGTGACTCAGTCCAGTTGCTCTTCCAGATGTATTTTGTAACCACATTATTTTTGGACTATAGAACTTGGTTTTTAAAAGGCACAAAAGGCTTATGGCTGAACCACCTGTCTGGAACAAAGTTCCTTAGCCATACTCAATAAAACAAACAGGCAGCCTTAAACAGAAAATAGTCCCTAAACTTTTCATCCTGTTAAGGTACACAATCTCATCCATTCTCAGGATGGCAGCATCCTAACTCCTATGGGAACATTCCCAACAATATCACACTTAAAACACTGACTCCTAAATTACCACACTACTGGGTTGACTTATACCTGCCCCTCTGACCCACGTGTGTGAACAGCTCTAAGATTTCATTTTACTCTATTTATTAAGAAAATTCAGCAGTAAAGAAATACTCTGAAAGTACTCTTTATCTTGCACATGTGGTAATTTGTATTATAAACAAGCATTATCCAGAAAAAAAAAAAATTCTGCTGCATATTAGGAAGAGCCATATTTATCCCACAGACTCTCATGAAGCAAATATAGAAAGCTAAAGACTTCATTTGAAAGATTTGTGCCTTTCTGATAATGTGCTTTGCAAGAAGTCACTTATTTAAGTGTTCAAAAAAGGATTGGAGGTGGCACTTGAAGCCATGGTTTAGTTAGTCATGAGGTGCTGGGTGATAGGTTGGACTTGATGATCTCTGAGGTCTTTTCCAACCTTGTTGATTCTATGATTCTATGCTGTGATTATTTCTAAAGGACAGTGATGTATTTCTTTTGCTTGGATCTTATTTTCCAGACAGCATGACTGCTAAGTGGTAGAAGCCATTAAAACCCAAACCAAACCAAACCAAATAAAAAAAAACTAAACAAAACAAAAAAAAACACAAAAAACCAAAACCCCAAACCAAATCAAACAAACGCCCCCCCCCCCCCAAAAAAAAAAAACCCCAACAACCCATCAACACAACCTATTTTTTTAATGAACATTGTAAATAGATTTACAAACATCAAAATGAATTCCTAATCTTCAGAAATATTCTGCCAGTACTTATCCTTCCCATTATAGAATCATAGAATCAGTCAGGGTTGGAAGGGACCTCAAGGATCATCCAGTTCCAACCCCCCTGCCATGCCCAGGGACACCTCACACTACATCAGGCTGCCCAGAGCCTCATCCAGCCTGGCTGCAAACACCTCCAGGGATGGGGCCTCAACCACCTCCCTGCACAACCCATTCCAGGCTCTCACCACTCTCATGGGGAAGAACTTCTTCCTCACATCCAGTCTGAATCTCCCCACTTCCAGCTTTATTCCATTCCCCCCAGCCCTGTCACTCCTTGATAGCCTAAAAAGTCCCTCCCCAGCTTTCTTGTAGCAAGTATTATGAAGCAAGTAAAAAGGACTTTCCAAGAGTATTTAAAGACAACTCTTCTAAGTTAACTTTCTCAGCTGGTCATTATTTTCTGTCCCTGATTTTTAACAAATACTAAGAAATCCCTCAGAGGAGACAAAGACTTTCCCTTTGCTTGCAGGTTCTCATCAATATCTTGGTTGTGTAAGGATTGTGACTTTACTTTTGCAATGACACCAGTGAAATATTGAGACCATTGTAAAAAATTCTCCCATTATGAGGAGAAGCATAAGGTGGCAGAGCATACTGTTGATTTCCCCAGAGGTAGAAGTTGAATTTTCTCTGGACAATATAAAAATTTGGTTGAGTTAACAGAAGAGAAACATTCAGGATAACACATCTGAGTTTAGATACCTTTCTACACAATACAAAAATGAAAAGGAATAAAACTTCATTTGCCTATAGTCAAGGTTTCTTCCTACATTTCTAACCCTTTTGATGCCCCAAAGTGTCCCTCTCAATGTCACAGATCAGAGTTTTCGCTGACATTAAATTAAATTAAATGAGGGAAGAAGATGACATCTCATCTCTCTGGTGGTGTTGATACTCTAGAGGGACAGGAAGTCATCCAGAAGGACCTGCACAAGCTGGAGGTCACCTGGTACCCAGCTGAACCTCAGGAGGTTCAATAAAAGCAAGTGCAGAGTTCTGCACCTGGGCTGAAACAATCCTCACTATCAGTACAGACTGGGGGAGGGGGTGATAGAAAGCAGCCCTGAGGGTTGGGGGTGCTGATGGATGAGAAGCTGGACAGGAGCAGGCAGTGTGAGCTTGCAGCACAGAAGGCAAATCCCAGCCTGGGCTGCATCCAAAGCAGCATTGCCAGCAGAGCCAGAGAGGTGATTCTGACACTTTGCTCTGCTCTGGGGAGACCTCACCTGGAGTGCTGTGTGCAGCTCTGGAGCCCTCAATAGAGGAAGGACATGGAGCTGATGGAGAGGGTCCAGAGGAGGGCCATGAGAATGATCAGGGGGTTGGAGCAGCTCTGCTCTGAGGACAGGCTGAGGGAGCTGGGGGTGTTCAGCCTGGAGAAGAGGAGGCTCTGGGGAGACCTAATAGCAGCCTGGCAGTACCTGAAGGGGGCTCCAGGAAGGCTGGAGAGAGACTGTTTGCAAAGGCCTGCAGGGACAGGACGAGGGACAATGGCTTCAAACTAGAGCAGAGCAGATTGAGATTGGATGTTAGGAGCAAGTTCTTTACTGTGAGGGTGGTGGAACACTGGCACAGGTTGCCCAGGGAGGTGGTTGAGGCTCCTTCCCTGGAGATGTTCAGGGTGAGGCTGGAGGAGGCCCTGGGCAGCCTGATCTAGTTGGGGATGTCCCTGCTGAGTGCAGGGAGGTTGGACTGGATGAGCTTTGGAGGTCCCTTCCAGCCTGGACCATTCTGTGATTCTATGTCTGTGCAGGAATAGAAGCAGAGTAAGTGCATGTCCCACAACTGTAGCTTTATTAGTGTCTAATTGCGACTCTGGTGTGGATGTAGGAGGACATGCTCAGAACAGCCACTGTAGGACTGGAATCAAATCACAGGGCATGACTTTGAAGAAGGTGACTTTAGTTCAGTGAGGAGAGTGAGAGTTAGTGTAAACTCTATGCCACAGCACTCCTAAAGGCAGAGAAAAGCTGCCTGTTCACTTCCATGGTGCTCATGGCACAATCAAACAGGGCAATTACTTCTCTGGAAGCACAGCTGGGACGAAAAAAGAACACAAAGTCTAATCTAATCAAATCTACTTCCTGCAAAGCTTTGGCATGATGCTGGCCTGAGTAGCTATTTCTCTCCAGTAACCTTTTATCACCATGGTGGTGAGACAGGCCAGGTCAATGGCATGGTTGCCGTAAAGGGAAGCCTCAACAGCAACTACCAGAACTCTGTGTGGAAATACTTTACCTCCACTATGCCTCTTTGTGGAAGTACTAAAAGGATCAAAATTCACTTAGATTTGAACTGAGAGGAGCACTTGGAGTCTGTTTCAATTGCTTAACTCCTGCTGACAGTAAGAGGACAGATCCCAGTAAGAAATAGTACAAAAATACAACCAAACCACAACAAAGCAGGCTGCAGTCATCATGAGTTACTTTTTCATGGCAGATGCCCACAATTCACACTTTTGTCTAATCTAGCAGCAAGGGAGAACTCTCCTTCCTCTTGGGACTTAGGCAGCCTCCCACTTACACCAGGGTGAAACTACCTGCTAGAAGCTACTACTCTGCTCCGAAACACTCATTCAGATTCATCCCACAATACTTCAATGTCTCATTCAGTTTCAGCTGAAGCCTGAATGTTTCCCATAGTGGGGAATAACAAAAGTGCATAATAAATATGTGCAGTGCCCACACTTGGGAGGTCTTCAGGGACTGATTGCAGATCCTAGCAGCCCAGTCAGATCTCACAGCTGATCCTGCTTACAGGCAGAGGTTGGCTGAGAGACCTCCTGAGGTCCCTTCCATCCTAGATTACTCTTAAAAATGAATGGATATAATATATATGACAAATCATCACCTTCTATATTATTCATCTTGCAATCAGAAAATAATTAGCAATGAATATGGCAGATGTTCTTGGTAATGAAATGAACCATTCTTTAGCTGCAGCAGGATCATTAAGGCAACCACAACTGCTCTTTCTACTCTTTATTCTCATCATGTCTTGCTCCAAATTATTGTAATTGCCTGTGGTAGAAAATGTGTCCTAGTACGTGCATGCAAGTCAAATCCCAGACAGGAACTCCTCTGCACAGCAGATGAATATTTATCATGAATGTGTTTATGAAGCAGCTATTCACAAACACTCCTCTCCAAAGGTGAAGTAAAAAAAAACCCTACCCTGCTTCAGTTGTGAAATACCTCCAGTTCAAGACTTGTTTGTGTTGTGCTGATTGCTAAGGCATAGTAGGACCTCTTCCACAGAGCAGCTATTAAAAATTACTGCCACTCCTTTCAGCACACATTAACTCTTTGGTGTCAGCACTGTCCCATATGCACAATGCCTGCCTGCAGCTCTATCTTTGCCCACTTCTAAATCAGCAGTACTGGGTGGGCATCTTCAGAGTATATTCCTGAGGTTGCACAAAGCCTTTCCTCCCAGCTAAGCATCAGTGCTGATTCCTTCATAGAATCACAGAATCAGTCAGGGTTGGAAGGGACCACAAGGATCATCCAGTTCCAACCCCCCTGCCATGGCCAGGGACAACTCACACTACAGCAGGCTGGCCAGAGCCTCATCCAGCCTGGCCTTAAACACCTCCAGGGATGGGGCCTCAACCACCTCCCTGGACAATCCATTCCAGGCTCTCACCACTCTCATGGGGAAGAACTTCTTCCTCACATCCAGTCTGAATCTCCCCGCTTCCAGCTTTATTCCATTCCCCCTAGTCCTGTCACTACCTGATAGCCTAAAAAGTCCCTCCCCAGCTTTCTTGTAGCCCCCTTCAGATACTGGAAGGCCACAAGAAGGTCACCTTGGAGCCTTCTCTTCTCCAGACTGAACAGCCCCAACTCTCTCAGTCTGTCCTCACACGAGAGGTGCTCCAGCCCTCTGATCATCCCTGTGGCCCTTCTCTGGACACCTTCCAGCATGTCCATATCCCTCTTGTAACAGAGGCTCCAGAACTGGATGCAGTACTCCAGGTGGGGTCTCACCAATGCTGAGCAGAGGGGGAGAATCCCCTCCCTTGCCCTGCTGGCCACACTTCTCTTGATGCAGCCCAGGCTCTGGTTGGCTTTCTGGGCTGCAAGTGCAGAGCACTCCCCTCTCCCACTGTTTTCAACTCCTCTGGTGATCTGAGAGCAAAACACCATGGGAAGTGCAGCCTCCTGAGTGATACTCAATGCCCGTCTGCACCCAAGGCAAAGAGCCTCTCAGCATGCCTGGTTGGCACACTTGTGCCTGTGCTTGCATTGCAAAGTCAAACAGCCAAGCCTAAGCCACAAGTAAAGCTAGATGCTAATGCAATCAGAGCTGAGACAGGGCTTCTTCTCCTTCAGGCAGATGGCTGTTGAGTCACTGTTTCAGCCTTGAAAATAACAAGTCAGGAAGCTTAACACAGTGGGACCCTGCCCCATGTCCTCACATGGGAGTACATCACCTGGGAAGTTTGTAAAAAGTAGCAATACTCCACTCAAGATAATAACTGTGAACAGTAAAATCATGGGATAGGTTCAATGGATAAAAGATGAAGCTTGAAGATGGTGTCTTTAAGAAACCATCAGCCACAGTGCATTTTGGGTGTGCTCTTAGCAATACTCTCTGGTCTTTCATCCTGCCTTGTTAGCACTGATCACTTTGCATTCCCTGACACCCATTAGAGCTATTCTCATTCTGCATGGATTTTGGTTTAATGGTTAGATAATTATATGGCAGCTGACAGACTGAGGGGGTTTCACATCAGCTCACCCAAGAGCACAAATCCAAGACTTTATGAAGAAAGGGAAGCTAGTACACAGTGAATTGTTAGCCCAGCAATACAGAAAAATAAGTAATTACTGTTGTGTTGTGCATTTAATCTACAATTAAGCAATACAATATCAGCAAGATGAGAGACAACACATTTGTGCCATCAGCATTAGAGATCATTGCCTTACGTAAGCCATTTACCATGTACATTATTCACAGTTATTCCCTTCCATGCATTTTTAATTGTTTTGTTTGTGTGATAAAATGTGACTTTCAGATTGAACCAGACACAAATCTTGATATAAACCATAATTAAAATGAGCAACATTTGTGGCAATGACAGTGATCAGTGAAAGGTAATGGTTCAGCAAAAAAAAATCAACCAAGTGAAAAATTAATTAGCTACTAAAAAGAAACAAACTTAGTATTACTGCTAAATTCAAAGCGGCAGCTGAAGTTTTCTTTCCAAGCAAAAGAAGAGTAAGTAGGAGGCTTTCCTACACCTTTCCATGCCCAGCACAAGTACTTCCATTTTTACTTGACTCAGTTTGACCAACTGATGTCCCTTATGATATTAACTATGCAAATAGTAAAACTAAAGTAAAAAGGACAACTTTAGACTTACTTCACAGTTTTGTATTCACCCTAAAATTTCACAGAACCACAGAACCAGTTAGGGGCTGGAAGGGACCTCGAAAGCTCATCCAGTACAACCCCCCTGCCAGAGCAGGAGCACCTAGAGCAGATCACACAGGAACACATCCAGGTGGGTATTGAACATCTCCAGAGAGGGAGACTCCACAACCCCCCTGGGCAGCCTGTTCCAGGGTTCTGTAACCCTCACCGGAAAATAACTTTTCCTCGTATTTCCATGGAACTTCCTGTGCCTCAGCTTCCACCATTGCCCCTTGTGCTGGCATTGGGCATCACCCAGCAGAGCCTGGCTCCAGCCTCTGGGCACTCCCCCTGCACATCTTTAGCAACAGCAATGAGGTCACCTCTCAGGCTCCTCCTCTCCAAGCTCCAGAGCCCTCAGCTCCCTCAGGCTCTCCTCAGAAGGAAGATGTTCCACTCCCTTCAGCATTTTGTGGCTCTGTGCTGGACTCTTTCAAGCAGTTCCCTGAGGTCCTCCCTTAATTGAGGGCCCCAGAATTTACAGCAGTCTCATTGGTACAAAGTAAAATGATTACTGGATACCATAGAACTCACAAATTACTTTTACATAGCCTTTTCGTCTGAAAGCACAGACCTTGGTTTACATATTGAGAATTCTTAATCTTTCAAGGCAAGCCTTCAGCCCCAGTACTGCATTATGAATTGAACCCTGATCTCTTTTGTCTTATCTACAGAAGAAAACGCATCTATATTCATGAAAGCCCAACCTGGAGCACCAATAAAAGATATATGGTGGGCTGAAATTAGCCCCCAACTCATTTGGAGAAACTACCCCCAAAATAAATCTCCAGACCAGCTCAGTACAAGACATTCATACAAGAGTAAGAAAAAACGAAGATCAGAAAGGGAGGAATGGCTCCAGTTTTATTTCCTCCAGTAAAACACTATGCTTGATCTATCTGTGTATGTCTTGCCTCACCTTCAGCAGAGGACACACTCTACTTTTTCTTTTGCCATTTTGTGGAGGGTTGAAATTACCCCCCAACTAATTTGGAGAACTACCCCCAAAATAAATCTCCAAACCAGCTCAGTTTGGGATGGCAGCAAATGAAGCTCTAGTTACAAGCAAGCTAAACTCTAGAGATATGAAATGCAATGAATATGTACAAAATATCCAAGAGATGTACAATATAGAGATATTTACAATTTATAAACAACACAGAAACTCCTCAGACCCCCCTGGATGGATCCAGGAGCACCGTTCAGCTCCTCCCCCACTCCCTCCCTCTTTCCCATTACCTCACATGGGAGTCACAACAGAGATCCCCTGGCAAGGCCACAAAAGACAGAAGTTGCAAGCAGAAGGGACAGAAGAAGAAAAGAGAGCAAGAACTGTTTCTGCCTCTGTTCTATATCCCCATTAGCAATCCAAAGAATTCTATAGACCTTAGCATTATTTTCCTTTTGCATCCAGTGGTAATTTATTTTACTTTCAGTCTTTGCAGTCAGGCACTAGGCTAATGTTCCCCCTTCAAATTCTAACAGGGAGAAACTTAAATTCCAACTACTTCCTACCCAGATAGGAGGCACATGTCAATGTTTTAGTTGTACAACCTAAAATAAAACAACAAAAAAACAACCAAACAAAACCCCCAACCAACAACAACAACAACAAAACCCCCACCAAAACCAAACAAAAAAACCCACAAGTGAAACAACTTCTCTTGCAGGGAGGTTAGCAAGAGTTCTAACTCAGGTAGCAGTCAATAAGTCAGGCTGTCCTAATTCCTTTCTAACTTGGTCTTCTGCTGCATGTGAAACAAGTTGATGTGAAAATCAGAAGGTTGGAGAAATTATACAGAAACTGTTGATTGTCCTGAACCTAAACCCACCAATAAATAAAACTTCCAGTACCAACCTGGCAAGACAAAAATGTCTATTTAAATTCTTTTCTGATATATTTTTTTATGTTAAAGAAACAGATTTGTTCTTTTTTTAATCGTGGCAGTTTCAGGCTGATGCCTAGGAAATTTAGCACAGATCTTGAGCAGGAAGTGGTAGAATGTAAAGAAATTCCCATTGGATGTAAAGGGAAAATAATGATAAGGTCTAAATAACCCCATTGGGCTGATAACTAACATCAAGTTAGTTGGATAAACTAACCCTTGCTCTTTCTCAGCTCTTCACCAGCTGGCTTGCTGACCTTGGCTGCATTGCTTTGCTGTGGCTAAGTACTAACAAGTTACTCTCTGCTTTTCTCTTCTTTCCCTTCTCCGGGGGAGGGGAATATGGGGAAGCTATTGGCAGCCCCCTGGTTTTGTCCAGGGGGGTTCTTGTGTTGTTTATAAATTGTAAATACATGGAAATATTTTATATTTTTATACATATTCATTGCATTTCATATGTCTAGATTTTTAGTCTGCTTGTAAATAGAGCTTCATTTGCTTCCAACTGAGCTGGGCTGGCAATTTTATTTTGGAGGGTGATTTCAACCCACCACATTAATGAATTTGAAAAAAACCCAAACCAAACTAACAAAAAAAAAAAACCCACCACAAATCACTCTCCACATTTCTAACAGAGATGGTTTTATCCTCTTGATGGTATTTGTACTCATACTATCAGACCTTGCTACTGTGTTTAGCAACAAGAAACCAATAGCTCTGTGCTGCTGTGTAGACCTTTTCACTCACATGAAACTCAGAACCTTATTGCCACTTCTCCACCCCTACATCTGTCAACTGAGAAGCAGCAAAAAAAGAAAAAATTCAGTTCTCTTTCCCCTGTCCTTAGCAGAGGTGGCTCAAAATGAGGATGAAACAACACAAAATGGAGAACCAGCAGATTACAGGTAATACCCAGCCTCAGCCATTACATGAGAAGAATTCACTCAGTGCCTAGCAAAATCAGAAGTTCAAGGACTCTTGAAATAGATTTTAAAAAGGAGGGGAGGGGGAAGAGAGGGGAAAGAAAAAAGTAGCACTGCTACCAGCAGAAAGAGAGCCATTTACAGGGAATTTCCTCTTCCAGAGTATTCCCCACAAAAATGGAATATTTCCTCCCAGAACAGTAACACAATCCATGGCTTAGGAGGATTTTTGTGTTTTTGTTTCTTTCAACTCACACCACTAATAGTTTGGCACATAATTATAGGTCAAACAAATGTCTGTTTCTGTCTAGGGCTGATCAGATGGTGGGTTCCTCCCCCCACCCCCCCTTTTTTTTTTTTTTTATGAAACTGGAACTGGCAAGCAGTGCTGGCAATCACTGCTTTTGCATTTAATTATTGCAAGACATCTAGGAATGCAGCCACAGAGCCTGAAAATGTTCCAAGTGGTACAAAAGCTTCTCTGCTTAGCAACAGGGATACAATGAACTGCATCAGCTGAGTGCTTCTCTTGCTCTGCTTGCTCTCCACTGAATTAAGAACCCAGTCTTGCTCATTTGTGCAAAGACTCCCTGGAGACTGCAACTGCCACAAGACCTGGACCCATGCAATTCTTTTGTTTCCAAAAGACATTAAAGCTGCTTAAGAATTCACTACCACCTTAACTCAACGTTCACAGAATCACAGAACCACAGAAACATTCAGGTTGGAAAAGAGCCTCGGGATCATCAAGTCAAACCCAGAACCGTACTCTACAGGGCTCACCCCTAAACCATAGCCCCAAGCACCACAGCCAAACCACCTTGAAACACATCCAGGCTTGGGGACTCCACCACCTCCCTGGGCAGCACATTCCAATCCCTCACCACTCTTGCCAGGAAAAAATGTTTCCTAATGTCCAGTCTAAAACAACCCAGTGGCAGTTTGAGTCTGTTCCCTCTTGTTCTATCACTAATTACCTGGGAGAAGAGACCAGCAGCAGCCTCTCCACAACCTCCTTTCAGGTAGCTGTAGACAGCAATGAGGTCTCCCCTCAGCCTCCTCTGTTTCACACTACCCAGCCCCAGCTCCTTCAGTTGCTCTTCATCAGATTTCTTCTCCAGGCCCTTCACAGCTTCCTTGCCCTCCTCTGCCCTGGCTCCAGCACCTCCACATCTCTCTTGCATTCAGCTGCCCAAAACTGGACACAACACTCCAGGTGTGGCCTCCCCAGAGCTGAGTGCCAGGGGACAATCCCCTCCCTGCTCCTGCTGGACACAGCATTGCTGATCCCAGCCAGGATGCCTTTGGCTTTCTTGGCCACCTGGACACACTGCTGGCTCCTCCTCAGCTGCTTGGCCATCAGCACCCTTAGGTCCCTCTCTGCCAGCAGCTTTCCAGCCACGCTGCCCCAAACCTGGAGCACTACTTGGGGTTGTTGTTATTTGAGTTAACCTTCATTATGTACTTTATTTATATAGACAAAGGATACCCCCCTCTGAATCAACAGGCCAACAGATGCTGCTAAAAATCTGCAAAGTGTAACTATGAGCTACTGCTACCACAGAAGGAAAATACAATGTTTTTGTTATAAAGTATTTGCCACTGCATGGGCACTGACACACAGCTTTTTGTTGATGAGGTCCTATGTGGTGGTTTTTCAGCTATGCTTTTAATTTCTTTTCACGGAGTTCAAGCAGAAAAGTAAAAGAATGTAAATAAATCACAATTGGATGTAAGAAAGAAAAACAATGATTATTCTAAACACTTCCATTGGAGAGAGAGAAACCTTTAAGATTCAGTTCTCAAACCCAGTTCTCAGTTCTCAGTTCTCAGTCTGTCTGTGTTCCTCTGCTGGGCAGTCCAGCAGGGTGTTTCTGAGTTTCTCTTCTGGCATTGCTTTGGAGATAACACACCTGCACACTGACCTTGAAAGCTAAGTTCTAACAACCTCTCTGCTTCTTGGCTTGCTTTCTTTTGCCAGGGGGGTCTGGAGAAGGTGGGGAAGGGGGAGGCAGAGTGACAGCTTTCCTGGCTTTGGCCAGGAGGGTTTTCTGCTGTTTCTGTTAATTGTAGATATCTGTAAATATTGTAACTACTGTATATTTTGTATATATTCATTGCATTCCATTGTAGACTGTAGTTTTTGCTTGTAAATACAGCTCATTTGCTCCCAAGCTGAGCTAATCTGGTGTGGTTAATGTGGGAGGGAAATTTCAAGCCACCACATCAAATTACCATCTACAAATGAAAAAAAATAAAGCCAGGGCAAATAAAAACCCAAAACAAGACACAACAATTTGCCACTTTGATTTTGTATCCCCTGACGTCTTATGTTGTTTTCCACAGATAATAATTTGTTTGCATGCATTTCATCTGCTAAGTTCACTTCATTTGCACATGGCTCTCTCATTGCTTTTTCCTGTAGACTGTGCAATAATAGGCCATAAGATTTCTTGATATCACTCAATATCTGATTACAGCAATGGATGAAGCTGCTGTCATCAGTTGTTAAGATCCTTACATCACTTTCACCCACACCTTGCACCAAAAGCTCTCTGCACGCCAATTAAAAGTAATTAACTCATCAAAGCAAGCCTAGAGTTTTATCTCAGGTTCTCCATGTATTTAATTCAGGTGTGTAATTCTTCTCTCCTCTTTGCATTGCAAGGGAAACACCAAATATCCACGAAACTTAAAACACGTCTTGATTGGATTTGCTACCTTTCAACCATGAACATGAAAGTCCTCTGCCCTGTGAAGCAGGAAATATGTTCACCAGGCAATAATTTGCAAACCTGAAAGCAGATCAATGAAAGCTCTTTACAGTCTTCTAACAGTAAAGCCCTAATTATCAAAGTTACTGTGAAATAAAGGACCAGAACTGAGTTTATAGGGGATTCAAGTACCACCTGAGAACAGTGATCACACATTAGCACACAGGTCAGTCCACTCCAATTTACATTTACCCAGCCCATTCCTCAGAAAACATCCTACCTGGCCATTTAAAAGGTCTTAAAACCTTACGTGTCCTTTTTCTTGGTTTATTTTTATTTTCAGTTGTCAGCTCCTGTCCAATGTTAGTTGTCAGTTGGACAACAAGCAACAGGCCCTTACACAAAAGAGATACACTCATAATAGTGACTGAAGCTTTTGGATAGTACCTTGGTGGAGCAAAACACTTCAGTTGTGACTTAAAATAGTAACTTTATCATTCTTTCTCTGCCTTTTGTACATATCCAAGCATTGCCAGTTCCCACACAAACCTCTGCCTAGAAACATTGGGATTTTTATCATCTCGACTTTATATAGCTTCCTTTCCTTTAACAGAACTGCACCATACTTCCATTGTCCAGTCTAATGCCATCATCACTGTTTTTTTTTTTTTTGTAGCAACTGCAAAAGCACACAGATGATGCTAATCCAGACAGAATAACTGAAATTTACAGGCATATTCAGTCCATTATGCGTAAAAGGCACCCACATCAACTCATGTATTTCTCTAAAATTAAAAAGCCTTCTGGAGTAAGGTGAGGAGAATAAAAGCTTCCCACAGACTTCAGATTAGCATAAGAATCTCCTTCCTAAATAATTTTTGTCTCTAATTGAACATTGTCTGCCAAAATACTGAGCAGTTGTTATTTGCTCCTGGATTATTATTTAGCTACTGCTAGAATTGGACTTGCTGAAATGCCTCTTCAAAGGCAGGCTCCAGGTACTTTTGAAGACAGATTTCCTAAGTAAAATTCCAGGACTGTCACATTCTTGTTCAGATTTCAGGTCAAGGAAGCTGTTCAGCTTTAACTTAACATCTCTCTGAACAATGTCAAGAACATCACAAAGTGCCAAACCGAGTAGAGCTGCATGAAGATGATAAGAGAGAGAGATGACATTCATATAAAAATCAAGCTGGAAATCAATAGGGGAGCCAGGATTTAAACTGAAAGTAATTTTTATGGCTCAGCTGTTAATATCAGTGGGAGCCTGTAAGCTTACTGCCATGTGCTTACTCAGGATAAGCCCTGAGACTCGTTTCTTGCATGCCTTCACCGTCTTCTCCTGGCTTGCACTCAAGAGCGGAGATTATAACTAATTATTTGCTTGGACATGGGACCAAGTTTCCCCCCATGCCTACAGTCACTTTAGCTGAAGGGACCAACCACAACTTCAACAGTTTTATCAGCAGCAAAGTGGAAATTCCTCAGGCATGAAAGACTAACAGAGCTCCTTCTCTCACCACCCTCCCACAACTGCACCCAGCAGGTGCCAAAAAACAAGGAACCACACCCAGCCAACGCAGTTTAAGACACTCCTGAGTATGCTTTGAACTATATGAGGAGCCAAGGTAGAAGAAATTAGTACCTTTAACCTGTTCCTCCCCCACATTCTTGCCAAGTGTTCCTGTTAGACACAGAACAAGGAAGAATAAGATTCATTAAATCTTCTTATTTACATTATACTATTCAGCAATTCATTTGATTATTTCATCAGCTCTTCACAAGCTATCACCTTGAAATCAGCCGCAGATTGCAAAGGGTTTGAAATTTTCACCTCAGGGTTTTAATGTACTAGTTCAGTATTTATCTAAGCATGTCCAGTGCTTTGGGCAGTCTAACATTTGGACACACAGCTCCAGAGTGCTTCACATCATCACTGTGTCTGCAGTTACTAAAAAGCCAGCAAAGGCATCTCTCCTTTTGCATCAGCATAGGTGAATAGGAACTTCTTCCACAGCACTAATATTAAAATGATTGTCCAAGTTCAAAGCAACTATTAATAAGATTACAGTCTCCAACAGAGTGGCAATGATTCTTTTTTGTATTCTCTGCAGACCTTTGGTGTATTCATGCAGTGTATTCTTTGACAGAATTTAATGGGCTCTTAGAAATTCAAAACAAATGCTGAATCAAATTTATTCATGCCAGTTTGAGTAAGTACTTACTACATGGTCTCTTTTCATTTACTGCTTTTGATGAAGCTGAATCTTACTAGGCTACATTATTAAACATTAAAAATTGTTATTTTAATAGAATGGTCCTTTAATTGCTATGGTTTTCAGGCAAACAAGATATGCAGACATGGATATCCTATGTGCCAGATGGGTATTCTGGAGGACAGTCTTTCCATCACAATCATTTGCAATGGCCTCACAGTCCATGAAATCTACAGGTCTGTTGTAAAACTACTTCTATGTAAAGATGACAAAAGCTAAACAGAAGAGGAACTATGCATAAAATTTGAGTAATTTCTAAAATATGCATGAAGTAGGGAAAGAAAGATATAATGATAGATTCTCTGGCTCGCTCCATTCCTATGTTTTGCATGTTGAGTTTGTCAGTATGCTTTTTGTTTTAATTCATGTGCTTTTGCAACAGGCATTCTCTATAGACCAACTCAAGTGCTACTGTACAAAGATGCATTTTGTGGCCCAAGGAGATCATTTCACATAGTCAGTATTCCAAGACAGACCAGGAAGACTCTGCATGTGAAATCAAATTCAGTAACAAAGGCCTTCTTTCCAAAGAGTATGCAGATGAAGCAAATAATGCCTATAGATCATCTCACTATGTGCCCCGATATGGCTCTCCGGGTCTAGGGGAGCTGAATGTAGTTGTAGACCCTTTATAACAAGGTGCCACTGGGTGATGAATGAAGGCACAAACCCTGTTGCTGTATAGCAATGAGATTCCAGAAATGAAGAGAGCAGAGAATCTCAGAAGTATTCCCAGAAGTCCTTTATTGCTGCACTGTAGAATCTCTTGCATTGCAGTCTCAGTGTCCTTAGCAACAGAAGTCTTGGAAGCCCTTAACAGACAAAGCAGCTAACAGAAGTCCTGAGCAGCACCCCTACACCGAAGCCCTACCCAGAAGAAGCAGCTAGCTAACAGAAGCAGAAGTCCCTAGCAAAGCCCTAAACCCCCAAGCCATTCCAGTAACTCTTGCTCAGAGTGGCTGTTTCTATCCTCTTTGTTATCAATCCCTTAACCAGTAAAACCCAACCACATCT
Organism: Indicator indicator; assembly: GCF_027791375.1. Taxonomy (NCBI): domain Eukaryota; kingdom Metazoa; phylum Chordata; class Aves; order Piciformes; family Indicatoridae; genus Indicator; species Indicator indicator. The sequence goes on from NC_072020.1 coordinate 32,434,783, forward strand.
CTAAGCTACAATTTTTTTTCCCAATGGGAGGTGCCAGCATGTCAAGGAGGTGGCTCCTGCAGCATGTTCCAATCCAAGGGTGCCAAGGTGAGGCTGTTGTTCTTGGCACCCATGGAATGTGATTGTTTTGCTCTAGGCAGCCTGCTAAGCAATTGGTCAGCTAAGGAATCCTGCAGCCAGCAGCTGCCCTCAGAACAGTGACTGTAACACCCTGAAGCTGCAACAGAAATCAGTCTTGCCAGTGCCCTGTGGGACACTGTTGCTTTCATTTATGCAAAGCCAGCTTATGCAAATATACTGAAGAGATCTGTACAGCAAACCTTCAGTGAGGTTGTCATTCTGTTGTGCAGTCATTAATTACATAAACATCTAATGATGCACAAAAAAAGCCCCCAAACTTTGCTCAGGCACTCACTGTATGCATTGCATCATGGTCATCATCCAGTGGTGGCTTTTCTGCTCTCACAGTACACCAGTGCAAGTCATAGTGTCCATGACAAAAGGTGAGCAGTTAAATGACAAGTATATTACATTGGGACAGAATCCCCTGCTGGCACTTGAGATTTATCTGCACTTAAGATGACTAGATGCAAAATAATTTCCCCAAACTATGCAACTTCCAAACAAAGTTAAGTAGCAACATTAAAATGACTTAAAGAACCCTCACATTAGGAATTACAATCAAAAGGTCATATGGGTGGAATTATTTCTGTTACAGGAGTGTTTAAAAGACACCACACGAGACTAGGTAGTTGCTAAAGCAAAAAGAGAATCACAGAAGGGTTTGGGTTGGAAGGGACCTTAAAGATCATCCAGTTCCAACCTCCCTGATGTGGGCAGGGACACCCCCCACTAGCCCAGGTTGTTTAAGGCCTCATCCAGCCTGACCTTGAACACCTCCAGGTCGGGGCTATCCGCCACCTCCCTGGGCAACCTGTTCCAGTGTCTCCCCACCCTTATCAGATGCCAGCTGCACTCCAGACCTTGAGGACAAGGCAGATGCCTCTGCTGGCAGCAGCTTCTTTGGCCTTCCTGCACCAAGCTGTGTCCATGCTTAGGGATTCTCCATGCTGGACACTTGGTCAGGGACCACAGGCAGGAGAGCAGGACACTGCCTGAGGGACTCACTGAGATGGGCAGAGGTTCTCAGCCCACCTGCTCAGGTTCACTCAGACTGAAAGAGGCCATCAGCCATGCCCCCAGCAGCACAGTGCTCTTCACTCGCTGTGGTACTGTGCCAGGGGAGGTGACAAACCAGGACAGAAGGTCTTCAGGCTGCCTGCTGAGAGTAGAAGTTCCTCATACTAGACCCCACAGGTTTGCTTCAAAAGCTGCCTGGATGCTTAAAGCAAGTGGTTGCAATTGCTTGGAGGCAGATGAGACATCAAAGGAGAATGAAACACTGGGTATTGAAGTGGCTGAGAAGGGAACAGATTATAGGTTACAATGGAGGTATACAGATACTGCTGATACAGGAGATAAGAGTTACTTGCATAATGCCACCTGGGAAACGTGCATTACGCTCAGAAATGGACACCATGGCATTATACACACAAGAGTATATCCCTATCATTTTACTTGGAGAATTAGGCAATTACTATGAAGAGAAAAGTTAAATCCCTCCCACTGCACAGATTATTTTGCAAAGCCATATGTGGCTTTGCAAAAGCTGGAAGTGGGGAGATTCAGGCTGGATGTGAGGAAGAAGTTCTTCCCCATGAGAGTGGTGAGAGCCTGGAATGGGTTGTGCAGGGAGGTGGTTGAGGCTCATCCCTGGAGGTGTTTAAGGCCAGGCTGGATGAGGCTCTGGCCAGCCTGATGTAGTGTGAGGTGTCCCTGGGCATGGCAGGGGGGTTGGAACTGGATGATCCTTGTGGTCCCTTCCAACCCTGACTGATTCTATGATTCACTCCCTCTCTTCCTCATAACCCATGCTACCTGCACTTCTTTCATCCTGATAAGGAAAACACCTGTGCTGGTTTGAGCTCTGACTGGAGTTTAGGAGCTCAAATGATAACACATTAAGATTCCTTCCCTCTCCCTTTTTCCCCAGCAAGGTAGAGAGGGAGGAAAAGGAAAAAAAAAAAAAAAAAAAAGGGTAGGAGACGGGAGAGGTAAATTCACAAAAGAAATAATCTGGAATCAGTTTGGAAGTAGAATAGGTAAATTTTTAACAATAACAGCAATAACAAATACATATATCAGTAACAGGGAGGATTCACAAAGGTAAGGGATGAGGGTAGATGGGAAAATATACAAAGCCAAGCCTAGATGGCCTTGTACTGCCTTGGATGTCAGTGGATTCAGCTGGAAGAAGCAGGCCCCAGCCCTGTGGTCAGTGCAGGAGGCAGTGGCAGCAGTGATGTTCTTTTGAGTGGATGAGGCAGGAAAGAGAGCCAGCAGTGAGATGTCCTCCCTTTGATAGGGTTGCTGGGCAGGAAGGGGAAGAGACCACCTTTGAGTCAGGGGACCCCTTCTCCTGGGGGGGGAGAAGAAACCAAGTCCCACCTGGATTAAGTTTGTTTTGTCCACCTGGGGGGCTGGGTTCTTTCAGCCCCACCCAGGATGGGTGTAAGCCAGCACAACACCCTGGCCAGCTGATGAATGGCTTTGCTTCCTTTCATTCTCCAGTTCCCATGTACTCACACAGCATACACATGGGTTAGCTACAAAGCACTGTGGAAACACGTGCAGGTCAAGGTAACTCAGAAGCCATCTCCAGTGCTGATGTTCTAACTGTCCTCTTTTCTTCAGTGTGCAAGGTACTATACATGGTACCTGGGCTAAAAGTGTTGGAATAAGCTTTACTCAGACTTGGGGTCACAAGACCCTAAAGGGGGAATGTTGACTGCTATGTTATATTGAACCAAGGGCTGGAACACCTCTGCTATGAGGATAGGCTGAGGGAGCTGGGATTGCTCAGCCTGGAGAAGAGAAGGCTCCAGAGGGACCTTATAGCTGCCTTCCAATACCTGAAGGGATCCTACAGGAAAGCTGGAGAAGGGCTTTTTATAAGGGAGTCTGGTGATAGGACGAGAGGGAATGGTTTGAAGCTGAGACAGAGTAGCTTTAGACTGGATCTTAGGAAGAAGTTCTTCAGTAGGAGGGTGGTGAGACTCTGGAATAGGCTGCCCAGGGAAGTTGTGTATGCCTCCTCCCTAGGGGTGTTCAAGGCCAGGTTGAACGAGGCCTTGAGCAGCCAAGCCTAGTTGAGAGGTGTCCCTGCCCATGGCAAGGAGGTTGGAGTAGATGATCTCTAAGGTCCCTTCCAACCTCAGCCATTCTATGATTCTATGAAGGTAATCCCTCTGTCTTACTTCTGTAAGCTTTTACTACAACCAACAAACAAAAAATCTTAAACTTTATTCTGCTTAACGCTGGAAATACTTTGTCAATAAGCATATCACATTTCCATTAAATGTAGTTCTCATTGCTACAATAATAGTCTTGACAAGACTGAGAGGGGATCTGATCAATGCAACTTCATGGTTTGTTACATTTTCTTCCCAAAGGTTAAGATTGTAGCTCTGTGGCACTTGGCACAGACTAAAGTCTCCTAGTCTAGATTCATCAGCAAAATATGATCTCCTTTGCTTAGGTGTGCATGTATGAGTGTTAATCAGAATTACTCATTTGGAGCTTTATACTGCCTTTAATGTTCTGCCAAGGCAGACAAATCTTATTATCCCTATTTAGAAATGTGGAAGATGAGACAGGGGAATAATATGCTTCATTTAAAGTATGATTGCAGACCCAAAAATAGAACCCATGTCCTTTTACCGTATTATGTATGAATTAGTCTGGCTGGGGATTAGAAAACTGGTTTTGATAAAACTAGGAGTTCCTTAGGTATTCTGCCCTAAATATGATCTTCATAGTACCTAAGTACAGGCACCAAGACAGGTTAGGGCTGCCCTGCTGGAAAGCAGCTCCACAGAGAAAGACCTTAGAGTGCTGGTGGACAGCAAGTTCTCTGTGGAACAACAATGTGACCCTGTGGCCAAGAGACACAATGAGATCCTGGGACGTGTCAAGAAAGACGTGTCTAGCAGGGCTAGGGAAGTTCTTCTCCCCCTCTACTCTGCCCTGCTGAGACCACAGCTGCAATCCTGTGTCCAGTTTGGGGCTCCCCAGTTCAAGAGAGACAGAGACCTGCTGCAGAGAGTCCAAGGGAGAGCCACGAGGATGCTTAGGGGACTTGAGCATCTCCCCTGTGAAGAGAGACTGAGAGCCCTGGGGCTGTTTAGTCTGGAGAAGAGAAGGCTGAGAGGGATCTGATCAATGTCTATCAATAGCTGAGGGGTGGGTGTCAAGAGGAGGGGGCCAGGCTCTTTTTGGTGGTGCACAGTATCAGCCAAGGAAAAACAGGGACAAGCTAGAGCCTAGAAGATTTCACCTCAACATGAGGAGAAACTTCTTTCCAGTGAGGGTGACAGAGCCCTGGAACAGGCTGCCCAGAGAGGTTGTGTCTCCTTCTCTGGACACATTCCAACCCCACCTGGCTGCATTCCTCTGCTGACTCCCCTGGGTGATGCTGCTCTGGCAGGGGGGTTGGACCTGATGATCTCTGGAGGTCCCTTCCAACCTCTCATGTACAGTGACACTGTGAAGCATTCTTTTAGTTTTTATCTTTTAAAGTGTTATTTATTTTCCTAATTACTTTTTTTCCTATATTCTGATTAGTTAGTGACAGATATAAATAAATTGTCAAAAATTTCAAGAAAAAAAATCTTTTTTTTTTTTTTGTTTTGGATTTAAAATTAAATTGTTCAAAGCAAGAACAAATAAATCGAGGAGCTGGTGGGCAAGCAGGCAGTGTGAGCTTGCAGCACAGAAGGCAAATCCCAGCCTGGGCTGCATCCAAAGCAGCATTGCCAGCAGAGCCAGAGAGGTGATTCTGACACTTTGCTCTGCTCTGGGGAGACCTCACCTGGAGTGCTGTGTACAGCTCTGGAGCCCTCAATAGAGGAAGGACATGGAGCTGATGGAGAGGGTCCAGAGGAGGGCCATGAGAATGATCAGGGGGATGGAGCAGCTCTGCTGTGAGGACAGGCTGAGGGAGCTGGGGGTGTTCAGCCTGGAGAAGAGGAGGCTCTGGGGAGACCTAATAGCAGCCTGGCAGTAGCTGAAGGGGGCTCCAGGAAGGCTGGAGAGAGACTGTTTGCAAAGGCCTGCAGGGACAGGATGAGGGACAATGGCTTCAAACTAGAGCAGAGCAGATTGAGATTGGATGTGAGGAAGAAGTTCTTTCCTATGAGGGTAGTGGAACACTGGAACAGGTTGGGCCAGGGAGGTGTTTGGGGCCCCTTTGCTGAAGATAGTCAAGGTGAGGCTTGACAAGTTCTTGGGCAGCCTGATCTAGTTGGGAATGTCTCTGCTGACTGCAGAGGAGGTTGAACTGGATGACCTTCAGAGGTAACTTCCAACCCAGACCATTCTATGATTCTTGCAAAAGTGCTGGAAATCAGTGCTGCAATCCCTTTCTCATAGACAATATTCACTATTCGTGACAAAGATTAAATGTTGCCCCTCCTGAGTGGAAAACATAAGCCATTCAAACATTAAAATGACCCTCAGGTCATCTATGCTGATCTGCCATTACAGCACTTGAACAAAATCCACTGGTTTGCCCTGTTTGAATTCCTCTCTCTCCTGTGAAGTTCCTTTTGTGTAAATTCACTGCTCAAACCATTAACAGTCAATATTTGCCTGAGTTGCTCACTTTTTTCTTTTTTTCCCCCACTGCACTGTTCTTATGAGATTAGCTAAAATCTGGCAAACACTGTGCTATGGCATCTGTTATCAGAGAACAGGAATGTGCATTTCAGATCTTAGGAAGGTATTTCCTCTCCTACCCAACCTGCCCCAAAGACATTTTTTTTTAATCATTCTGGACTTTCTGCTGTTGGGCTTCAAAGGAACTCTGTGTTACCTCTAAGCTCATTATCAAACTATCCACATTTACTTTTGGAGGATTTGCACCAAGTACACCTTTAATACAATACCTCTTCTGAGGTATCTGACCAATTTGCTTTAACTACCTATACATTAGTATTAAAGACTAATAAAATATAACTAAGCAAAATTAAGTTCCCTTGGAGTAAAGCAGTGAAGGGGAAAAGGCCCTGGGGGTCCTGGAGGGTGGGAGGTTGACCATGAGCCAGCAATGTGCTCTGGTGGCCAAGAAGGCCAAAGGCATCCTGGGGTGGATTAGAAGGGCTGTGGTGAGTAGGTTGAGAGAGGTTCTCCTCCCCCTCTACTCTGTGCTGCTGAGGCCACATCTGGAATATTGTGTCCAGTTCTGGGTCCCTCAGTTCAAGAAGGACCTCAGGGAACTGTTTGAAAGAGTCCAGTGCAGAGCCACAAAAATGCTGAAGGGAGTGGAACATCTTCCTTCTGAGGAGAGCCTGAGGGAGCTGAGGGCTCTGGAGCTTGGAGAGGAGGAGCCTGAGAGGTGACCTCATTGCTGTTGCTAAAGATGTGCAGGGGGAGTGCCCAGAGGCTGGAGCCAGGATCTGCTGGGTGATGCCCAATGCCAGCACAAGGGGCAGTGGTGGAAGCTGAGGCATAGGAAGTTCCATGGAAACAGGAGGAAGAATTTTCTCCTTGTGAAGGTGACAGAACAGTGGAAGAGACTGCCCAGAGGGGTTGTGGAGTGTCCCTTTCTGGAGATATTCAAAACCCACCTGGATCTGTTCCTGTGTGATCTGCTCTAGGTGCTCCTGCTCTGGCAGGGGGGTTGGGCTGGATGAGCTTTCCAGGCCCCTTCCAGCCCATAACATTCTGTGATTCTCTAACAATACAAACAAGTTTGTATAGTTTCAAAGAAAAAAGATTAAGTGGGAATGAAACACTATTTTCTCTGTTTCTCTTGTTTGCTTTGGTTTGGGTTTTTTTAAGCTGTATGGAAAAAATACTGTGATTACAGGAGGAATATTATTTTTCAGAGTTGAATATATGAATATTTAATATTTGTGACATTGATTACAGGGTTTGGGGTTTTTTTTCTCTATTGTGCAGAAAACTGGTACAGATCAGCCACTGCACTAATGCATAAAAATATTCAAAGTTGTCTTTGTGATAGAACATATTCAGGGGTGGAAAAAATAGAGAAAGAAGCAGACAGTGCAGAAAACTGAATCTTTTCACCAGTTCCATTTTGAGTGACTTGCAGCATGCAATACTGAGCATAAAGAAACCACTTTCCAAAAATCAAAGCTAATTCAGATAAACTACCTTGGAAATAACAAATTATCAGTAAGAACTTTTTCCTCGCCTGAATACAAAGACAAATGTTGTTTGTTTTCTTTATCATGAAGTAAATACAATGTGAGTGGGGAAAAAAAAGGTAATTGAACCTTTGAAGAAAGTAAAAGAAATTGAACTTATTATATTCATATTATATTATATCACATCTGAGCTCAGGTTTCTCCTTTGAACACTGATCAGGACAACAACAAAATATTGTTCCAGTTTCATTAGGAAATATTTTATGGGCACTCTAGCAAAGCTGGGTTTTCCTCACAGATTGGTGAGGCAGCTGGCCTGCTACCAAGATTTCCCAGGAAAACACATGCATTAACAGGGACTCAGTCTGTGTTCCTCTGGATATTAGTACAGATGAGGCCTTATTCCAGTGGGAATTGGTTTCTACCCATACCTTTAACACACTCACGCAAGACAAAGAAACAGAGACTCTAAGGGAACTTACCACCACACCAAGGAAATCAGAGATCTGCAAAACACACAACTTTCAAAACTGACCTGTTTAATCCAAACAGGAAAGGAAAGTTCTATTATGCTGGACATATTATGGTCCATAATTTTTTTTATCAATGTATGCCCCTAAATATGTGTATAGATATCTTATATGTGTTTGTATACATACAAGAAATAGGAAAGAAACTCTAGCTGAAATTAAATATTCAAAGAGGAAAAAAAAATAAATTTCCTATCAAGAGTGGCTTGGCAAGACTGTGGAAGATCTTTCCAGTTGCTCATACTTCCCCTGGAGATGTCCACAAAATTACTATTTTAAGTACACAGAATCACAGAATGTTAGGTGCTGGAAGGGACCTGGAAAGCTCATCCAGCCCAACCCCCCTGCCAGAGCAGGAGCACCTAGAGCAGAAGTCATTCTGCCCCGTACTCAGCAATGGTTAGTCCACACCTTGAGTCCTGTGTCCAGTTCTGGGCCCCTCAATTCAAGCGAGATGTTGAGCTGCTCAAACATGTCCAGAGAAGGGCACCAAGGCTTGGGAGGGGTCTGGAGCAGAGCCCTGTGAGGAGAGGCTGAGGGAGCTGGGGGTGTTTAGCCTGGAGAAGAAGAGGCTCAGGGGAGACCTCATTGCTCTCTACAACTACCTGAAGGGAGGTTGTAGCCAGGTGGGGGTTGGTCTCTTCTCCAGGCAACCAGCACCAGAACAAGAGGACACAGAAGGATGGAGAGACTCTTTATAAAGGCCTGCAGGGACAGGATAAGGGACAATGGCTTCAAACTAGAAAAGAGCAGATTGAGATTGGATGTGAGGAAGAAGTTCTTTACTATGAGGGTGGTGGAACACTGGCACAGGTTGCCCTGGGAGATGGTTGAGGCACCTTCCCTGAAGATATTGAAGGTGAGGCTGGAGAAGGCCCTGGGCAGCCTGATCTAGTTGGGGATGTCCCTGCTGACTGCAGGAATGAGCTTTGGAGGTCCCTTCTGGTCTGGACCATTCTGTGAATCTGTGATTCTATGACTCTATGATTCCATGATTCTACAATTCCATGATTCTACAACCATGCATTTCAAAGCTTCCAAAATCTAAGGTGCAAGAAAAATAGTGTCTGCCTGCAACTTCTATTCACATTTGTATTAACAATACAAATGGCCCAACAGCACTAGGAAGTCTCAGCACTCAAAAGCTCACAGTTTTAGGGTGACTCTACTGCAACAACAGAGCTACCAAGAAACCTGCTACAGAGAAACAAGGAGAGTTTAGCTCACAAATAACTTGGTTGACTCCTGAGTAGAAAACAAAACAAAACAAAAACCCAAAACATACCAAACCAAACCAAAACAACAAACAAAAAAAAAAAAAAAAAAAACCCCAAAACAAAAACAAACAAACAAACAAAAAACAAAAACAAAAAACAAAAAACCAACCCCCCCCCCCCCCAACTTTATAACAGGAAAGGAAAAAGGAACAATTCCTATTACTTTAAAAGCTACATAAATGCTTTGGCATGGACATTCTATAATACCAAAAGGGGAGAACAGCTTTTGGGAGAGAAGTTTGCTTAGGCACACACTGATGATCTGGTCAGAAAAAAAACCCCAACCCATTCCCATTAGTGCAGTAATATGTAGAGTTTTGCAGCATATGGTGAGGCTGCAGATGAAGTACTTTTGTACTTCAGCTTTTCTGGCTTCCTTCAGCTGTAGGTGCTGACCCTGCTGCTGGAAGAGGACGATAAGGAAAATGTTTTAATCCCTATATTAATCAAGGAAATGTGTATTGCAAACAAATATTCAAGTTATTCCAGATAGACTTTCGTTGCCCTCATCCTCCTGTTACACCATGTGAAGCAGTGAGAGTTCCTTTCTAATGGAAGAGAACTTTTTTTAAGGCAAAACTCATGCATTATGCATGGCTGCTGCAGTGGGACAGTGAACAGTCACACTTCAAACCCTATCTATCATTCAGTGATCCTGTGATTCATGTGCTAGTGAGATGAGAGAATAATTCCACAGAGAGCTGCAGAAGGGAAAGACAGTTGTAAATGATAGCTAACCCATCTGTAACTTCAGTTTATCTGCATCTCCTTTTGTCTTTTCCCAAAGGCAACTGAGAAGCTAATAATAAAAGAATATGATGTGGCTGTAGTGCAAATTATGCTAAATACACATTTTAAACCTCAGTGGTAGGCAGCCAACAACACAACAGCAGATAGTGAGGCCAAGGAGATTTGCAAGGGAAAAACTAAAAACACAATACTTTTTGTCACTAAGATAAAGGCTCTGGCATGTCATAGAATCATAGAACCATAGAACTGTTATTGTTGGAAGGGACCTCAAGGATCTTCTAGTTCCAAGCCTCCTGCCATGGGCAGAGACACCTCACAGGAGAGGAGAGGAGAGGAGAGGAGAGGAGAGGAGAGGAGAGGAGAGGAGAGGAGAGGAGAGGAGAGGAGAGGAGAGGAGAGGAGAGGAGAGGAGAGGAGAGGAGAGGAGAGGAGAGGAGAGGAGAGGAGAGGAGAGGAGAGGAGAGGGAGAGGAGAGGGAGAGGAGAGGGAGAGGAGAGGGAGAGGAGAGGAGAGGGAGAGGAGAGGGAGAGGAGAGGGAGAGGAGAGGGAGAGGAGAGGGAGAGGAGAGGAGAGGGAGAGGAGAGGGAGAGGAGAGGGAGAGGAGAGGGAGAGGAGAGGGAGAGGAGAGGGAGAGGACAGGGAGAGGACAGGAGAGAGAAAAGAAAAAAGAAAAGAAAAGAAAAGAGAAAAGAAAAGAAAAGAAAAGATAAAAGAAAAGAAAAAAGAGAAAAAAGAAAAGAAAAAAGAAAAAAAAAGAAAAGAAAAAAGAAAAGAAAAGAAAAGAAAAGAAAAGAAAAGAAAAGAAAAGAAAAGAAAAGAAAAGAAAAGAAAAGAAAAGAAAAGAAAAGAAAAGAAAAGAAAAGAAAAGAAAAGAAAAGAAAAGAAAAGAAAAGAAAAGAAAAGAAAAGAAAAGAAAAAAGAAAAGAAAAGAAAAGAAAAGAAAAGAAAAGAAAAGAAAAGAAAAGAAAAGAAAAGAAAAGAAAAGAAAAGAAAAGAAAAAAGAAAAGAAAAGAAAAAAGAAAAGAAAAGAAAAGAAAAGAAAAGAAAAGAAAAGAAAAGAAAAGAAAAGAAAAGAAAAGAAAAGAAAAGAAAAGAAAAGAAAAGAAAAGAAAAGAGAAAAAAGAAAAGAAAAGAAAAGAAAAGAGAAAAGAGAAAAGAGAAAAGAAATTTTTACTGAACAAAGTTCCATACAAATGGCATAGTAGTTCTTCAGGCATGTATCACAGCAAAGTTACAGAGCAGTAACTCTTCTATTTTTCCACGCACTACTGTCACACCATATTGCATGTACCTAGAAGTTGAAGCTTTTGTGAGAGTTTTTCCATTAACTCTTCCAAAAAAAAAAAAAAAAACAAACCAAAAAAAAACAACCAACCCTCCAGCCCACCAGAACCCTTTTGCAATCTTATCTGAACGTGAGAGTGGCTGGCCAGACCAGAGCCCTTCATATTAAATTTCCAAGCCAGGCAAGATTTTTAAAACAAAGGAAAACACAACACAGCAGGAAAATGTTTATGGTTGCTAACGAGGGAAGATCATTACTGTCCCAAGATGCTCTGCAAGTTACAGGAAGATAGCAAGTAACATGAATCCAAACTGCATCTTAATAAGATCTTCCTGTGGCTCCATCCTACTTCAGCTGTTTCTGCCGTAGAAGGAAAATGTGATCCATCTGTTGGATAGCTGCTTAAAGAAAATGACTCCTTAGAGGAATCAGAGACTATTTGTGTCAGAGGTATGTAAGGTCCTCCAGCTTTTGCTGGATATGTTGACACAAAGTGACATTAAAAAGGAGTATTAATCAGCCCAGCTGGAGTTACACAGAACCAAAATATACTTTGTCTTTTTATCTCTGTTTCAGTTTGCACTCTCAGAAATTAAACAGATATTTTTAGTATCTTTTGTGTGATGCATCACAATGAAGGAAGTAAACTTCTATAAGCTCTTATGTTGTGAGATGGATTAGGAACTGGTTACACAACAGAGTCCAAAGAGTGGTGGTCAATGGTGCCAAGTCCAGCTGGAGAGCTGTAACCAGTGGAGTCCCCCAGGGATCAGTGCTGAGTCCAGTCCTGTTCAACATCTTCATCAATGACATTGATGAGGGGACAGACAGACAGACTGAGTCTGCTCAGCAAGTTTCCTGACAGTACCAAACTGGGAGGCTTGGCTGAGACACCTGAAGGCTGTGCAGCCATTCAGTGAGACTTGGACAGACTGAGAGCTGGGCAGAGAGGAACCTACGGAGGGTCAACAAGGAGAAGTGCAGAGTCCTGCACCTGGGAAGGAAGAATAAACTGCAGCAGGACAGGTTGGGAGGGGATCTGCTGGAGAGCGGCCCCAAGGAGAAGGACCTGGGAGTGCTGGTGGACAACAAGTTCTGCATGGGACAGCAATGTGCCCTGGTGGCCAAGAAGGCCAATGGGGTCCTGGGGTGCATTCAGAGGAGTGTGTCCAGCAGAGCCAGGGAGGTTCTCCTCCCCCTCTACTCTGCCCTGCTGAGACCACACCTGGAATATTGCATCCAGTTTTGGGCTACCCAGTTCAAGAGGGACAGGGATCTGCTGGAGAGAGTCCAAGGGAGGGCTACC